>NW_011888994.1:728762-765379 GCF_000151845.1 Pteropus vampyrus | reverse complement strand
TTAATTTCATAAGTTGAGGAAACTGAGGTCTTTAGAAGGGCATAGAGGTTGGCGGAGGTGGGGTCTGCTGCTGGATTTACTCATTCATTCACCAAATATTTATTGAGCATCTATTCTGTGCACTGTGGTTGGTGCTAAGAAAACAGTAATGCTTTCATAAAACCTTCCAGTGGAAGAAGACAGACAATACACAAGGAAGCAAGAACATTTCAGAAATTCACAAGAGAATAAGGTAATGGGATTAGAATGAGGTGAAGGCTTTTCAGGGGTCAGGGAAGACCTCTCTGAGGAGATTATTTTTTGAGATGAGACTTGAAAGACAAAAGAAGCCAGTCGTCTAGAAGTCTGAGGGAGGACCATTACTGTGCAGAGAGACAATGCGTGCAAAGTCCCTGCATCTAGAATGAGCTTGGCATGCTCGAGGAAAGAAGGAAGGCCAAGCTGGCAAGATCAAGGGAGACTGCCATGAGGTGGGCGGTGACCAGATCTTTGTGGGCCATGGTTAAAAAAAAAAGAAATTATTCCAAAACTGATGTCAGGTTACTGAAAGCATTAATCGTGGGTGTGGCATCATCTTATTTTTGTCTTGAAAAGAACACTGACTGCTGAATGGGGAACAGATTGAGAGAAGACTAATTTGCCCGGAGGCAGGAAGCACTTACAGAAGCTGAGATGAGGGATGTTAGGGCCTTGGTCTAGACCGGATTACTGACAGTGGAAGTAGAAAGCAGTGGGCAGATGCAAGATATATTTTAGAAATAAAGCCAAAAGGACTTTCAAATGGGTTGAGAAGAACCAATGACCCTCTCCTTATCTTTGATGATCTCTTTATTGAAAAAGTCACCTACTGTTAATTTTACCCAGTGGCTTTCATGTCCTCCCCCACCAAAACTGTCCCTAATGCCTGATTGTAAGTTGACCTGCTTGAATTCCTCTGGCCCACCATGGGATGGAGGTGCTGGGGAGCAGCAAGCAGACCCAGCTGCTTAAGAGAATCCAGAGCAGCTGAGGTTCTGCCCCAGGCTGGAAAATCCACCTCAGTCATTGACTATCAACACCCAGGCTGAGAGACTTAGTGGGAATTCTTATCAAGGCGAGGGAATTACCATTGAAAAAAAGGACATTCTTCAAGGTTCTGCTCAGTGTTCATCTTCTTTAAGAACTCCCACCAGCTATTGTAACCCTCCTGCTCCTCTGAGCTACTAGAGCATTTTTTAATATCTGGACGATAGAACTTAGCAGCGAACGCATGGTATAGATAGTTGTCTGTGTCTCTTTCTTCCTCCAGTCTATAAACTCTCCTTACTAGTTATTGGATG
The DNA here is from genome assembly GCF_000151845.1 of Pteropus vampyrus. NCBI lineage: Eukaryota > Metazoa > Chordata > Mammalia > Chiroptera > Pteropodidae > Pteropus > Pteropus vampyrus. Next base: position 764,060 of record NW_011888994.1, on the reverse strand, counting down.
CCCATTAGTGCCTAGAACATAGTAGCTGCTCAGTTTGCTGAATTAAATCATCAGAGTGTTTTAGAAATATTTGTAAGGTCCTCAAAATGATACTATTTTCCATGGTAGTTGAAAATCTTTTATTGTAAATAAAAAACTTCACTTTCTTTGTGTGGTGTTTCCCAGTCTTACTATAGCCCAAGAATAGCCTACGATGCTTGTTTAAAGTGCAAATCCTCTGCTTTTTCCCCTGGAGAATCTGATCCAGCAGGTCTAGGGTGAGGAGTGTGAATCTCTATTTTTTTAAGGCATGTTTGGGTAAAGACTCTTTTAAGAATAGCTTATATTTCGGAGTAAGTCTTACAATCCTAATGCCTGATATATTTAATTAATTGAATGTTTAGCATACTAATTTACTGAAAGTTGCACTTGAGATATTTTTATATGGCACTTTTCTTTTTTTTTTTTAATTGAATTCTCTACCAAAATGATGCTTAAAGTTTTGGTCTAGATTGTAAGTTGGCAAGCTTTCTCTGTAATGGGCCAGGGAGTAAATATTTCAGGCTTTGCAAGCCACATACAGTTTTTGCAACATATTCTTCTTCTTTCTGTGTGTGTGTATGTGTGCACATGCATGTGTATGTATCATTTCTTAAAAATGCTGTTTCAATATTTTTTAAATAACAACTCTAAAAATATAAAATCATTTTTAGCTCCTGGGCCATATCAAAACAGACACAGGCCAAATATAGTTTGCTAACTCCTGGTCTAGATTTAAATATTATATATTTTAATTTTTAATTTACTTTTGTTTTCCTACTTCTTAGCCGAGAGTCTACAAGTTGCAGTGAAGGCCTCCCAGATGGGTGATGCCTGTCAATCATCTGAGGAAGGGTGTGGAGAATCTGCCTTGACAGACATGCTCAGTCCTCATGATGCACCAGGACCACCTACTGCTTGTAAGTGAAAACGCAGGCCTTTGCCATGAGCCTGAACGCAACCCCTGGAGCGTATAGTGTTTGTATAAAATAAAGGCAGTAACTCTGTTTCTATTTGGAGAGGCCTTAATGTGTTTTTTAAAATTAGAAAAATGCTGAGAATAAACACACCAGCCTCCTTCGTGTGTAATAATGACACCGTTGTTCCAAGGACAAGGACTTAAAGGAATAGTTGGTGGGTTATACTGCTCTGTTACCCAGGCAAGCTTTGTACCTTCCCCAAACCTACCCTGCCTCATTTTTGTATAACTTATTGAATATAGTTTTGAAAGAACTTTTAAACTTTTTTTTTTTTTTTGGAAATAGGGTCCCTGCAGTTTATCAGAGAACAAGTCCTTTAACTTAATCTATGCATCGATGGAGAAAAAGCATAATTCAGAAATGTAGAACCACAGACACACACATACGCACACGTACACACCCCCAACACGGGCACACACGTGCGCACACGAGGTTTGGTGGTATGGTTAGAAGCAGAAGTGCCAAAAGATTCTTGACCAATGTCGTCATACACTTTAGTTCAGGTCAGAAATCATTTCTTAAAAATGCTGTTTCAATATTTTTTAAATACAGAAAAATAGAACGTAGAGAATTGATTTAAGTAATTTCTCTGAACCTAATTGTATTATTATATGTATAGTTGGAGGCTAAATACTTAATTCCCTAAAGGTTTCTGAGATAAGAACATGGAGAAGAAGATATTTAAAAAAAATAATATATTTTTTATTATGTTCGGGTGGTAGAAACCTCACTCCCACCAGGTCTTATATGCACAAGATAAAATATCTTTAGTAGCTAGAGATTGGAGGATTAAATTGTCTTGGAATGTCTTTAAAAACATCCTTTGGTAAATTAAGATATATGGAAACCATACAGTTTTTAAGTTCTATACTTTTTTTTTTTTTTTAAATTTAACTAGCACCAGTAATTATTTTACCCTCTCAAGTTCTGCTTTATCTAATCCTGGGTTTCTATTTTCAGAATGTGCACATATGTTTTTCATTTCAACACAGCCCAGATTCATCAGGGGAGTTGTACTGCCCTGGGTGATTTCCTTTTTAAAGACGAACCTCATTATGCCATTGAGGAAGTTCTATCTAAAAATACATGTTGGGGTCTGCTGCTCTCAGCCTCGCCCCGGGGACAGCTGGGAGGGTCTCCATTCTGCTGCTGCAGCTGCTCAGAGTACATGACCTTCCCGCCCTGCAGACCAGGCGGTGAAAGTTCTCTGTCAGGACCCACATCTCCCATGAGCTCCCAGAGATGCTCAGGACATCTGCCAGAACCATTGAGAGGCTCTTTATAGTGGCCTGATACCAGGATTCATGTAGAGGAGGGGCAGGGACATGTCAATGGGGTCTGCTACCCAAAGACCTATTCAGTTCTGGCTGGACCAGAACATGGTGCTACAAGAATTTGATTCCGTTTATAAAGTTGGTGAGAGCAAAATACTATTCTTAAATGAGGCTCTGTTCCTGAATGGGTCAGTTCCGGATTTGACTTTGAGGACTGGGGCCTTCTGAGTCAGGCTCATGTCAGCCTGAGCTTATATACCAAGCAAGGCCCTCTGTGTTTAGTCCTCAATGTACCTAACCAGGTGGATGAGTATAATCTACTCCCTAAAAAATTCTGGAGACCCTCTCGTCTACTCTGAAATTGAATACAGAAATAGAGAGACCTGATCTATATTCCAGTCTTCTGCCTTCATCGACTCACCCATTTGATGGCTCCTTTCCCACTTGATGGTTCTCTCTCTTTTTTTTTTTTTTTGAGGGGGAAGAAAGAGAGAATGGCTAATTGTTTTTGTAATGTTTTTGTCATCTCTCTGAGTTAAGAATGGTACCCAATGGAGGAACCAATTTTTTAGAGACAGAAAAGTCTCTATAAAATGTCCCTTCACTATAAGTGAATAAGTGTTGACTGGCGTGGGCAAAATGAACTTAGTTTAGCTGATATAATTTGAAGCAGTTTCTGCTTAAATAAAAATTTATTTGTAATAGAAGAGTGCCTTGGTGTCCTAGAGGACTCTCATTTGAACAAAGAGAAAAATGTATTTCCTTCATCAGAAATAAAGTTTCAAGATGGTACTGGGGGAAAAAATTATAAATAGTGTCACAGAGTGAAGATTTCATCAGGGTCTTGATTGGACATGGTTCCAATGAAATTCCGTGTGTGAAAGGGCTTTGGAAGATCTAGTTTTAATCAGTGTAAGGTGAGCATGGTGTACGTTTTAACTGAGTTCACATGGATAAATAAATAAAATCCTGCTAACAGAAATTTAATGGATAGAGTGAAATCTGTATGTGTATATAAAAATATTATTGGACTAGAAATATTTCTACATTTTTATAGGTTAAATATACAGTATTTATTGTATTTGTGAATTTAGAGCATAAGCAAGAATTGTGAGGGAAAAAACACACTCGGAAATTGTTTTTAAAAATCGGTTAGTTGGAAATAGGGACAGGTTCTCAGTGTGTGTGACTGTAAGGCCATAAAGTATTAGCCACCTTCACCCTGCTCAGAAAGATGTTCCACTGCTGTTACCGGAGGACCCCTTTCCTCCAAGCCTTTCCTCTAAGCCGGGTTTGTGGTCTGCTGCTCTCCTTCTGGCCACCAGGGAGCCTTTCACAGACCTGTCCCCTTGCAGCTGCGCCTGCCAGCCCTGGCTTTTGTTCTGCAGTACCTGTTCTCAATTTCACCCTCCCCAGGCGGCTTTTTCCTATTAAATGAAAGTAAGATGTAGAATCTACCCCCTCAGTACCACCACCGTCTCATGAACACCTCTCCGCAAGAGTGATAATCGGTGCCGTTTGTCAGTTTGGTATCTATTAGCGTGTAAGCTCCCCGAGAGCAGGGACTCTTGTGTTGCTCTGTGCTGTTTTAGCACCTCTTTTAAGAGTATCCAATACATGTGATTTTGTGACGTTCGTTACTCGGAAATGTGTCAGCTGTGTACAAAAGAGCCCAGTCCTCTGGCTGATGTTTGATGATGTCCTTTTTGTTTCTGTCTCAATGGTGTGCTTCCAGCACTAGTCACAGAAGGGACAGGAGGAAGAGGCTGTTGGGATGTGGATCCCGGGACCAAGGGTGTGGGAACCGACTTGGCGGTCTCTGATGCAGGGGAGAAGGTATTGTGAACTGATTTGTTAGTAAATAGCCCGGGTTACTTTGTGTAATAAAATTACCCCAGGTCCTGGTCTGTCCATGGCTGAGAGTGGTATGAAAATGTTTTCCTGAATTGTTCTCTGTTTCAATATTTATATTTAAACTTTCTAACTTGTTTCCTCTTTCAATATTCTTGCTCCTCCTATATCATGTAGGTGTAAACAAAGAACCAAATGAAAAGTTATTAAAAAGATTCAAAACTCGAATGTTTATTTGTGTGTCTGCGCTCTCTTCTGGTCTCGCTTTCACTGTCCGCACTGAAGCCTCTAGCTTTTCACCCACGACATTCAGCAACTCTTGGCCAAGGCGTGGTCCTGGGCATCCAGGCCTTTGTCCCACCAGGTGGCGCTAAAGTGGCAGAAATAATTTGACTGGAATTTTGCTTGCTTCTTTTCACCTTTCTTTTCTTCTCTATAAACATAGGTTATAACACTCTCTTGTAAAAATAAAATGCATGAAACTTCCTATTAACTTCTAATGAAACTGAGACGTCAGAAATAGTGTGGTAATAAGAACACGATTCTGGGAGCTGGCTAGTGGGCCTCCCCAGGATCCACTGGGCTCAAGAATTTACCTTTATCTAAAATAAAATTAGGTGCATTGCCAAATACCAACAAGTGTTAATGTGGTAAAATGACAAGTGTCAGCTCTCTATGTGTGTAACATTTTATGTATTATATATCTCTGTATAAATATACAAATAATTGAGAAACCAAATCTAAAGATTGTTTTTTAAATCTGTGGAAAAAGATGCCTGTGATTTAAATGTTTAAAACTTCATAGGCCAGAATGAAAATCGGAATGATATGCAGTATTTTACTCCACTTATTCTGACTGTAAGCTTTCTAACTTTTTTCTTCTTAGAATGTTCCTGGTTTCCTTCCTTTACAATGCAGACTTCACTTAAGCTTGCAGCCTCCAACTGCTTTTGTATTAGAGGAAAGAAGGGGAGGGAGGTTGATTAGTAATCATTTTCTCTTGAATGGAAAGCTGTGGTAGTTTCTACCCCTAAAGTCTTTCTTTCCACGATTAAGTCACAGGTAAGTGAGATTAGGTGTCTAGATTCCTCTTTGGATGAACCTATCTGGAAAAATTTGCCATTCATAAGGCATTTGGAGAAACCAAATGAATTAACATATAGGGCAGGATCACTGGAAATAAAACTTTAAAAAAGTGTAGAATGGATATTTTGTAATTAGATTTTTTTACTAAGGTAAGAGTTTTTTTTTTTAAAGCATTTCTGAAAGAATTTTTGAAAAATAAAATGTGTAACCCAAATGGCAAAATACCCCATATAAATCACTAACCGCAGCTATGTACATTCACCACAAGGTGGCAGAACAACTCCATTAAAAAATGACATTAAAGATTCCTGTCTTGTATCAAACCTGGTGATTCTTTGAAAAAAGTAATCATATGTAGCATAACTCAACTCATTTCTATGTTTCTAATTTTTATAGAATATAAAAAATGTAAATTGTACTATATTTTATTACAAAAACTATAGAGTATGGAGCAAGGACAGATCTAGAAATGCAGAGAGAATTCTAAAACTCACTACAGAATGGGGGCTCTTATCCCCCACTATCTTGTGGGCACAAATCTAATGATTATAAACTTCATCTCCTTTTCCATCCTTTGTCCTTCTCCTATAAGAGGTGCTGGTTAGTAATGAAATCTTTAATTGGCATTATGGGGGCAGAGATCTGGCTAGCTCATCAAGGCATCCTCTGCCTGAACTAATTGAATTTAAGAAGTCCAAGGCTACCTGAGCACTTGTGATTTTACTTTAAAGCTGCTCAAAGAAGAGCAATGGGAGACTGTGGGCTTTTGGAAGGCAGGGAATCTGATGATGTTTCATAGCATAAGGTGTGGAGTACATAGTAGGTGCTTGATGTTTACTTATAGAATAGAACTAGTGTCCATTTTATACCAGGCATTGTTCTTAGGTTTGCAGATAATAGCGTTGAATACACAGATGAAATTCTGCTACTCATCAGCTTATATCCTAGTGAGGGAAGACAAACAATAAATGAATAGACAAATGTTCAGTTCAACTCTGGAAACTAGAAACCCTCCACATGTGGTTAGAAACTATCCATATGTGCCCTTAATGTGTAGGAAGAGAGATGAAGAATGAGGCAGACACTCCATGTTTCAGGAGCAGATGATCCCTGGTTGCCTCATTCATGGCCTCTGCCCATAGTGCTTCTACTAAGGCAATCACAGAGAGTCCAGTGAATTCTGAGAGATGGGATCTGGAGGGGGTCAGCTTAGGACTCCTTTTGGATCACCTCTAGGTCAGGTTTCTTCATCCTACCACTGGCTATTTGGGCTTCATGAATCTCAAACATTGAGAAAGGGAGTAAGAGACCACCAGCATGATGTTCTCTAGCTTTCAAATCTGGCCTCCAGGATGCCAGGGCCAGACTGGCCTGGGAGACAGCTTCAACCTGAGCACAGAGAGCTCAGTTTACAGTATGGTTTGCACAAGGTAAATATTGTCACTGAGAGTGTGCAGCGCTTCCCTGTGTCTTCAGGGATGGTTGGGTGAAAAGTTGCCAAGCATCTCAAATACTGAGTTTGCATAGAGGGGGCTTCAATAAATGGTTGTTTAGTTCTATAGGCTTTGATTTCTGGAAGGAGGCAGTCGCTATAGAGGAATTTAGAGGGACTGAAGTGATTTGCCCAAGGTCATACATTTGGGAATACTACAGGGTAGCTTTTCAAAAGTAGAGTGATTATTCATTTTCTTATGTTTTTATGTATTTTAGGTGGAATATAGAAGTTTTCCAGGTTCTTCACAGTCAGAGGTGAGCTATGCATATCTTAGATATAACCATCCTTTATTTGTGGATAATGAATGCTTTTTCAAGAATTTGACACTTAGGATCTTATTTTTCAGATTATACAAGCGATACAGAATTTAACCCGTCTCTTATATAGCCTTCAGGTAACTGTGCTCCTCTCATTTTTGACCTTGTAAATGTTTCTCTTAATGCAATTCACTTTATTTGATGATTTCCATACTTTAAAAATTAGAACATTTGCAAGGTAGTGAATGATCTTACAAGAATGCCAACCCCCAGCTGTAACAGCTAGATGCGTTGAACTTCACCTGGTTTTGTAATCACAAGGCAGCGCCACTACTATATTTTACTATTCTTCTCTGAAACCATAAAACAGTTCATATCTTTAAAAATACTGATGAATATGATCTGGCTTGAAGTTCACAATGAAACTTTTAGGTGAGTGTAGCATGACTTCACATTTTCTGCTGAAAACTTAAATTCACGCCTAAACTTTTTTCACTTCCACATGTTGGCCTTAGGCCTTTAGAGCAGTTAAATAATTCGTATGCTCCTTCATTCTTTTGTTTGTTCATCCACCCAACATTTATTGAGTGCTCTGTCTGTGCAGGGCGCTATGCATAGGACTCAGCACACAAAGGCAAAAGGACCACAAAGCCCACCCTCAAAAGGCTTACTGTCTGACAAGGAAAGACAAGCATAAGCACCATGTTTGCATTAAGACTTATAGGTTTGGATGATCCCTTAGGGTGTGCATGAGAAAGGCTGAATACATCTAATTGCTTAATTTTGTGGATTAAAAAATATTTTAACAGATATCAAAGCGATGGTGGTATTGTAGACACATTTGTAGAAAAATTTGAGGATACAAATAAGTAAAATGACTTGATTCTATAGAGAGAATTATTGTCATGATGGTAGATATCCCTCCTGTTTTTTAGAATCATTTTATATATAGTCTTGCAACACGTACCTTTTATGTCAGTGATTATTCTATAGCATAATTTTTAATGGCTGTATAATATTCCAGTCTGTGAACTGTATTTATCCAATTCCTCATAGTTTATACTTTTGTATTAATAACACTCTAGTGATATCCTTGTACGCTAATCTCTTTGAAAATATTTAAGTATTTCCTTAGGAGCAGTTACCAGAATTATGTTTTTAGGTTTTTAGTAGACATTGCCTCTCTTTACTCTTCAATTTAAAAAATTGGTCAAGGTATCTGATTATCTTAATTTGCATTTTCTTGGATTACTGTTGAGATGAAACTTTTTTTCCTACTGGTTTATTAGCCAGTTATACTTCTTATTTCATAACTGTTGAATATTAAAAAGAAAATAAAATTAAGTCTGACTTTAAATTTTCACCAGAAAAAAATGTGAAGTTATGTTACGTTTGATATTTTCTTTATACTTCAATTGCATAAAAACTTCTTTCTCTTATGTTCTATTTATTCATCATCTCCCTATTCTTGCTCTAGCACCACTGTCTTAGTTATTAAAGTTTGAGATTGCATTTGAATATGTGGCAGTACTAGTCAACTCATTATTTTTCTATGCTTATCTGCATATTCTTCCATAAGCTCTTTGGAATTACTGACAAGTTTCTTACCTTTCTACCAAAACTGCTAAATTAAAAGCTCATTATATTTATGAACTACATTAGGGAGAATTAGTACTTTTGCAACAGTTAGTCCTCTTGTCTGAGAACATGTTGTTAGTCATCTCTTATTTTATGTTCTACCGGAAAGCTTTTGTGGTTATCTTCATATAGGTACTAGTTGTTGTTTTGCTAAGTTTATTCCCAGATATTTGTCTTTTTGTTGCTATTGTGAATGGACTTTTTAAAATTAGTTTCCCTAATGGAAGTTGCTGATAATAAAAGTATTGATTTTTATATGTTTATTTTGTAAATGGGCAACTTGTTGAATTTTGTTTTTTCTTTTAATAGTTTTTCTGTTGATTCTTTGAAATATTCTGAGGAGAAAGTAAAAAATTGAAAAAACTGGTATTATGGCTATTCAATAAATATATCGATTTTATTTTCTTGGTTTATTGCTTTGGCTAGAACTTCGGAAAATGTATCAAATAATAGTGGTAATAGTAAGCATCCTTGTCTTGTTCAAGATTTAGTGGGAATACCTTTAGTGTCTTACATTAAATATGCCGGTCTGGGGTAGATGTTCTTAGAGATCGAATTTATCATGTAAAACAAATATTCTTTCCTTTAAACTTGAAATAAAGGATATAATTTAAGTATAGTTCATTAACTTTTTTAGAGACAAAAACACTGAGTATCTCTGATGAAAATACTCACAAAGTCGTATCTCTTCTTTCCAACATTGAAAGCAGCCCTATCTGGATTCAAAGTCCAGAAAAGCCAGGTGACCTAAATGACCTAATTTTTGCAACTCATTAGGTTGAAGCAGCATGGGAAATATCAAATTCTATAGTGATTCTTCACCAAAGTTTCGATATGGTCTAAGTATATGGGTTCTGAGAGATTTCTGTTTATGGCACAGTTATCTCTTCTGAAGCTGAATCTCTTATGCATGATGGAAGTTTTAACATAAACATTTTTGAATCAGATGAAAATGAAATTTGATCTCTATTTAGGAGAGCAGAGTTAGAGATGAGGTGTAGGCAAGGCAGAAAAGAAAGGACACAGAGTTATTCCAGCAAAATTAAGAGAGAGCGAATTGAGAATTTTCCTAAACTTGGAAAGCAAGTGCTGTTCTCTACCCTAAATATCAATGTAAACTTTAAGTGTGAAGATGACTATTATCCAGTCTTCAAATCCCACCTCTATCCTACAGAAGAGAATGGTCTTATTCCCAGTGTTAAGTAGATGTGAGGAACTCTTCATGGTAGCACTTAGACTAATTGTAATGCTTATGTGAGAGTTATCATTGCCTATGGTAGTTTTGACATATAAAATTATGATTGTTTGTTTTACTGTACTGATGAGCTTAGGATTTCTTAGAATTAAGTGGTGCGGTATAGTCTACAATTTGCCCTAGACAAGTCCTCAGAGTCCTGAATAGCTTATTATTTCATAAAGATCAAAGTAATTAGTACCTATTCTCTATGTTCATTGTTCTCCTTGTGATAACTTCTAAAAGACATTAATCAAATATTTATGTGAATTTGCAATTTTAAAAATTATTTTCAATTTTAAAAACATAAATTTTATTTCAAAAGGCCCGGTGAATACATTTTCAAGTCTTATTCCAAGACATGTACCAACTTAAAATATACCTTAATTCTTTAACCTTCAAAAGTATAGGAAACTGCTGATCTAACAAAGAGGTAATGGTCAAATCCTCATCTTCCCAGCATCTGCTACACGGACAGTTTTAAAAATTCTGAGGAAAGAAAAATGTGAATTTTTCCCTAAGAGAGTAATAATTTCTCATAATGAGTCAAAACACACACATATACCCAGTATGTGGCTATTTTCAGTTTGTCCCTTCTGTGCTTCTTTGCACTTTAAATGGGAACTTTTAAAATTAAAAGCTTCCAAGGGCATTCACAGAGATTTTTTTTGTTTGGTTTGTGGAATCCTTCCAAATCTTGGCAATTATTTCCTGTGATGCTGCCAAACTTTTCATAGGCAGATACCGTAGCTCAAAATGTTTTTTTAATCTGGTTGGTTATGTCCTCTGGGCTTTAGAATATCTATGTTCCCTTAATCATTCCAGCCTCCTGTTAGCAATCTATTAAACAAATGAATTTCAGCTTAGTGTTTTATGCATGACCTTCCTGCTATAATACAAAGAAATAATAGTAACAAGACTAGCTTTACCACTTACATATCCCAAATATATTAACTGCGATTGTTGAACATTATACTGTAAAAAGATTATTTACCAAAAGTGTGCCAGTGGTTGACTTTTATTTTTATGTCTTCATGTATGTAATGTAGCTTAAGTAATTTCTGGTTTGAGACTCACATAAAGGATGCTACCAGGTTTGTATAGATTCTTAATTCTCATGAACTCTGAAAGAGAATGAGGCATAGCACGGGAATGCAGAGTCTTGTGAATTTATGCACTGAGTTTTTATTCAGAAGCGTTGCTTTAATGTTATCCAAAACTCAGCAACGAACCCCATTTCCAAAAGAGGGGGATGAGTATTGCTTCTGTGCTTTATTTCTTTTGTACGTAAATTCGAGGCCATACCACGAGGAAACGTAGACAAGCCTTTGTGAGGTGCTGACGTCGGTCTTCGGAGGGAGCTTAGAAAAGGACAACCATATTAGGAGATAATAACTGGCTTGTGCTCCTTTCGTTGAGAAGTAGTTCCAACCCAAAGGGCAAACAATGTGGAAGGCTTTACTTTTTTTCCCCTCTGCTCCGGCAGGCCGCCTTGACCATTCAGGACAGCCACATTGAGATCCACAAGCTGGTTCTCCAGCAGGAGAGCCTGTCCTCTGGCCCCTGTTTCCGAGGCAGCCCCTTCCAGGACCAGGAGAAGTACCGCAACCTGGAGAAGCAGCGTGAGGAGCTGGTCAACATCCACAAGCTCCAGCACCAGTTCCAGCAGGACCAGCGGCGCTGGCACCGCAGGTGTGACCAGCAGCAAAGGGAACAGGAGGCCAAGGAGAGCTGGCTGCAGGAGCGTGAAAGGGAGTGCCAGTCACAGGAGGAGCTGCTGCAGAGGCACCGTGGGGAGCTGGGCCAGCAGCTCCAGGAGTACCAGCAGAACCTGGAGCGGCTGAGGGAGGGCCAGCGCCTGGTGGAGAGGGAGAGGGAGAGAGTGCGGGCCCAGCAGAGCCTTCTGTGCGGCTGGAAACACAGCCGGCAGAGCAGCCTTCCTGCAGCATTTTCTCCAGGAAGCACAGAGGTACGGCTTTTCTGTGCTTGGCAAAGCGGTGTGCAAGGCAGCTAGCCTCTCCAAGACAGGTTTAGTCATGGTGGTCCCTGTCTCTTTGCTTCTTATGTAAGAGCTCACAAGAGTTACTCAATATGTAGGTGGCAGAAGCTGGGAACTTTCAGAGACAATGCTTTTGCATCTCGATCTGAAATACAGAAATTTGAAAGGCCTAGGTCTTATTGGGATCGTGGGCTCATTGTAGTCTGAGACGCCCTTATCCAAGGGAAGAAACGCTAAATTGAGTTGTCCCGGTAAGATAAGGTTTGTCCTGGAGGAACACTTACCATACGCATGCTGTCTCTCCTGTAGTTGAGGGACCCTGTTCATATGATTGAGTCTTCAGAGTTCTGTGTAGATACACCTTTTAGTCGATCGATTAGCTACTGCATTATAGGTACTGAATTTAACAAGTATACTACTATTCTGTTGTTCTCAGCTTATTTTTGTAAATTTGACATAGTGAGTTCAAAATCCCTTTCACTAATAATAGTTAATCTGAGTATGCTAATTAATGACTGGACAAAATCAAACCTTTCAAAAGATTCCATGTTCCATCTCATCCTTTCTAACCATGCTTGACAAGTCCATTCATCCCAGGAGTTTACTTTTCTGTGCTGTGTGCACATATCTGCTTTTTACTGATAGTGCATCAAAGTGTAAAAACTGATAGGCTTATAAGAAAGATCTTTGTTGCGTTAACATTCAAGTTGGCTAAATTACATTTATGGCAAATACATGAATATGTTTTCAACTTTTTTTATCTAGCAAAAGCTAAATAAAATGCTGCTCTTAAAGTGGAAGCACTTTAATGGCAGAGAGTTTTTGCTTTAAGATACATTGTGCATAGCAAATTGAAGTTTTTGGCACTAGCTCCTCAGAAGAGGATGGGAGGGAGGAGTCAAGGATAACGTTCTTCTTGACCTCACTCTTATTTAAGTCTTGACTGCTGAATTATATTAGGGATAAGGACTTTATGAAACTTACTCAAATAGCTGGGGAAATTATTCTTGTTTTTTTTTTTTTCTGTATTTTCTTACACAGGTAATGGAGCTTAATCGATCTGAGAGTTTATGTTATGAAAATTCATTCTTCATCAATGAAGCTTTAGTACAAATGTCATTTAACACTTTCCACAAACCGACTCCATCAGGTATCTATCAGGATGCCACTTACCCCCTCAATATTTCTAATTCTGATTTGATAAGGACTAGTGAAAATCAAGTAGACCTCAAGATGGACGTTTCTCAGCCATTGGGAGTCAACCATGAACTGTGGGCAACTGCTGAGTCCTGTCATCAGACACTCCCTCTCCACCAAAGCAGTGAGGATTCTTGTAAAAATGGTAATTAACACTTTAAGCATCATCTGTATTATTTCCGCAAGAAGCTGTGTCTCTGAATGGTTGGCTCTTCTTTAGAGCGAATCAGAGTGGACCAGAGAATGGGAATAAATTGGTGCTGATGAGCTGGAGTTTGTGGCATAAACATTTCTTTGGGGAAGTCTGAGGACTTCCATCACTTGTGAGTAGCTAGACAAGCTAGACCCTAGTAGAAGGGCTTACAGGAAGCCAGCAAGATGTTACAACCAGACAGCATTTTCAGGTCTGTGGCTCAAACAATAACTTACCCTTAAAAGTGAAGCAGCTTGATATTTATTCCTCACTGTAGACCCTACCACATCCAGATACACATATTTGTTGACTTTCAGAAATAAAAGATATGGACAAGGTTTGTGGCAGAACTTTATTGTCTATCAGGGCAATTTCCTGCAACATTAGTGAACCCTGTACTGCTATTAAACACCCAAAATGGAACTGTTAACATCATTTGTCATTGTAAAAAAAAGGTGTTGTGTCTCCATAAGTGCCTCGTAATAACACAATTTGCTAATCCCATTAAAGCATTTGCCAAATATAAATGAAAGGCAGCTCCAGTTACCAACTCCACATGAATCCAAATGATTTAAATCTATGTCTATTATAAATTGTTTTCTGTGGGATATGAGGTAGGGAATGAGAAGAACTTGAAACCTCTCTACCAAAAAACAGATGGCATGTAATAGAATAAACAAATGGCTGGCCACATGGATGTGAAATAAATCACCGACAGCAAGATGTTTGAGAAACGTAAAACAAGCAATAGTATAGAGATCTTCAGAACTGTGCACAGATTTATGCCCATGCTTGATATATATTCTTAGTTTGTCAGTAGGATAATTTTTCAGCAACAGAAAGTTTTTAAGGTATTTAGCTTCTCTGAATTAGAGACTTATAATTCTGACACTACCTGAAAGTTGATTTATTGCTAATCCAAAAATGTTGATTCTTAGTAGTGGATAATTCTTTATAGTCACTGCGATAAGTGTTTATTCCTTATCAGCGTATATGAGAAAAAGAAATAGTTCTTTAAAGTGTTTCAAATATTTTTTAAATTTTTTATTTTTCGATTACCATTGACATGCTAATATTATATTAGTGTCAGGTACACAACATAGTGATTAGACATTAATATAACTTACAGAGTGATCACCTCTATAGATCTAGTACCTATCTGACACTATACACAGTTATTATAATATTATTGACTAGATTCCCTGTGCTATACTTTACATCCTCATGACTATTTTGTAACTACCAATTTGTATTTCTTAATCACCTCCCCTTTTCACCCATCCCCCTAAAACCCCTTCCTTCAGGCAACCATCAAAATGTTCTCTGTATCTATGAACTCATTTCTGTTTTATTTGTTTGTTTATTTATTTATTTTTAGATTCCACATGTAAGTGAAATTATATGGTATTTGTCTTTCTCTGTCTGACTTATTTCACTTAGCATAATACCCTCTAGGTCCATCCATGTCATCGCAGAGAGCAAGATTTCATTCTTTTTTTATGGCTGATTAGTTCCATTGTATATATGTATCATCTCTTCTTTATTAATTCATTGAAGGCTGCCCAGGTTGCCTCCATATTTTGGCTATTGTAAATAATGCTGCAGTGAACATATGAATGCATGTGTCTTTTCAAATTTGTGTTTTGGATTTCTTTGGATAAATACCCAGAAGTGGAATTATTGAGTACTTCTTTGTCTCTCGTTATAGCCTTTGTTTTAAAGTCTTTTTTTGTCTGGTATAAGTATTGCTACCTCAGCATTTTTTTCTTCATGAAATATCTTTTTTTGTTCCTTTACTTTCAGTCTGTGTATGTAAGTCTTTCGACCTGAAGTGAGTCTCTAGTAGGCAGCATACATAAGGGTTTTGTTTACTTATCTATTCAGCCACCCTATGTCTTTTGATTGGAATATTTGTTCCATTTGCATTTAAACTAGTTGATAGAGATATCATTATTGACATTCTATTATTCATATTTTTAATCTATTTTTTTCCCTTCTCCTTAAGGAAGTCCCTTTAATATTTCTTGTAATACTGGTTTGGCAGTGATTAACTCTTTTAGCATTTTATTGTCTAAGGAGCTCCTAGATCTTAGGGAATCACCAGGGTAGGATGACCAGTGTTAGCCAGGTTGAGGGAGACTCAGATATGGCACCCACCTGCACATACAGGCTGGGTCTGGGGAGGGACCAACAAAGGAACAATGGCTTCTGCCAGCACTTCTGTCTGAGAAAAAGCTACCCTTCCAGCCCTTGCCCTGAAGCCAGAAAATTCAGTTCCTCCTCACATGTCCCTGGTGCCTTTTGAGCTGATGCCCTAATATTGGTGCTCAGAGCAAGTGAATCCATCAATAAGTCTGTAGGCAGGCCCTTTAAAAGAGAAGTGCCTGGGACTCCAGCAGCCTTTCATCTCACTTAGCCACAATCTCTGCTGGTTTTCACAACCAGAAATTACAGGGACTTCTCTCCCCAGTACTGGAACCCTAGATTTGGGAGCCTGGTGTGAGGCTGAGACCCCTCGCTCCTCAGGAAGGACTTCTGCAACTGAGCTATCTCGCCTATTTCACGTCTCTGCTCCTCTTACCAGTCTCAAGGTGGCTTCTTCTGCATATCCTTAGTTATAGGACTTCTGTTCATCTAGACTCGAGGCAATTCTCAATGATGGTTCTGTAGTTTAGTTGTAATTTTGATGTGGTCATGATGGGAGGTGAGCACAGTATTTACTCCACCATCTTTCTTTTTTTATTCTCAAATATTCTTTAAATAAAAAAGATATAATGGAATACTTCTTTGGCATTAAATAAAATAAAGGGTCAGGCAGAATTTATAAAATACAACTGCTTTAATGTATAATTTGCAACTTTAGTATGAGGGAGACCACATTGCAGAATACTTTTTCTAGGTACATGTTTGTTGCTTTGCCATTTTGATTCATTAACTTGCTTTAAATGTTTTTGTCAGTGTAGTTTTGCATACTGGCTTTGGTATTCAAAAACTTAGTTTGAGTTAAACCATATTCAGCTTTTGTTTAAAAGAAGTATTTCTCTTTTACTTTTTGTATATCTCCCATCTTTTTCTATTGCCTTGTGCTTCAAAGTAGAAAGCTTTTAAACATTTGGCAGCACATTTGCAGGAGATAGAAAATGTACTAAGGAAATAAACAGTGATTATATACAAAACCACTCTCTCCACATGTGAGGATTTAGATATAGCCAAGGGAAATGCTGAGAAAAAGTATTTATGCTTCAGATATTGTATGTCCAGTGTAGGCCAAGGACACTCAGGGCATTGACAGAAGAGAGGGAGGAAAATCAACTTTGGCCTAAATCTCTCAGCAACATCCTGGTGTATGTAAGTAGGGATTAGATCAGAAATGCAGTGTGTGCTGTTAAGCACCGGAGTTTTGCAACTAGTGAAAAAACCCTATGTATTTTTGTTTACTTAAGCATGATAAGCAGTTCCTGGAGGAGAGAAAAGAAGGTCAGAGATAAGGGGGTGATAGGGAAGTAGAATGAAAATTGGATATATATTCTTAAGTGGGTTTTCAGGACCAGATAAAATTGTTCGAACCACTCCAAAGCCTTCACAGCTCATATAATTAAAAGTAGGACAAAATAAGTCCCTGATGTTGGTCATCACTAGACCCTGCTGGTGCTTTCCCCACATAGTGTGAGGAGTGGGTGCTGGGCTGGGAGAAGCAGGCCTAGGATGTGCCAATGGAGAGGAGGACAGTCCATGCGCTAGGATCAAGGACAGTCCATGCACTAGGGGTCAAGGACAGTGTAGGGCCATCATGTGCTCCTTTCACACTTTGTGGCTGAATTTTTGGCTGAGTGGTTATCAGTGACCACTGCTGAGGACCCATAGGTCACAATGTTCTAGCTAACAGAATTTGTCTCTAATATTCTTGGCTTATGTTTTTGTTAAATGTGCTCTTAACCATGATTTGAATAATGCTGTGCAGAAGAGTTTATCAATAGGCCCTAAGGTCAGCTCTTTTCAGGCAACTCCTTAAAGATTGATTTGCTCTTTTGTCTGATTCGATACTGGGTGCCTATGACCAGCTCAGATCAGTGGAAATGTGAATTTCTGGAACATTAAGCCTGATGAAAAAATTGCATGTAAGTGAAATTCTCAAAAGTGTTTAGCTTTCACCTAGACTGGAATTTTCATTGGTTTGTTTAGCCCAGCATCACCATAAGTTTCACCGTGTTATTTGTGCTCTGGTTATAATTGTTTTTTGAATTGCTCTATCATCACCACCACCAACAACAACAATTATATGACACAAATTCCAAGCGCTGTGCTAAGGCTTTACATGGAGAGACTCATTTACTACAACAAACTACTGAGATGGTTCTGTTATTCTCTTCACTTAGGAGGAGAAACTGAGGTACAGAGAGGTTCAATGACTTGTTCAAGGTCATACAGCTAGTAAGTAGCAGAGCTGGAGGTGGAACTGGGGAAGACTGGCTCTGGAGCCCATGTTCTTAACCATTTCACTATAAAGTATTAATTTTTAGAAAGCTGTTAAACTGTATTTTTTTAAAAAGAAATTGGAGTAGAAACAGAATAAATCCTGTTGTCATGCCTAGCAAGATGTTTATGATTAAGGGCCAGTGTTGTTGTTATTGCTTTCTTTCCCTCTCTCCCTTTAATATTATCATTTGGAAAATATTTCTAAATTTTCCGGATTGAGGTGGGCAATGCTTAGGTTCTGAGCATCTTCAGATGTCATAAATACCCTTTAGCCTCACTTCTTTCCCAGGTGACACTTTTTTTTAAGAATAGTTTGTTTCTCTAATGTTGCCTAATGATAGCCCACATTATTTGTAAATATTTTTTAAGATAGCACTTTAAAGAACTTTACTCTCCAGTTTTGGAAGTTGTTTCATGAACAAAATTCTTATGTGTTTGAACATTAAATCCAAATTGGTATTTGATTCTATTTATAGCGGAAGTGATGGTTAGTGTAAGAACTTAATCTGAACTCCTCTGAGGGACACTAGCCAAGAGTGTCAGAAAATTTGAATTTCTTTAAATAATGTAGTCTCAGTAGGACAATCGCTATGTAATTGGCCCCGTGAAATGGTCAACTGCATTACTTGTCTTAAAGGCAAAACGAACAACAAACACTATTCCTGTGCCTTTTTTCTACTAATTTTAGAATTCTATAACTATTTATTCAATGCATCTATTAATTTATATTTGCTTTTTTCATTAAGCAACAGAGAAAACACTTTATGGTATGAAAATTAATCTGAAATCTTCTTAGTCTCCCTTTCAGTTATATTTTTATTTGTACCTCAATATTTGCAGATTACTTAAAAATTTCTCTTCAGTGTAGTTAAAGCATTATGGTTTTGCCATGTATATGATAAAATTTAAATCAAGAGCCAAATCTTAAGAGTTAGTCATGTAGATATTGGAAAAAGATAATAACTTTATTATGTTTGAATTCCAAAAGATTGTTTCCCTTTACTTCATATTAGAATTTGGTGCCCTTCAAAATATTTTCAAAATTAAAAACGTATTCAGAATATTTAATTTTTTTTTTTTAAAATACAGACAGCTGTGTTAAACTTTCATTGACATGCTTTTTTTTTTTTTTACCTGTGGAGAGAAAAAAGAAAAAGTCCCCCCAAAAGCAGTGCTGTAGTTAGTATTTAAGTAAGTTTTTAAGAAGACGTATGGAAATTATATGATAATTTGTAATGTTTCGCAAATATTTCATAATTCAGAAATGGGCACCTTATTTGTGTAATCTGTGTGGAAAGACACTTTGCCAAAGAGCTTCAGACAATTTCCCATAAAACTAAAACTGGCATTAGATTCTATTAGCTTCAATGACAAATATGTATTTGTGAAGGGGGACGTATTAGTTTGGTAGGGCTGCTATAGTAATGTACCATAGACTAGGTGGCTGAAACAACAGAGGTGTATTGCTTTACAGTTCTGGAGTCTGGAAGTCTGAGGCTGAGGTGTCGGCAGGGTTGGTATTTCTGAGGGTCTCCCTTCTTGGCTTGTAGAGGGTTGTCTTCTCCCTATGTCTTCACAAGGTCTTTCTCTGTACGTGTCTGTATCCTAATTTCATCTTCTAAGATTACCAGTCATATTGGATTAGGGCCCACGCTAATGACTTCATTTAATTAGCTCTTTGAAGGCTCTATCTCCAAGTAGAATTTCAGTATATGAATTGGCTAGTGAGGGCGCAATTCAGCCCTTAACACAGGATAAAATAATTATTTTTCTCATCGCAATATTTTTAGGTGTCATAAAGGCTTTAGTTTTTTTACAAACTTACCAAAGTTGAACTACCATTTACCTATATTGTGAGCTTTTTTCACTTGGTTAAGGAAGTGACTTGAACTTCTTTTTAAAAAATTGGGTAATAGTAAAATTGTGATAATTGTATCTATATGTTTATCAGTATAGGTTCAACACATAGAAATTAGGACAGACAATGTTGAGTCTATGGATTCATTAGGCAATATTTCCAAACCTAGGCCTGAATTAGGAGCTTTGGGCATTTTGAGCTCTCTTTGTAACTGGGAAGGCTACTGGGTGCCATTATGTTGGGTCGCTTAAGTGAAACCAAAGCCGAAAGGTCAGGAGCCTTTGTTAATGACATCAGATGATTATCTGATGTCTATGGGAGTAAACGTCAGAATTGGCAATAATTGGGCAACTCTTTATCTTCTAGAATCTTGACTATCACTTTGGGCAACATTTTAAAGAAACCCGTAATACTGCTTGCTCTCAGAAATCTGAGTGTAAATGTAAAGAGTTGGGCTCAAAGACTTAATTTTAATCCTTCTCACCAACTAGTGTACACGATCGACTTTTGCCTATTGCAGATTTTGTACTAAGAAAGGGAAACATGCCGTTTGCTTGTAGAGCCTGGTGAGCCACGGGTCTGACTGCCAACTTCCTGATTGCATAGTTCTCTGGGGGCAGATCGACTGTGTGAGCCAACTGGGTCAGGGCCATTCTGCCTAAGTGCATGAAGCCCAATACACAGCAGGAGGGCAAAACCAGCAGGTGGGTGGGTTCAGAGGCAGCCAGCCAGCCGTGTGGCTGCCTGTTCATCCCCACCCTGGGTTCTCCTTTGATTTGAACAAGCTGCTGAAATAAGAGTCCATCCAGTATAAAAGATTCCAGAGGTTAGGCCTGGCCTAGGGTCACTCTTATGTTGCAACATAAAAAAGATATACACATACATGTACATATACACACATATATGTAGTTGGTGGGCCACATATTTGACCTCTCTAGTATAGTGTAGCTTTTATTCTCAAAGTGATTAAGGGTTGGGTTTGGAAGGGAAGTTTGTAACCCTTTATGTACCAAACATACCTAAAGGATAAGGCATGCACCTATCAGTCTCAATGACTCATGGGATAGCAATCTAAAACTGGCAAAGGAAGCACCACCCAATCCATGAATCAGAATCTGGGACTGTTTCCTTCCTTACCTCTATGTCCATCCAACCATGGATTCCATTTTTAGGGCTTGCTTAAAATGTGGCGTGTTCAGCTGAGGACTGATTTTTCATGTTCGCCTAAGAAGAATACGACCATGTGATTCAGTGGATAGCAAACTTTTTCTTAAAGGACTACACAATGAATATTTCACTCTTTTGGGGACGTCAGGTCTTTGTTGCACTCACGTAGTCAACTCTGCCATTGTAGCTCAAAAGCACCATAGACAATAGATAAAGAATGAGATTAGTTGTGTTCTAGTAAAACTGTGTTCCAGATAAAAACAGGTGGTCTAACTTTTTTCCCTCCACTTTAATTGAAGAGGTTAGACTCTTCCTATTACTTCACCTTTGTAATATATGGCAGTTCATGTCATTCAAAAACACATTTGAATTCATGTTCTCATTTTTTTCTGGCTTCACTGAAATATAATAGACAGTTGCTCATATTTACATCGTACAATTCAATGAGTTTTTTCAATTATAGTTGGCATACAATAATATATTAGTTTCAGTTGTATAACATAGTGATTAGAGATCTATATAACTCACAAAGTGATCGCCCCACTAAATCTAGTACCCCTTTTGCCCCTTACATATTTATTACAATGTTACTATTTTCCTTATGCTACGCTTTATATCTCTCATGTTCTTATTTGCTCTTTATAACAATCTTGTGAGATCATGGTTACTATCTCTGTTTTTCAAATAGAGCCGTCTTTTTCTCTTTGTATTCAGTCTCTGTGAAAAAGATGAATTTAGAAAATAGAGTTAAATGTACTGGATGGGGTTTAAGGCCAGTGTAAAATGCAGAGAGACTTTTCCCCACAACTCCAGCTCCCAAAATCCTGTGCTGGTGTTATGGAAGGCCACCCTCTCACAATGAGGCTAACTGATGAAAAGTCATATACCAGGGGTAGGATTAGTTGCTAGGACCATGGTTACTGTAGCTGGCTTTGCATCAGAGCTTGCAGGAGAACACAATGAAAGTATGAATTCCTATGTTTGGAGATTCTGATCTGGTCTGGCTTGGCTGAGGCCCGCATATTTTTGTATCTAACATGCCCTTAGGTGATTCTGAAGCAGCCGGGACCTATCCCTGCACTGCCAAGCTGGAGGGCTGGACTTGATGTTAGAGAACCTCAGTTCAAATGAGAACTCAGGCTCCTATGGCTGCGTGATTCCTAAGCCTTAATTCTCCATCTGTACAAAAGGGAAGGAAGTGTTATAAGAACTTTAAAAATGCCCAACATGTCCTGGGAACCGATGAACATCAGCTTCCTTCCTTCCTACCTCCTGGAAATAATTTATTTGAATTGTGATTCGGGGGCGGCCTGCTGATAAAAATAAAAGTGTCTCCTAAATGTCAGCAGGAAGCCAAGAGTTTAAAATAAGATTTTAAAAAAGACCGTAAATTGGGGAATATTTTATTCAGAATGGAAATATATTAGACTATAAAGGGTAACTACCCTTCTATATCAGTCTTAGAGGAGGTGTTTGTTAATATCACCAAGCTATCCTGGGAAGGAAGTACTTGAAAGCACGTCATTGTTCTTCCATGTTCCTTTCTACAGAGGAAGAAGTTACATCAGCCAACCATGTTTTTAGAACCAAGTATAAAAAATATTCTGGCAGCACGACCAAACATCTCAATTTGGGACGTGGAGTGTCCATATCTACAGAACATTCAACCCTCATTGATTGTATTAGATCAATATCTCTCAGGACAACTTCCAATTGTACTTGGGTTTTCTGAGTAGGCTTTCTTACCAGAAAGAAAATGCTGAGAACAGCCAATAGAAATATTTTGGTTTAAACCATTTCTTACTTTAAATTTTAAAATTGTGTTCTGGTTTATGATCTTAATCCTTTTTGAGTTTGGTTATACTGAATCAGTCTGTCCTTGTTAGTTCTAGACAAACTGATATAAAATCAAGGTTCAGAATCACCAGGAAGCACCTCTTATTAATTAATTCCAACTGTGATAACTGGTAATAATAACTGCCAATTCCATAATGTTTGTCTGCCCCACTATAGAATAAGTTTCATAGACACAGGGAAATATGTGTGTCTTATTTAATTGCTCCGTCACAAGCACCAGGCACAGTGTTTGGTATGTAATGAACATTTGATAAATATTTATGACTTGAATGAGAGTCAAGATTTGCATTCTTTAGTGGAAATGAAAGCAATTGTGAGCTTGAGTCACACAGCTTGATTCTACTAAGGCAGTGGAAGAGGTTCAGGAAAGATAGAACTATGGAGTATGATTGTGGTTAATACAGGCAGACTAGATGAGTGCCTCAGGCTAGCAAAGTGGATCGAGTGAATTTCAAACCTTTTGTAAGATGGGTGTATGTTAGATGGCATTCTTAAAATGTCAGGGTAACTACAAGATTGGTTGCCTTTAAAGGCTTACTGGATTCAAGGTAGCAGACTTTAACAATTACCAACTTTTCTTCCTCAGTAATGTTAAATGCAATTATTTGCTGATGTACAGTCCTATTTATCAGTTTGGTATAGGTACTCTTTGTACAACTCCAGAGAGCATCTTTTTATATAAATTATTTTTCCATTTAGAACATTGTACATATATGGCCATATAGCAAATAAGAAATTAAAATGTGTCCTCTATAAAATGCTTTAATTTATTCTAAACAAGTAGAAATGAATCCGTTGCTTTCATTTTAGGAAGATGACACGAACAATTTATCATTTAATTGTTAATAACTATTAGTCAACCTATCTGTTCACTGGGGTGTTTCTTTTTTAATCATAAAGTAGCTCAAACACCAGTAAATTAAATACCAGTAAATTAAACAGTAGCTAGCTCAACATCACTGAAACACTTTCTTAAATCCTTTTTCTTCTGTTAAATCCTATTTAACAGTCCAGTGTATCTCCCCAGGCAAAACAATTAGTATTTGTTTAGTTAAATACACTCCTAGAATATGAACCAATTTCCCTGGCAAGACCTACTTGTCAGTCATAAAATATTACCTGAAAGATCACATATTTATTATAGCAATATGAAAATTAAGTGTGGTGGCATCTTAAAAAATATATTCTTTTACTTTTCCCAGACTGACTAAAAGGCACTTATGTGTTCTCAGCTGGCCAATTCCCAGACACAGCTGGCTGAGTGGGGCAGGGGTGAGGGGCAGGAAGAGGGAGTCTTGTCCTGTTGTTCTGCTCAGACTTCAAGCCAGGTAATAAATAAGACTGGGCCTGAGTTTCGATATGTGGAGCTGTTAATTTGCCATGATAGATCACTGTTGAGTTTCCTTGGATAAGGGGATAGGGTATCCATTCTCTTTCTGGATAAGATATTAATTCAATTTAATTTGATATGTTAATGCTCGGTTTGAAAATTTACCTAAGGAAAAATGTAGTCTCACAAGGTTCCAGTTACGCGATAGGACTCTGAGCCTTTTGCTGAACAATTTCATGGGAAAGCTGTACGAAATTATTTTTGTGGTGACTCTTTTCCACAGGTCTCTTTGTGCAAATTTCATTACACTACAGCTTTTTCTTCCTATCACATAACATGTTGAATGTTTGGATTAAATATAGAATATTTGGGTCATCCACCAGAAATACAGGAGATTCTGCTTCTCTGATGAATTGAGGCCATTTTGGAAAGAATGGTGCTGTAAGGCTTTGGAAGAAACATTTACAAGTAAAACATTGGCACAGTTAATTTTATTTAATGACCTGTTTCCGACCAGTGATCTTGGCACCCTGTGCAATGATTTGCAATCAATTAATCTTACAGGATTTTGCAACAAGGGCATTGCACTCTGAGTCTCATAAATCTATCAGTAACAAAAAACAGGAATTACATGCTCAAAGCCCTCTTCATGTGAAACCCTGAATGAGAAGGTGATTTTAACATTGTTTCCTAACATGTCCTTGGAAGTCTCAGTACTTTCTTATATATTGAGTTTTAGAGTTCCCATTTCTTAAAGACAGCTTGGCCCTTTACTGGGCTATCAGAATAGAAGTCTGTAAATGTTCGCCTCATTCAATTTAGACACTGGTCATTTTGACAAGGGAATTCTTGATTCTTTGGAATCACTGAAAGAAGGCTATAATTTTGTCTTTTCCCCCTGAATTCAGTGCGGTCATGCTCAACTGCAGTAGGCCATATTTTGGGGAGTCTTTGTAGGAATGATTCAGAAAGGGAGCATGTTTCCACCTAGGGAATACACTGACATTTGCTAGAGGCAGATGGCAGAAGATGGGATGGTATCATATTAGAAGTCAAGGAGGTTTCACATACTTAGCTTTGCCAAAAGCTTCTGGAATCTGCGTGTTTAGGATCTTTGGCTTGTATTCTTGTCATTTCAGATGCACCCTTGCAGTTAACTATTTAGCTATGCTGGATTTTTTTTCTTATTTTAGCATAGTAAATATGGAGCTATTACATATTCTTAAAATTATATAAGCCTAAAAATATGTAGATTGTGTTGTCTTTTCTCACTTCCATATGGCTATGTTTTGGGGATGTTCTTGTAACAAGAATATGGAAGCTTAATATATATTCCATCTGATTACAATGAACACTCTTTTAAGAAACTAAAGGTTTTCAAAGCTGTACTATTTCCAATGAGTAGGTTAAACTTCTGACTCTTGATGAATTTATTCCTACCAAAATTGTGCTATTTTTGATTACTTGTTAATTTATCCAGATTGGCATGACAGATTATACCCAAGTAGAGCTCAGCCTATATTTTTAGATGCTTAATGCTTCTGTTCATTGTGAGCTCTAAAATACACTCACAAAGTTTTGCATATGCAAACTACTTTTCATTGGCACATAGCTTGGAGGGAGAAAGCACAATGAACATTTTGGCCAAAATGTGATGGTCTGTTAGTCGGTGTGTAGTAATGAGGCCATATTTTGCATTCAGGCTCCGGTGTGAGAAAGTGCAGTTGCACACTGATGTCTCCTTGGGGACTGTGAACTGGAATTACATCCCCCTTGAAAGGAGAATGAGTAATACTCCAAGGGAGAGGGGGTCAGCTTTCTTTTAGGGTACTTGACTTAACTAACTACATAGATTTTTAAAAATATTTTTTTAAGTTATTTTATGCCGAACAAGCAGCCTGAGGAGAAGTATTGTGAAAGATCAAATAGTAAATTCATCTTTTCTGAGCTTTCTCTGCTCTGAGAGATCTTAATGGACATGGGAGGGAAAGCCTGAATGTGAACTGTATAAGCCTGAAAGCAAAGGAAGTACTGAAAAAATTACATTAAAATTATCCTCTAAAAAGTTATCATTGCTCTTGGTAAGAATATGGAAATATTTTTGCAAATGCTGCAGCCAGTACATTAGAATGTTTCCTCTTTGTATTTGTCAGATAAGAGACATAGATATATTGATATATAGATATGGCAGATTAGTTTGTCAGTTCAATCTCTAGCTTACTGTGGTACTTAAGATATTCAGGTACACCCACACACACCCTAGACACACCCACTCACTCACATAAAAACACAATTAAATTTTTATTTTTATAAATCACAGTGAACTTAAGGGTAAAATATTTATTTTCTCAAACAAACTTATAGTACTTCTATAAATTTATAGTACTTCTACAGATTTACAGTTCTGGTAATGGTTATAGGTGATGATTTTCAGATTTTTGAATATGATTATTTTCATGTTTTTTAGAAAGACCAGTGGCTACCCTTGAGAATATATGTTCAGGAAAATTTCAGAAAGTGTATTTCATAAAAGGCTCGATTAAATAACTAAATCAAAAGTGACCCAGAAAGTCCATTTTTGTTGAAACCTACTTGGCAAATACTATTTTTGACCAGAATGACCAAGACCAGACATGTTCCTGTGAGGAAAGTAGGTAACGTAATATTTTCCTGTCATTCAAAGGTAAAAAGGTAAAGAACCCACTTTTTCCCACCTCCTAAACCAAGTTTCAGCAAAAACAGACTAAAAAATACTTATCCAATGTAATGAACTTTTACACAAATTCATCGGTACTTCAGGTTTAAGTGAGGGATTTGAATGAATGAATAAATGAACAGGTGAACAAATGAATGCATGAAGGGATGCACCTGATTAATACTGAACTCTGGAGATGGCCGACTAGCATAGGGGTTAAGGTAGAAGGCTTGGAAATTGTCTGGGTTCAGATACCAGCTGTCACAGACTACCTAAGAATTTTATTTTTAATTTTATTATTAGTGT
Source organism: Pteropus vampyrus (assembly GCF_000151845.1). Lineage (NCBI taxonomy): Eukaryota > Metazoa > Chordata > Mammalia > Chiroptera > Pteropodidae > Pteropus > Pteropus vampyrus. Next base: position 737,149 of record NW_011888994.1, on the reverse strand, counting down.
CAAGTATCCAGTGCATTGGTTAGGCATTTATATAGTTTATAAAATGATCCCCCTGATTGCTTTCTCTTCTCTGGCTCTACATCTAGCCATTGCATTACTGTTAACTGCATTCCTTATGCTGTGCTCTCCATCCCTGTGACCATCTATCAACTACTAATTTGTACTTCTTTAACCCTTCACCCCTTTCTTCCAGCACCCCCAACCCATAACTTCTTTATCCAATCATCTGTTGATGGGCATTTAGGTTGCTTCCTTATCTTGGCTATTGTAAATTGTGCTACCATGAATATAGGGATGTATAGATCTTTATGAATTGTTTTGGTTTTCTTTGGATAAATACCCAGAAGTGAAATTGCTGGGTCAAAAAGTAGATCCATTTTTAATTTTCTGAGGAACCTCCAGACCGTTTTTTATAACGGCTCTACCAATTTGCAATCCCACCAAATATAGTGTGCGAGGGTTCCCTTTTCTCCACATCGTCACCCACATCTGTTGTTCTTTGGTTTATTGATGACGGCCATTCTGACAGGTGTGAGGTGATATCTCATTGTAGTACTACTTGTGAAATTTTAAGCAAGTATTTAAACTTACTTCGTGTGTGTTTCCTCATCTGTAGAATTGGATTTCTGATAGTATCTATTTTGTAGTGTAGGAAAATTACGTAAAACAATACATAAAATGCTTAGAACTTTGGAAGTGCTCAACAGACATAGTTATTATCACTGTCACTGTTTTACCTTGTGTTAAGAAAAGGGGTAAATTATTAAGAAGTGCCTTGGGTCACTTGAGCCACTGGACTGCTTCAAAAATGGTTGCTCTGGTGAACTGAAAGACTTACTATGTCTCATCTGGGTATTATTTAAGAAGGCACTTCTCAACAAATGTTCCACAATTCTGGCTACGATTAGGTTTTACATGATAAAAAGTTCCCATAGCCAGATAATATTGGGAAATTCTGGTTTCGGGACTACACAACTTTTTCAGAACTTTTATTTTGCCCATGTGTACTGTGAGTCTCCAAAAGTGGCCCTTTCCACACCTATTTAACCACAGCATCCTCTTCTCCAGCATCTTGCAGGGCCGTTTCCCGAAGCACACTGGAAAAAACACTGATGTATGTGGATGTTGAAATTAATTCGTGCCTGTGGCACACCCTTCAAATATATTTTTTTTCTCCCCTGGTAACAGTTGAAATCCAAATGACACATCCCAACATGATTTATCACATGGGTTGTCTTTTAAAAACCAAATCTTACCTGATGAATTTAAGATCGAGTTTTGTTTAGCCCCAGGCTAGCGTTTGGGCCTGTGGATAAGGGGTCATGTCCAGTCCTCTTAGGGCTTGTCTAGGTCAGCTTTCTTGGGCTTATTCAGACGTGCCGTGTGCTGAAGCCAGTCATCCCTGTCATCCCTGCTGAAGCACAGGAGGTTTTGTGCTTGGGCGTGGAGGCCTGATTGCTCAGCTGCAACTCATACTGCTCCGTCCTTTCTTATCCTGTGGTCCAGCCATATGAACTCTCAGTTATGCAAAAGGCCAGCCCCGCACCTTTTGTACATCTATTTCCTCTGTTAAGAATATCTTCTTCATCTTTTATTCAATTCCTTTTGTGAATAATATTAACTCTTATTCCTCTTTCCAGACTCATTTCCAGGGTTGCTTTCTTCCAGACTCTATCCAGACCCTCTCAGTGTGGGTTCAGAGCCTCTCCTCTGTGGTTCTGAGGTGTCCAGTAGACCCTTTTACTACTTTCCACTATATATTGTCACATTTTTTCCTTTTGAAAGATGCTTTACATAGTTTATTGATTGAGATATAATTTGCATACAGTGAAATGCTCAGATATTAACTCTGTTATTCAGTTTGTTTTGTGAAAAGAATATCAAGGCACAGAATGTCTCTATTACTCCAGAAAGTTTTCTTATACTCCTATCCAAACCCGCCCTCCCGCCCCCCTCACCCCCCGCCCCCCACCACCACACTGCTAGAAGCAACTAGTTATCTGCTTTCCATCACCACAGGTTAATTTTGCTTATTCCAGAATGGAATCAGACACGATGCATCTTTTTGCGTCCAGTTTTGTTCACTCAGCATATTACTTTTGAGATGAATCCATGGTGTTGCATGAATCCATAGCTGGTTCTCTTTTCTTACTGAATAATCTTGCGTTGATGAGTTTACCACAGTTACTTTTCTTCTTCTGATGAACACCTGGCTTATTTCAAGTTTTTGGCAGTTATGGGTAAAGCTTCTGTGAACATTCTTATACAAGGCTTTTTGTGAATTATGTTTTCATTTCTCTTGGATAAATACCTAGGGGTAGAATTGCTCCTAGAATAGGTGTTGATTTAACTTTTAAGCAACTGAAACAGTTTTTGAAGTGATCGTACAGACTATAAACTTCCTGGGTGCTGAGGCAAGATCTTGTTCAACCAGGTTTCCCTAACGTCCAGCCCAGTGCAGGACACACACTAGGCACTCAGCGCTTATCTGAATGAATGGATATGAAGCTCAAACCAGTTTTCATTCTGATATTCCCTCTACTAGTTGACAAAAACGTAAGTGCTTTATCCATCAGAGGAATGAATACCTGATGGGCTAAATGTGGGCTCATTCCAGGCAGGAGAAAAAGAGGGGCAATGCAGTTCTCCTGTTTCACCCGACTGCTGGAACTAAATCTCGTGTTTCAGTGTGGCAATAATGCAGGTGAAACCAAGTATGTAGGTTGATATGGGACCATACAAAGGTCCTGATCACTAGTAGCTGCCAAGCTTATCTCTTAGAGTTAGAACTCTCAACACTCCTATTCAAGAGTGTCCACAACCTATTCTTCTAGCATGCCCTCCCTGCTTTATTCACTGGCACAAACTCGTATTTAAGCCAAACTTGACAAATTTTTTTTCTTACAGCATCTAGCATTTTCTCCCCTTTGCAAGAGTGGCAAACTCCACTTAGAATATCTCTGCACAAAGCCATCTCTTCCTGTTGACATCCTGGTCAGCCTTCAAGGCTCAGTTCAGATGCTATCTCTTTGAAGTGTGTCCTGGCCATTGCATCTGGAAGCTGTCTCTCTGGAGGGGTCTCTGAAGTGGTGTCCAGCTGTGGGTAGTATTCATTAGCCACTGAGCAGGACATCCTGTTTTTATTGCAGTTATCTGTGTCTGGATCTTCCTATTCTATGAGGGAATAGGCTTTCTCAGGACAGCATGCTTAATTGACCCTCAGCTGTCTAGATGGAGTGAGGGCTGTTGGTCACTAAGTGAGTAACTGAGGCTACTTTACATGATTCTTGCTCTTGGTGGTTGATTCCACTAAAGAAAAGTTAAATTATATGGCAATGCTATGGCTCCTTCTTGAGGATCGTTTACAGAAGAAAGAGATTTGTCTAAAAGATGGAGGATATTGTGCAAATTTAGGAATTCGTGTCACCTGGTAGATAAAGGAAAATTACCTTTCTTTAAGCTCCAGTTAGTCATACGTCACGTGTCAGGAAGTATAAATATTAACAGCTGAAGTAGCTTCATATGACATTTGTATGCATAAGACAATTTAAAATCATTACCTATAGGGAGAGATAGCTTTTAAGGAGTAAAGCAGTTTATTCTGTGATATATGCATTCTCTTTAGATTGCTCTTTCGATAGTTTAAAGTCCTAATTTTGCCTCTGCTCTGCAAACTGCCTACTTCTTGTACAATTTCTAAAAATATTTAAGTTTAATTTTCAGAAATGTAGTATAATAATGTTTACTCTGATAATATAAATGTGAAAAGAATGCCAAGGACATAAAAATCTGCGTTGAACAAAACATTTTATATATGTTATGTTGTACTTTTAAAATAATCATTATAATCATATAAACTCAAGGCTGCAGTTGGAAAAGATATTTCAGGGTTTATTTACTTGGCAAATATTATTTTCAAACAAATAAGAATTATGAAAATTATGTTTCTTATTTTTAAAAAGAGAATTTTATGTTTCTCTCAAAACTGTAAATATCAGGTTCTCAGAACAGAAAAGTTGTGTAAGTTCTTTGACATCTCATAGTTTTATAGTTGATCAAGAAAAAAAATACACTCATCTGAGACCTTTAAAGATTTGGATGACTTTTTTTTTTTAAGTCTGGTAATAACATAATTATTAAGAAGTAGGTAGGACTAATTAGCTTGGGTGTATTTGATCTAATTACTTGCCTTCTTCTGGCTTAAAGAAAAACACTGAATCTTCTATGCTTAAGAATTTGAACAGCTGCTATTCCCTCTACTGAACCAGTAAGAAGTAAATGCAGCATTAAAATTCCTAGGTTGATTTCCTGCATTATTCGCCAGCAGAGAAATGAATTCAATTTTTCTTTTCTCAGCAAAATGAGAGGCATAATTCTTTCAACGTGGGTAGGGTCATGCAGCTGGCAGTTTCCAGAAGGTCGGCTTTTCTGGCACGGTAAGTAGAGGTTCTGAGTCTGTACTCCCTTCAGAGGAATTCAGTGCCATGAAAATACTGCCCTGTCTCTGTAGTTGGAAACCTACGTGTCGTTTCGTTCAGTGCACCCTTAAAAAGTTGTCCCTGCTTTTTAACAAGGACTCCAAGATTTGAATATCTTAATTTGTTTTGATTTTAAAATAGAACTTGGCAGCTTTTTTGTGTACCTGAATGTATTATGGATAATTTCAATCATGTAAGAAACTAAACAGAGGATTATAACAACCACACATGTACCATCACTCAGCTTCAAAAATGTAGGAACTTATGGCCAGTCCTGTTTCATCTAGACTCTTACTCCCCCCTGCCTCATATTATTCTGAAGCAATATCTAAAACTCATGTGTAAACATTTATTGATCTATAACATTTCAGTATATATCTCTAAAAGATAAGACTCTCTTTTTTTAAGCTTATCACACCAAGAAAAAAGTTAGCAAAAATTCAATAATATCAACATATAGTTAGTATTTAAATTTCCAGGTTGTTTTTTTAACTCAAGATCCAAATTAAGACTACATATTACAATTGGTTGCTATATATTTTAATGCATTTTTAATATAAAAGTTTTAATTATGAAAAATTTCAAACTTACAGAACAGCATAGAAAATATATATCAGGCATGCATTTAACAAATGTTAACATTTTGCCATATTTGCTTCAGATATCTCTTTGTCTTTTTTTTTTTTTAAAGAAATGTTAGATGTGAAATTCCTCTCCCTTATCTTTTTTCCCCCTATTTAGAATTAGCCAATACCCTATAGTTATTGTCTATTATTTCCACAGTATGTTTGCATGCTATCACTGCATATATCTGTATACATAAACAATATATTTTTTGTTCTTAACATTTAAGTAACCTACATCTCCCCTCCCATCCCCACTCTTTTCTTCCTCCCTTCCCCTCCCCACTTCCTTTTCCTTTCTTCCCTCCTTCTTCCTCTTCTCCCCTCTCCTCCCTCCTCTCTTCTCCTCTCCTACCTCCTTCTCTCTCTCTATATATATGTGTATATATATGTGATATGTGTGTCTTTTGCAACTTGTTTTTTTCACTCAATGTGCGTATTCACACATGCAGCACAAATAGTTCGTTTTAAACTGCTGTATACTATTCTATTATATGAATAAACACCAGTATATTTATTGCCCTACTAATGAGCAGTTAGAATGTTTCCAATTTTTTTCCTATTACAAATGATTCTTAGTAAACATCCTTTTATGCATTTCTCCTTGTGCACATTGAATGAATTTATGTAGATTATAACACCTAGAAGTAGCAGAGATGTCTTTGGTTTTGCCAAGTATTACTGATTTCTTGGTAGAGTTGTATATCACTTCCAGCAACTACATTTGAGAGTTTCAATTTCTCCAGTTTATCCCCAATACGTAATACTGTTAGGCTTCTAAATTTTTGCCAATATCATGGGTATGAAATGGTAACTCATTCTTTCAATTTGTACTTCTCTAATTACCAGTGAGATTTAGTACCTTTTTTTTAAATTACTATTAGCTTTTTAGCTTTCCTCTTCTGTGAATTGCCTGTTCATAAAGTTTTTTGTTTTTTTTAACAGCAAATTTTGGAATTTCAAGTGTCTACTCTTAATTATATAGACACATTAATTCTTTTTTGAATGTACTCGCTATATTTTGTACTTTGAGAAGTGGTTTTCAGAGAAATATTTACAGTTATATGTGGAAACTTTAAGATCGGAAATGGACATTTGCAAGAGCTCATCTCTTTCAAGATGAAGAAAAATCAATTGCATGTGCAGAAGCTACTTAATGTTGTTACTGTTATGTTCTGTTTTACTGAGACTTTAACCATCTGCCTGATTTTCTCATTTGCTTACTTTTTCCATACCTCCCACTATGTTTTCCTTCAAAGCTTTTATACCCCTCTCAATAATTGATCAATATTCTTTTACACATACCCAGCACATTTAATATCTATCAGTTTCATTTTCGTGCCTGAAAATTTCGCTTTCAGGATCCTTTGTCCTCCTGTTCCAATACGGATGTGTTACTCTCAAGACCTGCTACGTAGCTGTCACCTGGGGCATCCCTTCACTTTTCTCCTGTGTTGGACCCTATGTTCTCAATCCCATTCTTCATCTATAATGGTATATTTCTTTATTTGGTGGAGTATATCTCCAAATTCCTTAAGAAAAGGTGTAATGAAAGCAAATTTTTTCCCAAATTAGTTCAGGTATCTTTTTCATTTATTTTTGCCACTTTTACACTTGGTTTTTATAATATATCTGGGCTTAGAATTCTGGATCAAAAGTTATTTTGAAAGATCTGATTCTTCCATTTCCCAGGGTTGCTGTTGAGAAGTCTGATGCCATTACGATTCCTAATCCTTTGTGACCTGTTCTTGCTTTTTGGAAGCCTTTAGAATTATCTTGTTATCCCTTCTTAGATGAATTTTATAATATGCCTTAGTGTGGTCTTTTGTTAAAATCATTTTTTATTTGTTATTCATTAGTCTCTTTTAATCTAGAGATGTATTTTCTTCGATTCCGGGAAATTTTCATTTTCTTTAAAAAAATTGCTTCTCTTCATTTTTATCTTACTGGAACTATTTCTAGACCTAAGTTAGACCTCTTGGATCCTCTGATTTTTCAGTTTTTTTTTTTCTTTTATTTCTATTTTTTCATGTCTTTGTTCTACTTTCTGGGAGGTTTTCTTGTCCTTAACTTCCTACTATTCTATTGATTTTTTTTTTAATTCAGCTAATATATTTTAATTTCTAAGATATTTTCTCTTGTTCTCTTGAAGTTCTTATTTTATGGAATTTTATTTTTGTTTTGTGGCTGAAATATTTTTTAAATATCTCTTTGAAGATATTAATTATGATTTTTTTCTTCAGCTTCCTGTGTTCCTGAGTTGTGCTCTGTTCTCAGGTTAGGTTTGTCTCTTTGTTGGTTTTAGGCGTTTTGTCATTCCATAGTACACCTACCATTGTGAGTTGGTGAGGATTGAATGGAATGCTCCAGTCAAGGTCAAATAATATTAGTGGTTTAATCAGAGAAGCCCTATAAAACAATTTTATCTTGATTTTCAGTTTAATTCTGCTGAGAAGACAAGGATTAGACTAAATAAAAATTTAAAGTACTTTCTAAACATAAGAATTTCAAATTGGTGATTCCCACAGCTCTGTTTAGAGTAGGTAGAATTTTTGAATCAGGTATTCATTAATTCATTCATCCTTTTGACAATATATATTAACACCTGCTATTATTATGAACTGAAATTTCCTTTGATATTATTATTCTGCTTTTTACTTCCTATTTCTTAAATGTTACTTTTTAATTTTATAAGAATAGGAATCCAAATTCCAAGAGAATCCTTATCAATTCATTGCCATGGACAAATGTATTCAGGGTATAAAATGAGCTTTTTTTCTGAATCATTTATCACATAGGCAATGTTAGATTTCTCAGGCAAGAGTAAAGTCTATACATGAATCGGCATCATTTTTTATGGATCATTGTAAACTCAAATGAACCTCATCTATTTTATGAAATATGCTCATACAAATTGTGTATCTTTCGAGATATACATGCCACTTCCCAATGACTTGTCATATAGTTGCATTAAAATTGATCTAAACATACTTGGCATCCAGAGGAGGCTTCTAATTTATTGCCGCAGTGTTCCGTTTATATCAGATATATAGAAGCCATGCCGTTGTAATAACAGAGAACCGTTTATAATTTTATAGTTCAACTGTATAGAAGGCTGTGACCTTTTTAAAAAATGTATCATAAAACATCTCAAACAGATACACAAGAAGAGAGAATTGTTTAATGAACTCTCAGCTTTAACAATTACCAACACATGACCAGTTCTAGTTCATCAGTGTCCTTTTCCCTCTCTTCTTAGGTTGGGTTATCTTAAAGCAAATCCAGG
>NW_011888994.1:724957-727842 GCF_000151845.1 Pteropus vampyrus | reverse complement strand
GTCTTGGTCATTTATTGTCTCTTAGTCTAGGTTTCTCATTCTCTAGTACACTATTCCCCACGTATATTACATGGAGCACAACACTGCAAAGTACACTCTGAGAAAACCCTTATGAGTTTAGGGAATGCCACATATTGTTTTTCCCTCTCAGAGATTTATAATACAGGTAAGCCTATTGAAGTTCTAAGGAATCTGTCAATAAAGAAACTTTATTTACCCAGAGTTTCATCAACTTACTTGACCACTGTATTCTTATAACATTAACACATATTAGTATTCTGTTTAGAGAAACACACTTTTTTTTTTAAAAAAATGAAAGAAACAGTTTTTGAAATGCATCTCAAAGAAGAGGGGAAGGTGGCAGCACTTGCCCCATCCTCCCCTGGGGCTTGTTGTTGTTCAGGTCGCGACTCCTTAACACTGGCACCCTTCTGGGGAGAAAAGAATGTGAGAACAAATCAAAGTTCAGACAACAGAACTGACAAATCATAACATGCTTTGTGTTAATATAATTGCACCTTCATTGCATCAGTTGCTTCAGTTGCTATGTTTCTTGTCAGCATCACCTATATAACCAACAGGTTATTCCAAATATGTTAATTACTGATAAGAAAATAAAGCCCAACTCTAATAGTCACAAGTTAAAAATAAGTTTGCTTTCTTATGTTACAAATTTATACTTGCACACCACACGTGTGTGCGCGCACACACACACATACACCGCCTAGCGCACTTCCGTTATTTTATTTCAGGTGCAATATTAGATCATGAAGGATAGTAAAGGGAATCATAACACTAATTGAGATCATGCTTTCAAATATCAGAGTGGTTTTCATGCCAAGGGCTCACATCCTGTTGTGGCTCACTGTGGAAAATGGAATTGAGCAAAATAAGGGACAGGGACCAATATTCCTTTGCTCTGAAGATACCTTGAGCTCTGTGCAATAAGTGTTTTCCATTAAAAGGAAAATGATGCGCGTTCATGCTCCTGAGAAAAAATAGTGATTGCCAGTAATGCCATCAGGAAACAATTTTTTAAATGTTTCACAGTATAAGCATGAATCAATTATTAAATAGGGAATACAACTTTATTTTGCAGACTTGGAACATTAATGACAAAATTTTTCTGAGGTACAGTTATTTTAGGGAAGTGCGAATTTTGATTTTAGGAACATGCACAAGGGATATAGTAATAAATATAAGTCAGAATCCTTCATTAAAATAAACAACAGAGCCAAGACCCAGAAGACAATAACCTCTTTTGTGAGTTTTGTTGGAGAGAATGAAATGGGATGAGATACAGAGAGGGCTGAACAAGGCATCATCAACGATCTCAACAGTAGACTCAACATCCTGTTTGCAGCATTGGGCTGCTGGGTGTTGGTCCCTGGGCACACTGTTGAGCTAAATTCAGACCTTGATAGTTGGTGTTCATGATGAAAATTATACTGATACTTTTAAATTTAAATAAAACTTTGGTTTAAAAATTAAGATTTAAAATGTTTTTCTCTTCAGAAATAAAGAAAAAGGCAAAGAGTAACTTAAAACGCAAAGACAACACTTTTTGATTCACAAATCTGTTCTTTATTACAAGTTACTCTTAAGTTTGCTCTTCATAGAAGGGAAGGTCAAGTGCACGTTTGGAATATGGACATTATCTTTCACTTATTTGGTAGCTTTCTAAATCCTATCATTGAGTGCTATGTGTGGGCTCAAACGTGTTGTTGGGAAGATTTAAGATGGAGTGGAACATGTCTGGAAATCACCCATAAACATTACTTTAAATACAACTTAATAATGTGCATTTCTTGAGCTTAAAGCAGTTGAAAATGCGTGTATTTATTGTACCTCTGGAATATTATTTGGTGAATCACTTGGCCAAAACACAGATATAAAAATTCTCACAGAGGATAAAAAGTTTAAGAGGCCTTAACGATTATTTAACGATGATTTCAGTTCAATCCTTTATGAACTGAAGCCCCGAGAAGGGAAATGATTTGCCCAAGGTTACATCTTACCTTGTGGTTTAAGAGATTTCATTCACTTATGAGTTTAAGAAGCAGCACTTTTCATTTTTAACATGGCACATGGTTGCATTTTGTACCTGAGTTTATAGTCTGGTCTTGAAAATAATCAATTTATTCAGTTGGCTGAATAGAATAGTGATGATGGTGAGCTGAGGAAGGAAAGGCCAATTGTACTTACTGCTAGTGTCAGCTTTTCAAGAGTTGATTTCTATAGTTGTATGTCATCCCAGCCCCAAGATTCTCTCCTCTCATAATTTGACATTCCAACAGCTGATGAGCAGAGAAAAGTGTGACAATGATAAATGCAAATGTCAACCAACAGGTTGCAACTAAAGGCTAAAAACAGGGAGATTTAGGGAACTGTCTAAATCAGATACCAGATAGATATCTGATATCAGATAGAAGACCAACTCAGACCCTACAGTGGGTCTGAGGAAATTTCTTGTGAAGGATGAAGTTTTAGGATGTGAAAGAAAGTTAAGTTAAATAGAAAAAAATCCCTGCACCAAGATTCTACCTCTCCATTTGGTTTAACCAGGCTTCGGGGCTTTTATGAATTTTAGCTCATTTGTCCTTATTTGAAGGTTCATAATGTTCACTCTGTTTAGTTTCCAGAAGTATGATAAGAATCACATTATTTCTTTTACATCTAAGAGGGAATGTTGTATTAAGACACTAGGTTGAAAGTTTCTTTGTAGTTTGAAGTTTTGTTTCATTTTAGTAGTAGCATTTGGTTTTTAGTTGACCAAATTATGATTGTTTTAATATTTCTTATTAAAAAATGATCTCATTTTCTGTTTTTATGTCCACTAATTTATAGGTGTTTTGATCACAGATCAAATTGGATGATTAACTTTA
>NW_011888994.1:693802-723117 GCF_000151845.1 Pteropus vampyrus | reverse complement strand
ATTTTGCTCCTCCTTCCTTCCAGGTCTTGCTTCCTTCTCTAAGAACCAAAGATCCTTATGAAGAGGGTGAAAGTCACAGGGGTTTTTATTATTCGAATGCCAGCAGTTATATGTATCCATCTAAATAATAGAGGCTTTGAATAAATGTGGCAAGGATTATAATGACTTCTTGTTAAAGACTGAAAAAAGAGCAGATGGGCCTCAGGGCTATACATCTTTTCCACCTGTGTTTCCATGCATACTCTACTTTTTGCTCCAACCAAAGCTGATTATTTGTAATTTTGCCATATAGCCAAGCCTCAGGAAGGATGGTTCATGGAATAAATGCAGAGAAAATGATTTGCAGCAAGAGCCTCTCTTTTCTTCAGATCAAAACCCTCTTCACCTCTACTTTAAACCATATATTAGAGGGTTTTACCAGAAAAAGGGAGAATAGACTATGCCCTGCTGTTGCTAAGGAACTAGAAAAAAATAAACCCAGTCATAGTTGATATTGGAATGATTTTCCCTAGGAATCTGGGTATACTTGCTAAGTGATTTGTGTGGCGTTAACAGATTTGCATAATGGCGAAGCTGAAGAGTCGCCATCCTTCAGTGCCTTTCTCCCCACCCCTTGCCTGTATCAATAAAATCCCAGATACATTATTTGTCTTGAGGTCAGTTCTTGACTTTGAGATCTTCTAAGGTAAAATGCTATGCAGAAGCAAATATAGTTAATATATACTGTATATATACTGCACATAGAATATATACTGTATTTCTAAGATCGTTGACATTTCCCTAGAAGTATTTTATAAAGATTATTTTTAGCTACAGGAGACATTTGTACATACAACCAAATATATCTTAATGATATTGATTAAAATATTAGATATCTATTTTGTTACTTTCTCACTGGACTTCACCATTCTCTCCATGGCTGACTCGGAGTCATAGTTCACCTGCTTTGTGGGTCTTGTCAAGCTGACTCTCCTGTGACCTGTGCTGTTTGTCTGTTGCAGATTTGGACGTCTCTGGGACTGAGTTCACAAGCCCCCATGACTCAGATCCACACGGCCCTCAGCAGCCGACGTTTATAACAGAAGCAAAGCTAAATCTACAGACATTGACCAGACAAGAAGGGGAAACTGGAGATGGAGCTGAAGAAAATATTGTTTACCTTTAATAGTGTTGTCATTATTTTTTTAAACAAAACAAAACACTGGCATTTTGGCGAGATTGGTTTTTTCCTTTCCTGATGTGTATGTGACTATGTCCAAATTACTTTAAGAGTAATATTTAATATTTCATGCAAGTTCCTTTTTTGGGCATGAGTCTAATTAAATTATTGAAAGCAGCTCTGTTTGTATAGTTGTTAACTTATCACACCTAATTTCAGATTTCTGGAGGAGAAATTGAATAAGCAGAAATATTTTCAAAGTTCTGACTCTAGTTTCTATATTGCATTTTTTCCTGGATCATCTGGTTTTCGAAATGCCTTGTAAGACCTAGACGAAGCATGATATTCAAGATGGGCAAACTTTCACAGTCACAGCTGCTGATTATGGAGAGTGGCTGCAGTGTCCCCAAAGGCAGAGAGGAAGATGTGGGAAAGGAGTTTTCTTGGTTAGTTTTTACATACTAATTTCTTTGGAACATCTACAGGGTCACTCCTGGCGGTGATCTGTCACATTCACCATGCAACCCAATGTATCCTGTCTGGTCACTGCTCTGACCAGGAGGCCACTCCGCTATGGACACAATCTGGACTCTTGCGACCTGGGCCAGATGCTTTGCAGAAGCACTTTTTTGGTCCTTATACTGTTTGCTTTTCAAGCCACAGTTCAGCATCATCTTCCAAGAGAGCCCAGAGGCAAAACCCCAGCAAGTCAATTTTGATGTAAATAATGAAACTCCAGTAAGTGCCCTTGCTGCTTTCCACTGGCCTTGTCTCTGCCAGCCCCGGGAGCACCAACAACTACCACTCTCATCTCGGCCCTGCAGTTCTTTAAGGATAAAAACTGCTCTCGGCAAAGCTTACTGCCAGTATGTGGTTTTCCGCAAAGTAAAGCTGGCACATCCTGATTTCAGAGTAATATGGTCTTTGTGTGAGAAAATAAACCTGAAAATGTTTTCAGCTTGTTCTTCAGAAATACTTGTATATATTTCAGTCAGTGTCAATAAATATCTCGTACTTGTCTATTTTACTTTGAAATAATATATTGTGTAGGACCATGGTGAAATACACATTTCACATACAAACACAATCTCCCCTTATGAAAGTGAAAATAAAAGAGGAGTACTACATTCACCCAGAACTGCAACACTTACCAGGAGAGACCTATGATTGGTAGAGAAAAGAATTCACACAGATTCCATTTTTTGTTTGTTTTTTTTTCCTCCTTAAAGTTGCTGGTTGTATATATTTTCATGTAGGCAAGTGAAATTTTAGTTTAAAAAAAATAAAGCCTTTTGAGGGACACTTTTTCTGACACCTGATGCTTTTGACCATTTTGGTAACAATCATATTAACAAATTCAGAGACTAATCTTTACAAAATGCATGTAGATTATTAAACCTGTAGTCAATCACTTCACCTCAAGCTGAACTCATAAATTATAGAATGCATCTTTCATTCCTAAAGACATCAAAAGAGGAAAACCTATCTTCCTTCTCTCTCCAATAAAGTTCGTTTCAGAATCCTATATCCTTCAAATAAAAACCATACAGATATTTCAGTCTAAATCCTTGCTCTGATAACTATAAATATCTTTTTTTTTCTGACAGTGAATATGGCAATATTCATGTGTGAAAATATATAAAAATGTTCAAAATCCCAATGGAGTTCTTTAAAAAGATGTGTGCTTAGTTGATCTTCAAGCCCTGCAAACTCTGGGTCTTTGTATAGCCACCCTGGGGAAGCTTTAGCATCTTTGGAGATACCTAAATTTATAGATTCCTCTTGATAATTTTAAAATTTAATATTAAGACTTTTCAACTGGATATAACTAAGTTTCAAAGCTTTCTTGGTAAGTTCTTTTCAACTTTAGCCTCACTATGTAATGAGCTCAGATCTCAATAGAGGTCATTCTGCGGCTCCAATAGAAATTACAGCTAAAGAGAAGACCACCCCATCATAAATAAGCTTTCCCCAAAGGATCTACTTTTTCTATGAACTGAAAAGCTTAAAGGAGACATACATCGCTTTAGAGATATGCTGTGGGAAGAAAAGCAATGTTTTTGCTCTGTCCCTTCCAGGCCGCATCAATTTATGTGCCATCTCATTTTATAGTCCAAGCTATTCTGCATTTCATCAGGACTTCATAATTACTGGAGTCATGCAACACTTTCCAGCCCTTAAACACTCATAGCTGGGACCTTTTCATTCAGAAAAGGGTAAAAACACTTGCTACAGAGGTGGTGGTGGTAGGTGTATGTGTATAAGAGTCATGTAAGGTAAAGAAGGTGAGCATAATTAAATCATGGAATGACGGATAAAAGAGTATGTAGTCCTTCCTTTCAAATTCAGAATCAATCATCTCTGTCTTTCTCATTGAAAAGCATAGCAGTCAAGAGGAGCCAGATCTCCCACTGACTGGGTGTCCTTCATATGTCCATTTCTCTAGGTCACAGTTTCCTTAACTATAAAACAGGGATAAGGGATAATTACCTTACAGAACTATGAGAATTAAATGATTAATATATGCAATGTGCTTAGAGCCTGCAACATAGTAATCACTGCTAGCTGTTATTATCATATCATTAAAACATCTCTCAATAATTGCTCAGTCCTAGTCCCAGTCCTTAGGCAGATTGTGTTTACACAGCCAGAAGCAATGAACAAAGAAGGCAAATGCCTGCAGATACTAGTTGTAAGACTGGATTAGGGTTCATAAAGTTAGCTTTCAACTTATTTGTGTCTCTAAACCTTCACCCAACTCATTTATTTAAAAAAATATTTATTGGCTGTCTGGTAAAGGCCTAATGATCTGTTAGGCACATAATGAAGATGCATAAGCTGCAGGTTGTTGGAGAAGACAAACACGTGAGCAGATATGGAGAAGTACAGGTTGCTGTAGGAGCTCATAGGGAGAATATGTTGGGGCCAGTAGTACAGGAATCAAGGTGCCTGAGGCTTGAAGGATAGAGAGGAAGTAGGGGAAAGACATTCTGAGCAAGGAGGGAAACCCAAAGCAAAAGCCAGACGCACGAAACAAAAGATGTGACACACTGGAGCACACATTTGGAGATGCTACGGAACGAGTTCCTCGCCTCTGGATTAAGGTGTCCAGTGAAAATACCCATCTGTACCTCTTTCAAACACTCTTAAACAAGTCGTGGGGAACACAGAAGTTTCTCCGTCTCTCTCTCTGTCTCTCTCTCAACTCCTCATCTTGGTAACTGATTGGGTCCCAAATAAAGCCAGGGTATGGAGGAATATGTCCCCTCATCATCTCCTCTGTACACCCTTCCATTCCCACTTCCACCATAAAGTAACTTGGTTCTGGTCAAATGGACAATTGGATATCTGCCTACTTGATCCTAAAGCACAAGAAACCAAGAGTAAGGGGACCCTGGAACCACACGACGATGCTATTGGAACAGAGTGGTCCAGAAGGTTCTGGATCAGGTGGTTCCGTGGCATCAGGTGGTTCTGTGGGAAAAACTAATGACCAATATGAGTCAAAGTAGTTTTAAGTGGAGGGAAAAAAAGTACAGATTCACTTTGCTCTTCTGTTTTATTTTCTTATCACCACTTCATTAATGTTTTGGAGAAAGGAACTGTTTTTCTGAGGTTTTACCTTATTTTTTTGAGTTGGAACACATTAATTTTGTTTCCTCATTTTGCTTGACTCTGTGTTGGTTTCTATGTATTAGATGAAAACACCCGTCTCTCCCAGTCTTGAAGGAATGGCCTTGTGTAAGAGATAAACCTTATCGTTCGACCTTGCCCTAGGTCCTGGATGTCCCGCGAAACCTTGTGATGGTCCAAACAGCTATTTTATTTTTGGTGGCTCCCAGTAGTGAGTGTGTGCAAAGGCCTGTCAGTGTCCCAGTAGGAAGGACCTCAGTCAGTATCTAGAATCAGGCTGATTGGAAGACAGACCCTCAGGCAGCAGCTTGCAATCACAAAGCATTAAGTCCCACTGGCTACAACCAAGAACAGTCACAAAACCCAGGGATCCAGGTGAGTGAATCCAGTATCACCTTTCCAGGAGATACTGGCAAGTTGGAGCGAGGCAGAGAGAGAGCGCCAAGATGGCATCCCCGAGCTTAGTTCCCTGAGAGGCCTTCCATAGGTCCCTAGATGCGTGCCATCCCAGAAGCCAGGCCCTCAGGCCAAAGCTCCTAGGCAAGTAAATAGGCCTCTTTTGCAAAAAGAGTGGGGTGTATTTCAGTCTGTTGTCTGGGCAGTGCTCCGTGGGTGGTCGCCTGCCCAGAACTCTCTCTGACGATTACAGTCCCAATGGAACCAGAGCCAGATGACCAAGGGGCATGACCTCGGCTGTGGCTGCAAAACCTAGGTCACCAGACATGTGTAAAAGCGCCTTTCTAGGAGTTGTGGAGCAGGGCAGAGAGCATGAAGACGGTGCCCTCTAAAGGGGAAAAAAAAGGCTTCCACCAGAGTGTCCATCCCTGAAGTAAGTATCTCAACAGACGGTGGCCCCTCCGGCCAATACTTTTAAGAGGAGCAAATGAATCTTGTTGACAGAAAGCCTGGGTGTTTTGCAACAGCCACTTCTACTCTGAGCCCTGAGCGAGTGTCTGCATGGGCCCTTTAAGAGCTGTTTCTCAGTTCGTTAAGGCCCTTTGGGTCTCGTGGCCACCTGTCCCGTTGCTTTTCAAAGCCAGATGCTTTAGGAGGCTCATCTCTCAGGTGCAGGTCTTAAAAGCTGAGGTGCCTGATGTGAGAACCAACCCTTGGCTCTTCAGGGAGAAACTCCAGGTTTGTGAGCCCCCCTCCCCCCATTGTGGGCTGCCGTGCTAGGGGTTTTTGGAGAGACTGCATCTCAGCTTCTCCTAGCCACCTAGATGTGGCTCTCTTCTCTTTTGCTGAGGTTAAAGCAGCTGCTCAGCTCACTTTCATGTCTTTTTCAGAGGAAATTGTTGTTCCACATGTAGTCATAGGTCCAGTGAGCTTATAGGAAGAGGTGAGAGCAGAACCATCCTACGCGGCCCTCTTGGGTTGGCCCCCTGCCTTATTTTCTTAATCAACTCTGATGCTGCCAGTTACCTTATCTTAATCTACTACTTAGGGCTCTGTGGAAAATGGAAAACAATTTTTAAAAAGGAGTAGAGGAGACACATAGAAGAAATATTCCAGAATAATCTTGTGATTTAAAACCAGAAGTTCACCATTGTTTTTTCCTGACTGCTTGTAAAAAGATACAGAACAATAAACAGACTTAGGCTCTGTTTACTAAAATGCCCCCAAGTCCACAAGGTTGCAGAGGCCAGGGGACACCATTCCCGTTGTATGGAGTTGTGCTCCACAGACCACTCATGCTCATGGAGTTCAATGTGAGTAGAATCTCTTGGAGTTGTACAAACCTGCAACCTGGCTTCTGAGCGAAGTTTGCTTATTTACGAAATGAGGATAATCATAGCCATGCGCTGCAGGGCTATTGTGAGAACTCAATGAATTACGACCCATACAATAAATGCCACACAGTAACCACTCTAAAAATGATAGCAGCTGTTACATGCTGGTGGTAGGGGTAGAAAGAAGGTGAGCTAGGACAAGCTCAAGAACTCAAATAGCTGGGGTACCGTTGCTTCACTTTTTCATAGCCCATTTTCCTTTGCCATGAGAGATATCCAAGATAAAAGCCTGCTATGTTGCTGTGCTCAGAGTAAAGAGCTTCATGATACTTATTGAATGAAGGGTGAGTAGATGAACAAGAACCTTTGGAAATCTGAGATCAAAGAGGTGACAGAACTAGAACTAGAACCCTAATCCTGTATCCATGACATTCTTTGCCTCTGGCTTGTGAGTTCAGCGCAATCACTTCAGTTTGATGATTGAATATCATTTTGGAAGAAGTAACTTGAAGGGGGATCATGGTTCATTGGTTTTGTAGAAGTTTCATGGCTGAGAAATTTCAACATGCCATTAATTGAATCTTAGTTGTCTGCCTACTAACAAAACTCTTTGAAAAGCAGAAAGTCAGAAGTTTTACACACTGACAGCAGTCAAAAGTCTCATACAGATGATTGCATGAGGACAAAAGAATGAATTTGGTGGGAAAATAGGATTATACTTTCTGTGCTAATTTCACTAGGTGTTATAGTCACATGGGAGCACTGGCCCTTATTCCTGCAAGAACCCCTAGCCTTCACCTTCCTCAATGAACCGTCTTTTATTCATATGCCTAGGGACCCAGCTCAATTTGCCTCTGTCTCTAGGCAATCCAGGGATAAATAGTCCCAAGGGCCAATGTTCTTAGGCTCCACAGAATTCCAGTCACAGGGGCAGGTTTGGGAAAATCCCTTCCTTGTTCAGAGGCACAATCAAGTGTCCCATTTTATATCATAAAAGGGATCTGATTTGTCTACTAAAATACATTTTTATTTACCCAAGAGTTTGTCTAAATTCTTTTCTCCTCCCTCCTCAAACGGTTTTGGGTTGTTTGCCCATACAAACAAGGAAGCAGTGAAGGGAAAAGAAGCTAGAACCCTGATGAATAGTTTACTTCTTGTTAGCGACCCAAGTTAAACATGTAATGACAGATGTATGGACTGAAATACCATTTGGGGGTAAATGCCTGGCTTCATTTTTCTATGCTTTCTTGACCGCTACTCCCCCAAACACCCCCAACACCATATATAATGTCTGAGCAGGTTTCCTGGATAGTTGTCAGTGCTTAGTTTTATACTCTCTAACCTAAAGGCTTTGAATGTAAACACAGATATAGCCAGCATCAGGAAGAGCACCTATATAGGCCACAGAGCTAACACCGACTCAGAAATGTGCTTGACATTTCCCTTGACAGTGTTCGTGACCTCTTTGGAAAGCCTTAGTCCACCTCTCTGCTACCAACAAGCTCTAATTTGGGTGAGAAGTTAGCAGGTGCCAGCAAAGGACAATAGGCTTTTAATTAAGGTCTGGAGAGCCAGAAGTCAGGAAGCAACCTCCTGATGAGTTTTTTTTTTTTTTTTTTAACACTGGCATTTCTTTTAACTGCCCTATAAACAATAAGTGTATGCTTCATAGAGGTAACTGGTCATTAGTCTTCTGCAGCACAGGACTTTCTTGTAACATAAAGGTAGTAATGGGATTTTTTTTTTCCAATACCTTAAAAAATTAGTGTTAATGTGTATTTCTGGTTTGAGGCAGCTGATTTTACTATAGTTATGCTGAATGTGATCTCATAACTTGGCCTCTCCATGCAAACACCCTCCGTGCAAAGTTCTCATTATATCTGACACTAGAATTAATGTAAACATATTCCAATAATGGCCATATTTTCAGTCACTCACTTAGAAGATTTTCGGATGTAGAGAATGAGCCTGTTAAGCATTGTTGCTATGGAGACTGTGTGAGAGTTGGATTAATTAAGGCCTGAACAGATGTTGTAAAGTGTGCAGAATGCACTGTTTTCCGCTAGTAATTAAAGAGGGTACGTGTGTGAGAGAAGAGAAAAAAATACAGACAATCAGAGACAAAGTAATCAGTCAAAGAGATGTGCTTGGCACTGGACATGTAACATTTCCTCCAGTAAAACTAACCGCTGATAACTCTCTGACACTACTCTTCTCCTCCACCCATGCCAGACAGAATAATTGCTTGAAATGGCCAAGTAGTCCATTCATTATCCTCTTTTTGGTCTGATTTATAAGAGGCATAGTAATATATGAAAACATGTTCTTGGACCAGTGAGTTCAAACAACCCGTCTGTCTGAACACTCAAAAATCAAACTGAACTATGTGAATGGTTTTTAAACTACCTGGCAATGAGACCAAGTTTTCAGACTGGCACTATATTAGTTGTCCAACCTGCCAGTGAATTGGCAGCCAAGAAAGAAATTGACTGCCCAATGCCATGGAGAAATTGTCATGGGAATACCTTCAAGATTATAAAGTAAATGACATATGAATCTAGTTCAGGTTTAATCCGGAGAATATTTGATTGTTTTAGTTTGAGCTAAATCTGTTGATTTCTAAAACACTGAATGATATTAATATTAGGTTTAGGTCCAAGTTCAGCAAAAAACTTGACTCGCGTTTAGTGGCCCCAGTGAATGGTGTCTCCAGTCGCCTCCTTCTGATAGGCAAGAAAAAGTTAATGGGTTGAAATCATCCCAAGACTCTTCTGCTGGACTGGCAGCAGTTTGACTAGAACTGGTAGCTTTTGAAGCATGATCATTCTTTGTCTCACAGCTGTGGAAGCAGTGTTGTCTGAAAATGGGGACTCAGAAAGCATCATAGCGGTACTTTGTTTCCTAGGGGACAGTGTCTTAGTGATCAAACTCAGCCTCTTCCCATCCCCAGATCATGGAGACGAATCAGAATGGAATGATGTGAGGGAATCGCATTATCTAGGAAGGAAAGAGGGAGTGTGTGTGTGTGTGTGTAAGAGAGAAAGGGAAAAAGAGAGAAGGGCGGAGGAGAAGAGAGAGAGAGAGAGAGAGAGAAAGTTATCTCAAAGCTTGGTGTTTGATTATATACATATGCCCCTAAAGAGTCACGCTCCTACCCCAATCAGTGTCATGCCACTGATTACGGACTGGTTCATTCTATGAGTAGCATGGTTTTTTTTTTTTTTTTTAATGAGATGAGGGCTGAAGACAGCTTTGAGAAGGTCAGACATCTTGTATTTGTGTGCTATTGAGAGCTATAGAGATAGGGAAAAAGGGATAAATTGGATCAGTGTGACTTTATCACCATCTGGAGGAAAAAACTCAAGTTCGTATCTTCATTTCTGCATTGTTCTCTCCAGATGTGACCTGTGGTTTACTCACTCTCAAGCTTGATTGTTAAATCTGTTGTATATTCCACCTTCCCTCTCATTTGAGGATTATCTTGTGTGAGAAAGCACTTACTAAGGCTACAGAAATAGGATTAGTATTCGCCTTTTGAATCAGCTGTGGTTTATTTCTCCTTGGTTATTAATAAGAAAAATGACCTTTTAAAAATATAATTCTCCTTTTCTTCTCCCCAAAAGATATAGATAAAGAGAAAATATATATTCTGGGTAATTTTTTTTACTGGAAAAGACGTTGGGATGGGAGAAGAAAACAACAGTGGTCTGATGCCTTTGGAGGGACATTTATTAAGTGCCTTAGTCAAAGAGCAACAATGGAAACCTTGAAACAAATGAATAAAACTAGAGCCAGTAAAGGGAGTTAATACAGAAGGAAAATCTACTTTCCTCATAAATTGTCAAATGTTGAGAAAGGATTTTTATTCTTGTTAAATATTAGTATGTCTTCTTTTTCTCCATGTGTATGCGTGTTTCTGTACACACATGCTACTTGTGGTCACTTTAATATAGCTGCTGCCCCAGCACATGACTTAACTATTTTCCTTCTATTCTATCCTTCCATGTGTTAGTATGAGGACAAAAGAACCCAGTAGCCACCATGCTATAGACATAATCCACAACCACAGCAAGCCACGAAGACAAGACGCATAGAGAGAATTTCTTACTAAGCCATTGGCCAATGGGCCAAAATTTAGGTCCTCTCTATCATCTATTCCTCAGCCATTCATCCAATATAAAGTCAATGAACATTTACTATGCCCAGGACTCAGTTTGATGTAGGAGCACAATCAGATGTCTATCCTAAGATATTTGCCTTCCAGAAAGTCACCATTTGTGGAACCAGTCAAGACCTATCAGCAGGGAAAGAATGGTATAGTTCAAGCAACATCACTAAGCAAGAAATCTTAACAATGAAATGAGCTGCACAAGCGTTTTAGGAGCTGAAATAAGTGGAGAACTCTGAGAGTGAGGAGAGACTTTGTGGCTGGCAAGTAATCTGGTTGGTTTTTTTGTCCGATGTAAGGAATTTGAAATTTTTGTTTTAATGTCTTCTCAACAGGGGCAGACCGGGCCTCAGGAGGTGTTTGGAAATGTGTGGAGGTTTTTTTGGTTGTTACAATAGCTGAGAAGAATTACTGGCATTTAGTGGAGAAGGGGGAGCAGAGAAGCTAACAGCCCTGCAATGGGAGGGACAGTCCTGTCCAAGAACAGTTGTCACACTCCAAAAGCCCACAGAGAAAGACTGATCAAATTCCCACTTTTAGAATATTTTATTTATTCACCATACAAATTCAAAGGTGGGAAAACATTTAGAAATTTTGCATACCTTCTGAAAAGTGACTATTTAGAGATACTGGTAATTTGGAACATCTTGATTTTTAGCCAGAGTTCAGATTTCTAAGTAGAGTATCATAAAAATTCAAAAAGAAGTCTTGGCGCCAGGGTTCTTAGAGAAATAATTTCCTTAATATTGTCAACCAAAAAAATGATAGACAAGACTAACACAAAACCGAAGTTAATGAGGCTCTGACATTTTTATAAAACACATTCTAACTTTAGCTGATTTAAATTTAAAAGCCCAGTAGTCTAGCAGAGAGCTGATTGATTTGAAAAGCATAGATATGAAATAATGAGGGCTCTGCCATGCTCTTCGTGGTGAGGGGTAATAAATGATCTATTCCTGGCCAAGAGCAAAGAAGATGAGGAACTTTCTACGTTTGAACTGCAGAAATTTGCATTGCATTGAGACTAAAAGTCATTCAAATACTGCTTTTCTTATGCTCACTGTAGCATATTTTCATATCAATCTTGATAATGAACAAGAAAAGGACTCTGGTAAGCATTTCATCTGTCAAAGACACTAATGGTTGCTTTCTTAAATTCCCTGTGTGCTTTAGACACACCAGCCTTACAGACAGATAAGCAGAAATTGGTTCTGTAAGGACCTGCCAAATACAGAAGGTTTGAAAAGCTCAGGTTAGAAAGCTAATTTTACCCTCATTTGGAAATTTATCATCTGTTTTGGGAAGAGTACTGACTTTGCATTGCCATAAAGTGCAGTATAATCAGAAGGCTGTGAATAGGAAGAGGCAGTGACTGAGAGTGAGACTCAAACTCTTCTTTGTTGTCAAAAAACTTTCATACTTCAGTGTTCCCCATCCATAAAATGGTCAAATAGTAAAGTTCATCCTCTCACTGAAGAATAATGAAGTGAGACTTGTAAAGAACTCAGGGATCCACCCCAAGATACTTTTAAATTCCCCTAGAGTGGAATGAAACCACTCTAGGGGACATTTATCTAGAAACCATGCTGACAGAGGTCTTCTGGAAGCCCAATAAAAATTAACAGGACAAGAGAAAACTCAATTTCCAATCAGAGAAATTTGATGTTCATTGTATTTGTGAAACAGAGATAAAAGTACGAGAGGGCTGTTCTAAGTCGTATCACTAGGCACAAAATTTGATCACAATGTGGTTTGTCCTTTTCATCAGGTTCCATTCATAGGTCCAAAATAACTTCAATTCTGACTCTTAAGAAGCCATTACCTGTGGAAATGAGGGTGGGAACAAGATATTGTGCCACCAAATACAGCTCCTGGTACTTCCCTTGAGAGGATATGCTGCTCCTGAGCACATAAAAGTTATCATTCCCTTAGAAACCTGGAGTATCAATGATGGCAAAAGAAAAAGGAGTGAAGCAGAACAGTCCCTTTGGTCCTTGAAATGTGGTGTGTATTATCCTAATTGGACATTTTCTAAGCAGATCAATGTGGAATAACTCTTGAGGTATTTGTATTAATTTACTCCTTGGAGAAATATTTAATTATCATTTTTTAGGTACTTCTTAAGTTGGTTGCTATTAAACTGTGTCTGAAAATAAACTCTACTTGATGTTCCCTGTGGGATCCATCAAGAGATTGACTCTCAGGCAGCTTAACGAAAGAAAAGGGTCCATCAACATTGTTTAAGGAATTGTAGGAACTGTGCTAATTGCCAGAGTCTCTGAATGCTGACTGGAAGCTTTGTGTAGCCTCCTGGGGCATGACTGTCTCACCCTTTGCTCCAAATCTGATTGCAAAGGAATAAAGAGCTTGAGGGGACTGTGGAATCCTAACAACTTCTAGTGACGAGCCTACTGATGGACTCATGTGGGCAACATCAGATTGCAATTTAACATCTATAAATGGCTGACATAATTCCAGTGAACAGAGCTTCATTGCTGACCCTGCTCATAAAGTGTTAGCGTTTACTCTGCCAATGTAGGCACTCAACTGGGTTTATAGGGAAGTTCTAAACTATTCCTCCAGGGGGAGCAATCTGAAGGCGCCCACTAAACATTGAGGGTACAGAGAAGTAATTTAAGATTAACTCATCCCAAACTCATTAGATCAACTGGAAAGTGCCAGAGAGAATGCTAGCCTTGCAAAAAAAGAATTTAACTATATCATTTTCTCTACTTCATAGAAATAGGTTAAAGAGAATACAGTAGAACCAAGGGCCTTAACAGATTCCAGGTGAATTTGCAAAATGTAGTATGGAGTAGTGGTTATGAGCCTGGGTTCTAGAATCAGACAACCTGGATTTGAAGCCCAGGGCTACTGCTTACTACTCATATAACCGTAAGTGAGTTATTACTCAACCTTTTTGTGCCTCAGTTTTACATTTTTCAGTTGGGGATAATACTATTGTCTGAAGTGTATAGAAAGCTCTTAGAGAGTGTCTGGTACACCGAAAACCCTCATAAACATCCAAGATTATATCAATAACTTCTTTTGGAGCTGACTTTCAGAAACTTCATTTGTATGATGGCATTCACCATCGCCACCACTCCCTTGAAATGATTTTTATTCATAGCAGTCCCATTATCTGAGAAGTTAGAACTAGATTGCAGACCTAATTAATTCTCACGACGTCATGAAGAAGTAGATAAGACAAATATAAGCCACTCTCCCACAGTGGAAAAGAAAAGTTCTTCTAATAGCATCATTGTCAAAGATGGGGAAATAATGCCGCATGTACCTAGATCATCATTAGCTGGCTGATTCTCTGGCCTGTCATGGTCTCTCTCTTTTCACTGTTTCATGAACTTAGTGACTTCACCTGGGAAGTCCTGATGGCTAAGTCACTACCCCCAAGAAGGGAGGATGTAGGGAAGAGAGGATAAAGAGAGCCTCAAGTTGTCATCACTTGAGAGATAGTTAAGTACACTAGTCACTCCTTTATCCATGGAGGATATGTGGATGCCTGAAATTGCAGATAGCACCGAACCCTATGTACGCTGTTTTTTCCTACATATATGTACCTATGATAAAGCTTAATTTATAAATTAAGCACAGTAAGAGATTAACAATAATAACTAGAACAACTATAACAATGTACTATAATAGAAGTTTGTGAATGTGGTCTCTCTCAAAATATCTTATTATATACTGTACATAATTTTTCATTTAAAGAAGCGCTTATGGCTTCTCTTTGGCATATTTGATTTGCCAGCATCACCACTCTTGTATTATTAAATAAAATAAGGGTTACTTGAACACAAGCACTGTGATACCAAGACAGTTGATCTGATAACCAACATAGCTACTAAATGAATGATAGGTAGGGAACATATGCTGTGTGGATACACTGAACAAAGGGATGATTCGTATCTTGAGTGGGATGGAGCCGGACAGTGTGAGATTTCATTATGCTACTAAAAACGTCATGCAATTTAAAACTTATGAATTGTTTATTTCTGGAATTTTCCATTTAATAGTTTTGGACCATAGTTGACTGCAGGTAACTAAAACTGCGGAAAGCAAAACTGCGGATAAAGGGGACTACTGAATGCCTTTTTTTGGTTTTCCACTCAGGAACGTCTGCTAGGGTTAACACAAATCCTACAGAGCAAAAGAAAATGGCTTTCGTCATGGCTTTGGTAAAAGCTACCTCTCAGACAAGATGCTAATTTTAGTAGGAATATGACCGTATTGTTCCAATATATTATATTTATCCACAGGAGTGGGACATTGGCTATTAGTTTAATACACAGCATTCCCAAGACTAATTTGGCTTCACTCTATTTCCCTGAACCAAGATTAACATATCCTAGAATAGACTTGGAGAGAAAGGAGTCATTTCCTAAGGGTAGGGGCTTCTGGATGTCTCATATTTAGATATTACAGAAATTCCTATTGGTTCTGTCATCTGACCCAGTGGATTCTCAGGTACAATTTGTTGGGCCCAGTGGGATATGTTTCTGAATGAGGCATAAAATCCCCTGAATCTCTTCAGCTTGATTAGAGACTATGTCCAGCTCTAATTTTCTTGTTGGGCTCAAGCTTGTTCCCACAGACTCCATAAAGAAGACCATCTTGAATCCATAGGTTATATGCTATCAAAAGACCAAAAAAAAAAAAAAAAAAAAAAAAAAGGAAAGGAAAGGAAAAAGAAAAAGACACCAGAAGTTTGAACACGGTTCCTTTTCCTAAGCTGCAAATTCCAACAGAACCATTTCATAGACCTTATTTTCTTGAACCAAAATGAAGCTGTCCCAGGCCCTTGTTACTTCTGCTCACCGTGCCTATGTTACAATGGTGTATATTTAGGTACGTTAGCAGCTTCCTTCCATGTTACTTCTGCTCTTTGTTTATGCAGCGTGGGTTACTCACCCTACTCAAGCTGCGCTGATAAATTCTGCTGATCCTAATGCAAAGAGTGAGCCACACACAGCAACCTGGGAAAATGGGAGGTATAGAGCCGGGAAGATGAAAGAGAGAAGTGGGCCTTTGATTTTACTGAAGGAAGTTGGCATGTTTGTACAGATTTTTTTCTACAAGATGACATAACGTGATTCCCAGTAGCAACATGTAATCTGGCTGAAGTGCTGCTGGTATTGCTCAGCTTCCCACTGAGAAAAGCAGCAGGCAGACCAGGCTCAGCCAAATACCTTCAGACATTTTGGCCTCAACTGTACCCAATGTGTCCCTGCCCACTCTTTGCACCAAGTTTTGAAATCCATCTGCATTTAGAAGGAAGTGTCTTCTCTCTGCTTCTCTATGACCCTTCTGCTGAAACCAATTAATATTCTCCTTTATAATAGCCATTTGATATCCCGGAAACCTAACAAGCCTTTAAAAAAAAAAATAACCTGTTTATATTGAATGATAAAGTCTCTACCTGCCAAGAATTCTTTTCCAGCCTGAAACTCAAAAACCACAAGCAAAGCATGAGTTGTTCTAAGTCCAAGCCAAACCTTCTCCCAAATTTGCCTGAGATGAAACTACCAGCCACCTAACAAAATTGGTCAATGGCAGGCTGCACAGTAAATCCAGGACTTCAAGGCAAGTCAGTGTGAGTGGGAGATGGGTAAACAGACAAAGGTTAGGTTCTCCTTTTTATACAAGAATTGGTGTGGCTTTATGCTGAGAGCTGGAATTAGTGACCCGGCCTGGGTCAAAATTGAGGTCTGGTCAGCATGCAAGGACTACCGTCCACTGAGCACTCACAACATGCCATGTGTTGTGCTGACACATCATAGGCAGTATTTCTACAAGTACTATTATTATCCTCAGGTTACCAGTGAGGAGACTGAGGCTTGGAGAGGTTGAGTGATTTGCTCAGGGTCATTCAGTGGTGGAGCTAGCATTCATTCCCCTACCGTATGGCTGACTCCCAAACTCAGGCATGGTTTTAAGCTTATGCTCCACTGCTGCTTGAGTTAGATGTAAATAAAGCAGCTCACTGTGGGCCTTGTATACAGGTACCCAGAGCATTTTATGTCTGTCTAAGGCTCCCTATTTAGGGAGCATTCTTAGTGTTTTACTATCAAATTCAATTCTAAAATGTTTATTATCCTTGCAAACTAGGGATAATAACAGTTAATATTTAGTGAGCATTTACCAGGTGTGAGACATTATACCAAGTACGTTGAAATATGTGACTTCATCTAATCACTACAGCATGGTTGGTGTTATTATCTCCGTCTTAACAGAAAAGAAAACTTAGTCTTAGAGAAGTAATGCGACCTGTCTAAGCTCATATATTAGGTCAAACCATATTAAATTGCCACTTTGTGGGTCAAAACCAATCAAATATAGGTCAATTTCATTTTAACCAGCCAAACTGGGACTGAGTCCAGGTCTGCCTCCTTACTAATTAGCAAAGAAATAATCTATGGCTCAAAGTTGGACTCAATTTTCCTTGGCATCTATTAGAAAACAATGCCTCAGATCAGAAAGTAATAAACCATTAGAAACCACTTGTGGTGGCTTTACAATGCACAGACCTACATATGTTTCTAGAATGAACAGACACAAAAGATGGTTGAGGATGTGGTCTAAGCAGTTGAATTTAAACTCAGCCCTTGGATATCATATCGCACCCCTCTTTCCCATCTTCTTGTTTATACTTGATTCCTCTGCTTCCCTTCAGCTCTGCCCTGTTTCTGCCTCCTGATTTCTGTCCTCGGATTCACCTCATACTTGTGCTTCTCCTGTCACGACTTGCTTTCACTTGGCTCCTTTTTTGGATTGGCCCTGGGCATTAGGTGGCTCCATGTGACTCATCTCTTCTCTAGGTTCCCAACTCTCCCTCACTCTGGGCCTATGTACTTTTGCTCTCAACTTAACCCTCTGGGGCTACTTGCTCTTGCTCGTAGCGCAGCCTCGTCCGGGCAGCTGTTCACCCTGGGGCTGACCTTGATGTTCCCTTAATTCCCAGTTTTTCATACCAGCCACCTTTTACTCCCGCTGATTGAACTTCCTTCCCTTTCCCCCAGCCTAGTGTGTGAGCTGGGACAGGACAGACTTTGAAGGTCATGGTGATAAATTTGGAGGAGGTGGGAGGGTGAGCTAGTTCTGTTTGCCCCATGAGTAGGAAGGAGATCTTCAGAGAGTGGGCAACTCTGGCAAAGGCCATGAGAAGCGGTGGCTGCAGTTTCAGGGGAAAGAGAGCTATGGTAAGATGGTATGGTGTGGGTAGGGAAAGGGTGGGGGAATACAAGAATTAGGTTCTGTTGGCTACCCAAGTATGCAAATCACTTAAAAGCTTAGTTCTTAGAAGAAACCACTAATGAGGCAAAAGAAACAAGCAGGCGATGCCCCTAAAGAGAGAAGTAGAAGGAGGAGCAGCTGATTCTCACTGTTTAACTACAAAGAAAAATGTCTTCCTTTTACTCTAAGCAAAAGTAGTGATGGGGTGGGGGGTGGGGGGGTGGGACAGAATGGCATGCAGAAGGGGAGATCAACTGTTTTTCTTCCTTCCTTCCTTATGGAACGTTTCTTCCTCCTGGCTAGTCCAAGCATTTGGCTTCATATCCATGGGCCAACTAATTAAAGGGATGGAAAATTTTAAAGATCTGGGAACAAAGACCCAAAGGAAAGTAATGCTGAAAGATTTTAGCAGAGAGAAACCAATCAACTTTATGAGAGAATAAAAAGGATTATAAGAGACATATTTGGGATATTTGGAAGCTGGCTGATAGGAAACCACAAAGTGATGTGTAAACTTAACCTATGGCTTTTTATTACCTGGCAGCTCTAGGACTATGCAGTTGATCTTACACATGTTTGAAGATTAATGCAATGAGGAAAGCCCTTTTCCTACAGTTCAATCATTCTTGCTGTCTCCGGGGTATAACTACATGGACGGGTTGTAGCCATGCAACTTGGTCACGGCAGTGAAAGGAGACTTAGACGATAACAGGAGCTAGAAATTTTAGTTGGAAAGTGCCAGGGGCCAGAGAGCAACAAAGGCCAGACTCTGAGCCTGTTCATGCAAGCCCAGGAGGCTTTGAACACCTCCATTTCTATACCGATACCCTCTTGGACTGAGCCCTCCCTCCAAGTAGGGTTGGAAAAGTTTCCTTGAGCCTGATTCTATGACAGAGATTGTATGGTGATGTGGTTAACTTTGGTGAGCATAGAACATTGATCAGTGACTTAAAGAATGGGCTTTGGAGTCAGATGCCTGGCTTCAAATACCAATTCTACCATTCTATTATTCAAACAAATCTTTTTATTTACCTTTCTGTTTCTTTGCAATACAAATGGGAAAGTATAGCTACCTCATAGAATTAAATAAGAATATGTGTATATGTAAAATGTTTGACATAAGGCTTCATTCATATGAAATCCTGAAAACATGCTAGGTGATGTAATAAGCATGTGATGATGATGATGATGATAATGATTCCTAGTTTGGACAGCAAAAAAAGATGCTTTAGTTTTTAACCTCAGAAACTTTCTTTACCTATCTATATTTAACTTTTTGGTCTCCAAAATGTTTGGTTTTCCTGCCCTTGTTGGGCCTCATCCTAGACCCATAGATGCAGACGAGATGCTCGTTTCTTCTGTTTCGCATGGCCTCCAGAGCAATGTCCTCTCCCTTGCTGTCTTTCCCACTCCTGGGGTAGTTGGCGCTGCCTGACATGACCAGGAACATCTGAGAGGAGGCATTTGATAAAGTTCAATCCCTTCTTCCACTTGATTTGGAGGAGAAAGCACACTCTCTGACTATCAAAGTGATATGAGAAGAACCAGCTGCAAAGTAGCTCTATATCATTTCCTTGCGTATGAAACACCATATAATGTATCCACTTTTAAGCAGCAGTGTTATTAAGCAGAAGAGTAATTTAGAAGGGCTTGATTTGGAGACTGTTACTTGATACGCCTTTAATGGAAAATATTTTGTGTCCATTTACTGGAAGTGATGCATCTCAGTACTGTGGTTTAGTTGGACCACACTCATTAAAACATGCTTGAGTATTCCATATGCTTGTGGTTAATGAACATTATACTCCTTTGGTTGTTCTGTTTTCTGTCTTGTAATTTCCAGTCCTGCCTGTGTTGTATGTGAGAGGGAAAGGGTTGGGGGAGCTTTGGAGGTGATTTGTATTGGAATTAAATTGATTTAAGCAGCTAGTGTAGGTCAATAAATAACTTTCAACATATTTATTTCATTCTGTGTTAGCTTGACCCAAAATGGATTACAGTTTTAAAAAGGGTGGTTATCTCCTGAACATTGATTTTCTTATGTTTTCACAAATTGGACATATATACAACTTCACCTGCGTAGATATAACACAGTCACATCTCTTCAGCATTATTAGGGAATTAAATTCTCCACGATGAGAACTTATTCCCTTTAAGAGTGAAAACATATTTATTTCAATCATTTAAATGAAAATCTTTTTTAAATCATAAAACATATTTCTCTGACTTCCTAAACAGTGATTCTCAATACAAGTTAACCTTTTCTTGGTAATTCAGAATGAGGGTGAAAAACTATCATCATTGTACTGATTCAAGACTAGCTTAAGTGTTATCAAGGTCCTTTCATTAGATGTCTCTGGGTGATTGTGTCTTTAGAATTCTGATGTTTAGAATATTTCTTATGTCCTTCCTTGCTGCCATTCCGTTGGTGTAATTTCTTGCTTCTATCAGGAGGTCTACTTCTATGATTTCTCCTTAAAACAACCATTTTTACATACCTTTGGATGGAGAGATCACATGACCAATCATAGTGGACTTTTAAATAAAGCGAGAGTAGAGAGTCTCTGAGTGAGTTTTTCTTAGGAACAAATCATTTTCATTTCAGCACATGAACTTTGTGAGATCTCTTTTGGCTATTCTAGTAGCCTCTCGTGCTTGTTTTGGTGTTCCAGGTAAGGGAAATTATAAGATGTCTGAATTCTAGGTAATTGAGATATTGCTATAATCTTGAAAAAAGAATGTGTCACTTTAACTTAGTCTGCTTATGTGTCTGTCTGTTAGCTCCTGCAGTGAATGATGCAAATCTTCCTGACCAGTCCAGCCCACATTAACCCCTCCTCTGATTCTCTAATGGTATCACTTTGATCTCTACCACACAGTTAGTGGTTTATTATACACAGTAGACCCTGGAATTCACCAGAGATATATTTTAAAGCCTTATTGAATCCTCAAAATTCCAAATATTATTATAACATAATAATATCCCTCACACAATGCAATAAAATATAGAAAAATTTAAGTGTTTCTTTAGACCCTTAGTGATTCTATAAATATAGGACTTAAGTTACTTATAAAACTGGTTGGCTTTCATTTTAGGGCCATTTCTTACAAAGAAATAAAATTTTATTATTTCACCAACATTACTTCATGGGCCCTGACAGGAGGAAACAAAGCCTAGTTTTGAGGGGGATATTGCAGGTTACACTGGGCTCCAATATCCAGCTAAGTGATGCCTTGTATATACCAGGCTCCCGCCTTGGATGATTCAAGTTTGCATTCACAAAAATTACAATAGGTCATGGACCAAGGATTGCAACCTCAGATGCCTACAAGGCCATGTAAATGAGTGAAGAGGGATAGGTTTATGAATGCACTCCACTGACATTTCTGTTCTTGTCTATTTCAAACATAGCTTTTTATATTCTGATTGTGGCCATAACATTCAAGGGCACACTCACACATGTTATTTAACCCCCCTTCTCCTTTGTCTTTTTCCCTTCTAGAGCCTGAAAGTTGATTTTCCAGTTTCCTTGTAACTAGGAGTAGACACATGACAGATTCCTGGCCAGTGGGACATAGGCAGAGTTAATGGGAAGGACTGCCTTTTGTACCTCTTCTTTCTTTCTGCCTGAAACATGCAAAATGCTTTTCAACTATGGAAATGAAAACCACACAAAAGATGGTAAAACAGAAATATGTAAGGAGTCTGTGTCTGTGTCTCTGACAACTTTGTGGAGCTGCTGACATTCATACTTATTTAAGCCAATGTTTTCAAGTTTTCTATTACTTGCAGCTGAATGTATTCTTGATGAATTCACTGATCATTGCTCTTATGTTTTATTTCATAATGGAACATTAAACACGTTCCTGTTAAACACGTGGTCAGTCTTTCCACAAAAACTGTCACCACTCCTCAATCTTTGAAAAAAAAAATACACAGCCCTCTCAGTCTATTTCTTTTCCCTATTTTTTTTTGAAGACAAACACTTAAGATTTTTTTAAGTGAAAAAGATGAATAAATGTTAGCTGACCTCTGACTCAGTGCTAAAGAAAAACTAGGAAATGACGAATATGATGGGAAAATGAAAGATTCACATCCTATTCAAAAGGATCTTAAAATGGGAATAGGGATTCAACATTGCCTATGTTTTCCAAAAAGAAATATATATTTGACTTATTAAAAGAAACAAAAATATAAATATTTGTATCAGGTCTTATTTTTATAAATTTTTTGACAGCTAATTTATAAATTTTTAAATATTCTGTGAGCCAAAAATGTGTAGGATAGCTATACATGTGTGTCTGGTTGCCAGTTTATATCTTCTGCTACAGAGAAGCTCGTTAAAATTGCACATTGGAGAACACCAAAGATCTATCATACTAACCTATATTGTTATGTTTAATCTATCAAGTCTCATCTTTCTAACTCAATTGCAGGCAATCTAAAGGAAAGGAGAAGGCTATATATTTTTTCATATTCGTTAGGACACCATCCCTGTAGGTTGTCTGGTGGGTTGTTGTAGGATATCGTCAAAGAAACATGATATCCTGGTGCCCAACATGACACACATTTATAGAGTATTAACGTAGGGCACAACACCATGAAAAACACAAAAGAGTGTGGAAGAAATAAAAAAGAAATAGAAGAAACTGTGGTAAATCCCTGCAGTTTCATGGAAGGGACAACACTCATGTGACCTAGTAACCCATAGACTATTAGCTCAAGACAGAGAGTATTGCACAAATTACACATATGTGTCCCAAGGGAATGAGAGGTCGATCTGTTATTGCTCAGGGAAAACTTCATGCAAGGTGTGAATCTTAAACTGGGTCTTGGACAGAAGGAGGACCCACCACACTGGGGGAATAGCTACTCAGACTCAAAACACAGAGCCTGTTTAAGAATGAGAAACCTCCCTCCTCAAAGAACCTGAAACTTGAATGTCTTTTCTTAGAGTGAAAAATCATCTCTGCATGAATTGTTTATTTGTATACACACAGCATGTCTCACGACAGTTTAGGTGAAAATGGAAAATTTGAATGCTGAGAGTATGCCAGATATGTGTGTTAAACACTAAAGCAATTTCTATGATAATGAATGCATGCTTTTACCGAGCTGTGAAAATTTCGAGTAAGATGAATTACCAAGTACCTCGGTACATTTAGCAACGCTTGGATGTTATCAGGGCTGAGAAGTTAACTTTAATGCTGTACATCGAACATCCAGCCAAACACCCAAAGAATGTGGAACGAAAGCTAAGGGAGCCACACATCTTTAGAAAAAATCCCCAAACTTGACCAACAACATGTGCTTGCTTGATTCCTCAAGTTTCAGCAGGCCGAGAGCCAAATTTTCTAAATTCATTTCATATCTGCGATGGCTTCCAAAACCAATAGTTTCTGCTTTTGTTTGTTACACAGTAGTCATGGATGATATGACAAGAATAATAAGATGGGGTGAAAGCCAGAAATGGACAGGGCAGCTGTTGGCAGTCTGAAGTGGAGTTCAGCTGACTTCATAGGTAGAGGAGGCAAATCAAAGAGGTTTGTGAGGTTCTAGTCAGTGTACTGTGCTGGGTACTATGAGGGGCCCCAAAGGAATGTAAGTGATCTGTGTTTGTCCCCAAGGAGCCTGCAATACAAGTACTTTAATAATCAAGAAGATTAGCTATGGAAGCAGGCACCTAGTTCAAGTCTTGCCTCCATCACATTATATCTAAGCTGTATGACCTTGAGCATGTTACTTTACCTCTTTGAACTTAACCTCAGTATTTTCATATGTAATATGGGGCTAGTCTGTCTTAAATCAGAAGATTATTGCTAGGATTCCATGAGATAATACAGGCAGAACAGTGGCCCAGTACAGGATCCCCACACATTAAAGGCTGGCTAATGTCTTTGTGGCAATGACAACTTGGCATTATGCAAAGGGCTGAGTTAATTAAAGGTGATTCCTACACAAAGGCCTTATTATCAGGCACATAGAGATAAATTACATTTGGCCCAAATGTGGTTTATCTGTTTGGTGGGTGCAAAGCAAGCTATGGCCTGCTGTAGTATGTCTACTCTTTGGTAAAGTATGTTAACAGATGGATGGCGCGCTGGGAATTTAGACTAGAGCAGATTAGGAGGCATGTCACCAGAGGCCCCAAATCTGAGTCATAGAAGTTTGTAGCTGAACATGATTTAAGGTCATGGAGTCTATTTTATGGAAAAAGACACCTGCTCTTCTCTACTCATGCTTATGGCCTACTCATGGCAAGAGCAGCAGCCTGGCCAGTGGTTGGCTATATTGCTCATCTTTTAGAACAGTTCTTCCTCTGCCCAAACCCTCCATTCCTACTGCTGTCACCCAGCACTCCCCTTGCCACTCCTCTGTCAGTGCAGCCCCAGTTCCTACTGAGGGGAGAGCAGAGGAAATGGGAGAGGGTGGGCCTCTTGCAGGGTAGCGTGGCTGCCCACCTGACCTGAGATGGTTCTGATAAAATTCTGGCTAAAGGTAGAAAGGTTAAACCAAGAAAATTTTCCTAGGATGCTACTGATAATACTGAGGCCCAGGATTTAAAAACAAATAGCAAGATGAACCTTCTTTAAGAGGGTGGGAGAGAATAAGCAAGCTTGCGTTTCTCTTGGGATTGAGAAGCACATGAAACTAGTCATCTTATTTGCATCTGTGCCTCCCGCACCACTCTGTGCTTTCCGGAAAACAATTATGTCAGGAAATTTTATTAATTTTATGTCTTTGGGTAAATCACTGGCTCTAATTGGCTTTGAGAGTGTGGTGATTGCAGAGCCGCTGTGAGTAAGAGCACAAATGAAAACAACCTTTTGTCAGTGTGATGAAATGTAATTGAATGATGACTCCAATTTTTAATAACCCCCAGAACATCAGCACTCTGAAAGTGTAGCTATTGCTGTTGATTACAAGATAGCACAATACTCAAGTATGCATGAAGTACCATGGTGATGGCAAATGGAAGCCATTTCATTTGCCTAGAAATAACAACAACACAACATCAATAGTAATAATAGCTGAGATTTGGCCAGTATTATAAAATTTTTGTGTATAACTCACTGAAACTTCACAACCTTTTGAGGTAGGTGCTATTGTAATCTCCATCTTGTAAATGTGGAAACCAAGGCACAGAGAAATTTAAAAATTTACTTAACTTCACATAGCTAGTACATAGTAAAGCCAGTCAGAGAAAGATTGCCAACACCTCCTGCAATGATCATACATTGAATGTGTTGGTTTCCTACTCACTTTCTTAACTACTTGGGCTTTCATTCGGCTTTCATCCTTTTCCATACATTTCCCATGTTTTAGGTTGAACTGTATGAAATTACTGTTTTGCAAGGCAAAATCATTGACTTTTAGCAGTTTCAGATGGTTCAACCTAGTATTCATGGTCCAGGGGTCAGTCCTACTTAATTAAGTTAATGAAGACAATAAACACATTCCATTTTCCTGATCATGGCAATCTATTCAGGAGGAAGGCATGTGACCAACGTAATCCAATCAAGATAAATCTCAGGACTCATACCTGGAACGTTTGGATGGAAGTTGTCATGTACAGATAAATGGTTCAGAACTCTTGCTATTATGTTGACAATAGCTTAAAAATGAAAACTATCCATGGAGTTTTCATATCTATCTATAGCCAAGAGAGCCACAAAGTATAGAGCCAAGACCTTGTATGCACCATACCTGATCATCGATCGCCCTGCTTTTTCACTTAGATGAGCCAATCAATCTTCTTTTTAATTTAGGCAACCAAGTTGGCAACTGATTTGAGTACTTATTCCCAGTCACAGTTCAGTCATTCTTGAATGGAGAGAGACAAAAGAGGATCACCACTTTGCAACTGATATAAGTGGCAGGGAAGCCAGAAATGACAATGACCCTTTATTTCTGAGTCCTCTTCAGCCCATAAGCCACATAATGCTGAGACAAGCCTGTCTTTATTACACAACTTGCTTTTTCTTTTTACCTGCAATCCTTTGAACTCTATCTTTGCTGTCTCTGAAGCAAACAACTACATGACAAAGGCACACAGTGAAATGAGGTATGCTTTTTTATTGGCATCAAGTCCCTCCTGAACTGAGATAGAGGAAGCTTAGACAGAAGAGCCTCCTATTCCTCAGGTTGTGGGAAGACAGTGGACGGTGTGAAGTTTTATATCTAGTGAGGACTTATTTAGGAAAAGTAGGAAGTGGGGAGTAGAAGTCAATGTCTCCTGATCTTTTGTTAAAAACTTAATTTGAAATCTATAGTAAGTCATTTTCATGTACTATTTTTCCATCTGGAGTTAGCAGCCACCTTATTTGCCTTCACTTCACGGGGATGTGATGAAGATTAAATAAGGACACTAGTGCTCTGGTAGTCCCATAAAAGACAGACGATGTTGGTTGCCTACCCAGTGTCCACCCTATCCTTTCTATTTCTTCCTGACAGAATCCTAACTTTGCACAGAAATTCATGAGTAAGAATGTTTCACAGTACAACGTGCCGCCTGGGTAGGGCTTTTCTATGAGCTAAAGGAAGCCAAAGCCAATTCTGAAGATGGAAATTATTGTTCCAATGGCTTAAGGGCATTGTTTTTCTGGTAATTGATGACTGCTCTGTCTAGGAATACAGAAATAGTGTATTTCAGTGGTAATATGAGTAACGTTCTTTGATCATAAGCAATTTAATTATAGGCTCAAAAACCTTAAAATATGGAGGTGAGCCTTTCAGTGTTATTCTACTGAAAGTGTGTTAGAAACCACATGCCATTCAAAATGAGGCTAGGTCCCAGAGAGATATTTCATTTCTGCTGATGGGTGGGGATGGGAAGCTAAGAAAAGATCTCCTGGAATTTATTGATACATTCATTTACAAAATGTCAGGGTCCCTCGGGCAGAGGGTTTAAGCTGAGGAACAAAAGGGCTGAACCTGTTGAGATGCTGCTTTCCATTCTCACTTCCCAATAGGCTGCCCTCACAGTTCACAAGACAGTTTTATTTCTCATGAAGTAGGTAGGCAGTCCAATACTTAACTTCAGATTATTGAACTTATGATTTTCCTATCAGTTCAGCCATTAGAACCTCTCTTCCTAGGGCTGCAGTGAGGCTGAGGACAATGTCACCAGTTGTAGAGGGAGCACATGCAAGCTCTGGGAGTGAATGAAGTAAAACCAGAGCTAGTCGAAGGTGGTCTGTACAGCAGGTTGCAAACACTGACCATACTCCCGGTAGCCAAGGCAGCTGGCACTAAAGAACGTTCTAGATCCTTTAAGTTACATGGAGGAGACTGAGGCACTAGTCTCTCTGGCGAAGTGAGATGGTGTGGGTGAATAGGGGAGATGGAGGGTATATGATGTTCGGGATCCTTCTTGGGGAATGCAGGCCCCCTCGAGTAGAACACATATGGAAGCTTTTGTAGGCAGTCAGGTAGAAATGACTCTCAAGAAAGCCCTTAAAATAAAGGAAAAGAAATTCAGCTGGCTGTCTGAGAAGATCTGAGGAATGAAGGCTGGGAAGCCCTGACCAATAGGCCTTGGCAATAGTGGGAATCAGTTATAAGTCTCAGAAATTCTGAACACTGTCTGACTTTCATCATCTTTTGAAATATCTCCAGAATAAGTAAAATAATCACAGCAGGCACTAATTTTATATCGTGAAGAGAGAGGAAAACGGGAAAATAAAATAAAAACTACAGTTTTATCGTGTGAAAGTCAGGCCAGTTATAGTGATGTGTGAACTCTCATCACTTCCTCCTCAGGACTAGGCTACCCAATGAGGGTCACTCACATGCAGCACTCGATAGAGTGGGACTGACTGGGTGTTACTCGATTCCAGTGAAAAGGCTGTTATTTATGTGCTCAGTGTGTTACTTGTAATATCAGGGACATTTTGTCTGTGCTGTAAATACTTTTAAGAGAGCATTATTGGGGAGACTTTACTGCTTTACAGATCAGAATGAGCTAAATTTCACGACAACAGGGTGCTCAGCCGATCCTTGGGTCTGGTTCAGACACCAGAAGCAGGCTCTGCAGGAAGCATGGACTCTCTCAGCCTGTGAAAAGATCGAAATTTTCAACAGCCCAGAGTCACTGAGAAACCATCACAATGTCACCATCATACCAATGACATGACAACTTTTCCTTAGGGCTTACTCTGATGCCGGATACCATGCAAAAGATTATACGTTGTCTTATTTAATTCTCACAATTACCTTATAAGGTAAATTATCACTTCTGTTTTGTAGATGAAGAAGAGGAGGCCCAGCATCACACAACTGATAAGGAACAGAGCCAAAAGGCAAAGGCAGGAATGTGTGACCCCACAGGAAGCACCAGGCTGGGCGAGAAGCCTTAAGAGGACCCTGAACTTCTAAGGCTGTCTCTGAGGGTAAGTCGTGTCTGAATGTCACACTAGAGTCTTTGCCCCATGTGACATTTATTTCCCTAGTGTGGGTCTGATGAGAGGAAGTCTCATAAAATCACATACATGGCAAAGGAAGCCGTGAAGCTAAATTCCAGCAAAAGCCCCAAGGGCCCATTTAGTTTCCAAATGTTCATATCTTGCCTAAGCGCATTTTGGAGAGAGTGACCTCCTTTCCTGCTGGGCTTGTAAGCATATCAGCCTGCAGAATGAGGCGCTCAAAGAGAGTGTAGTGTCTTTGAGACACCTCCAGCTTAGCCTTGGAACCTCTCTACAGGAACTGTGATTCCCAGCCAGTGGTCAGTCACCTCTGCCAAACAAAGTGGCTCATGTAGACTCAGAGAGTTGCCAGTAAGATAAGGAATTGCTATCAGATTTCAGCCTTGAAAGTTCTTCCTCCCTTTTTTCACTCTAGGGTTGATTCATCTCGTGTTTCAAGATAGGAGAATGTGAGGGTCAGGAGGAAATTTATAGGGCTACTTCCCAGGGCAATTTCCAATGTGTAGCCATAAATATTTTCAGGAGGGATAAAAGCAGTTACTTTATCACTACCGCCAGAACACAAATGGGCCCTGGGAGGGAGCAAAGCTGCCAGCAAGGGAGTGTGGGGAGGCAACCTAACACTTCTCTTTCCTGTTTGCCCCTGGGGAGGGAGGGAGGCCAGCCTGTTGCCAGTGCGGAGCTCAACCCTGGCCTTCCCAATTTGTACTTCATCTCTTTAGGCCTGTATGTTCTTATATTGCCAGGCCCGAATCCATGACAATAGTTTCCATTTTCTCCCGTGTCCCAAGTGGGGAACAACAAAGGAAAGACAATGTAAGAGCTCATGAAATGTTTTTATTGAAACCCTGTTCTCCAGAGAGAGATTAAGGAAGAGATTTAAGCAACCTTATTACAAAATAAAAATGTGTCCTCCATCTCCATGACAGGAAATGGGAGAAAGAGAGAC
>NW_011888994.1:684417-692774 GCF_000151845.1 Pteropus vampyrus | reverse complement strand
GTACACAGGAGAGAGAGGCCTCTCCTGCTGTCTCTATGTGTGCCCACCGGCTGGACATAGAACTTATGACTCTGCTAGTATTAAACGGTGTTGTCCATGAGCGGTAGTGGTAGGGCAGGGAGAGTACAAAAGACCTGGCAGACTCCGGCTGACCCTCTTGGTATATTGGTTGGGGTATGTGGAGGTAGGGGAAGAGGTGGAGGGTTGGTAGGGTGGGGTGGTAGAGCAGAAGGAGGCCAGCAAGGTGATTGGCATGTAGAGAGAGTGATGTTTCATCTACATAAGGTCTTGTCTCATCTCCTAATCTTAACCTCTGGGGGTAGGGTCCCCCATTCCAGCTTCCCCAAATATTGCCTGCAGTTGTGGCAGCTACCCATGACATCCATATTATTTAAATACAGAATCCACATGGCATGTGAATTCCCCAAAACACGCTATAGAATTAGATGCAGCATTTGAGCAATACTTGACCTAAATGGCCCGATCTCTCTCTTAAGAAGATTTTAAGCTTTTAGGAGAAAAAAGTCTGCATAAAATCGAGATAGTAAGCAGTATTAATCCTCCAGGCATATTTGCGTAAGAAAGAGCTTGAATTTAAAAAATAAAAACTGCTTACTTGCTTACTTAATATATTCACTCTCCTAACAAGCCACTGAGTAGCTGTTGCACTCTCCCAAGCCGATGGACATATATCTTGCTGAGACACATGCAACCAAAGTCGGGATATTGTCTGGGAAACTTGAGCCCACAGCTTGTGCAGAAGCCACCATCGCTGCTTAATTCCTTCCAGAAGAATAGAAACCCAGGCACAAGGCAGAGTGCAATGTCCCCAAAGGACACGTTGCCATTTATTTTCAGTGCGATTATTTTCCATTACCGATTGTGCAAGGGGTGACTTTGAATGCTATCTTACTTTCTTTTCATGTCCCTTCATTTACTGCACCCCAAGAGACAGTCA
This sequence comes from Pteropus vampyrus, assembly GCF_000151845.1. Classification (NCBI taxonomy): domain Eukaryota; kingdom Metazoa; phylum Chordata; class Mammalia; order Chiroptera; family Pteropodidae; genus Pteropus; species Pteropus vampyrus. The sequence goes on along the minus strand of NW_011888994.1, from coordinate 691,816 downwards.
AAGTCTCCAGGCCACTCTCTGCAATAAAAACTCAGCAAGTTTGAAGGATACAACATGAAGCTCCCCAGATGGCCAGAAAGTTCTGCTGACGGTAGTAAAATTCAGGAGCTTCATCTTGCATCCCAGGCAGGTGTGTTTGTTTAGCAAAGCGGAAGCTGGAAATGCTTCCTTTGAGGATGGCTTCACCAGGGGCTGTGCACCAAGGGCTGTTGTATTTTTCTCCTAGACTGCCTTGATCCCTGACTTAGCGACTTCTGGATTTCAGACGAGTTCCCAGGGCTTTGTTTGGATTTTAGAGGTTACTTCCATCGTGATCTTTGGTACTGTTAATGGGCAGGATGAGTCCTTTCAGCAGGGATGAAGGACTATCTGTGAATTGTGATCTAAGATCAGAATCTTTTTCTACTAAGGGCTTTTCTTGGACTGTCACTGAGTACATGATGATTGAAAATTGTCACACATTGGTTCTTGATCTGTAAGTGCAAGGTATTCTATAAATGTATTATTCATAGGGAAATAATATTTCCCCAACAAAATAAACTAATGGACCTGCTCTCAGATGAAATAGCTCACTTTGTATGTCACCGAGTCTGCTCTCCTATTTCTATGAATTTCTGAATTCTGAGTTGAGTTCACTTTGGTGCATTTTGATAAACACCCCAGTTTTATCAGAATCGGTGGTTCTCAAAACTTCATCATCAGAATCACCTGGAGGGCTTGTTAAAATCGCTTGCTGGACACCCTCCCTCCCTCCCCCTCCAAGAGTTTCTAATTGAGTCGCTCTTGGGTAGGGCCCAAGAATTTTTTTTATATGATTGTTTTAAAGTTTAACAAAAGGAAACAGCTTTAACATATTACTTACAAAAGAGACATGATAGGAACATAGAGGAAAAACTAAATGCAAATTATGGCCAGGTCACCCTGAACAAGTACTTGGATGGGAGACCACCTAGGAAGACCAAGTGCTGTAGGTGTAAAAAATAAAAAATAAGAAATTGTTAATTGACAAGGTCCTTGCAATCTGTGGGGTCAACCAAGGGTTGCCTCGCCTAAAAAATAAAATAAATATAAATAACCTAAATGCAAATTATAAAATTGCATTTGTATAATGTTGGATCCCACTCCCACACCTCTGCTATTAAAAGCTGAAATTCTTCATAACGGATTAGAAAAACAAATATAAAGATTGACTTTTGAGTTAATTTTATAATAAAGTCCCCAGAAGACAGATGAAGAGCATAGTTTTAAGCACAAATGGGTGAGGATATAAAAATATATATATTCTTAATGATAAGAGGGAGAATAATAAAAATATATAATATTAACATATTTACCAAATACTAGCCATAGGAAAAAAATAATACAGGGAGAAATAGATGTGGTTGGAGAATTAAACTGGTATTACTACTCAATTATCCAAAAGAATTATGGAAGAGAATGTTAAAAATATTATTAATATGGTAGAAGTAATATGTAGATATCTGCGGTGGGTTGAATCATGGCCCCAAAAAGATATGTTCAAGTTTTAACCCTCAGTACTTGTAAATGTGATGTTATTTAGAAAAAGGGTCTTTGTAGATACAATTAAGGATCAAGATAAGATCATCTCACATTTAGGATGGGCCCTACATCCAATGACAGGTCCCCCCAGAGACACAGATGGGGGGAGCTCATGTAAAGACAGAGGCAGAGATTGGAGTGATGCATCTATAAAACAAAGAATGCCAAGGATTGTCTACATCTAGCAGAAGATAGAAGAGGCAAGGAATAAATTTGCATTTAGAAGTAGTTCCTGGGTATAATAGGTTGGATAGTGTCCCCCCAAAATTCATGTCCTTCCTGGGGCCTCAGAATGGGATCTCATTTAGAAATAGGGTCATTACAGATGTAATTAGTTAAAATGAGGTTATACTGAAGTAGGATAGACTATTAACCAAATCTGATGTACTTACAAGAAGAGACAGAGACAGAGACATAGCGGGGGAAAGCCAAGTGACAACAGAGACACAGACTGGAGTCATTCATCTATAAGATGAGGACCCCCAGTGACTGGCAGCAACACCACGAACTAGGAGAAAGGTGTCCAATGCCTTCAGGGGGAGCATGGTCTTGCCTACACCTCCATTTCGGACTTCTAGCCTCCAGAACTGCGAGAATAAATTTCTGTTGTTTTAAGTCGCTCGTTTGTGATAATTCATTTTGGCAGCCTGAGGAAACTAATATGCCGAAGATGCTGAGGTTGCTGGCCCTGGAATCACACTTTGAGAACCACTGATGAAAATTAATCAGATTGTCTCCTATTTCTCCTTACAATGTCCATGATAAATTTTCTTTCTGGAATAATTCCTACTCGCATCTGCCAGCGCCTGCTTAATTCTCTAAGAAGAATATTCACTAGCTCCTGGTTCCTTAATATTTCACTGTTTTTTGTTCCTGATCTTTTTACCCCCATATAATCCATGGAGCTCTCTTCAGCTATATTGTGGTCAAATTGGACCCCTGAACCCCTCAACCTGATAGAGAATTGTGACTCATGTGGTTAGGTTTTCCAACATTCTAATAAGAGAGAGATGCAGGTAACAGGAAGCCATTGCAAGAGGCATCAGGGAACTGGAGAGATGGGGTGGGACCGAGAGGATTTTGGCCTCAGGAAGACGAGCATTAAGAGGGATTTACCTGCCTTCAAATATATGAAGTGTTACCATGTGCACAATGCAGACAGCCTGCTTTCTACCCCTCTGAGAAGGGGCCAAAGGAAAGCAGGCTTAGGAAGGAGACCTTCCAGTAGACAGAAAGAATTTTCTGAGGTTGAAGGTTTTAAGTCACTGGGATGTCAAGGGAGAAGTTTAAGTAAAGAACAGACACCTCTTCATTAAATTTGCTTTAAGCTGACCCGTCCTGGAGCCAGGAGAATGAACGAGAGAGACTTCTGAGGCATGTTGTGCTCTTTGAGTCTATAATCTTACAAAAGAAAGAAAATGCCCAGTTGGGAAAAAGTTAACTCAAAGGGAAGAAACATCTCTCTGTCAGTATATATATTTTTTATCCTAAGCAGGGAATCCGCCTGCATTTCTTCTCCTTCTTCCCTTCCTCTTAATTTCAGCTTTATTGAGGTATAATTGACATATAAATTTGTAAGATATTTAAAGCGTACATCATGGTGATTTTATGTGGAAAGTGTGAAAGGACACCCTCCCCCCGTGTAGTTAATGAACATATCCATCACCTTACATATTCATCTTCCTTTTTTTGCCTTGGTAAGAACATTTAAGTTCCATTCTCTTTGTATTTCTTCTTTTATATTTTTAATTTAAAGACATCCTTTTTTGTGCTAAATTAAGGAATTAGTTAGGAGGTCTGTTTTTTAAATCACTCCAGTATTATCTAGTCTTGTCAAGTCCAATTTGTCCAACTGCATGATGACACAGGCAGTGCATATTCATTTTCTATTGCTGCATAACAAATGACCACAAATTTAGTGGCTTAGAATAACACATATTGGGTATCTCATAGTTTCTGTGCATCAGATATAGCTTAACGAGGTCCTGTTCTCAGGGTCTCACAAGTCTGCAAACAAGGCGTCAGTGGGCTGCATTTCTTTCTGGATCTCAGGGTCCTCTTCCAAGTGCACAGTGTTGTCAGCTGAATCCGGTTTCTTGTAGTTGTAGGGCCAAGAGCCCCATTTTCTTGCTGGCTGTCAGCTGGGGGCTGCTTCTTATATCCTTGTATGTGGCCCCCTTTCGGGCTCTCCCGCAACATAGTGGCTTCCTTCTTCAAGGCCAGCAGGAGACCCTCTCTCTGTAGTATAATCACAAGGGTGACATCCATCGCCTCTGCCATTCTCTACTACGAAAGAGAGTGACTCTTTGGGGGTCATCTTAGAATTCCACCTATCACATAGGGGTTGAGAAGGGGCTCTTCTGCTCTGGCTGTTTCTCAAGGTCCAGCTGCCAGGAAGGACTGAAACCCAAAGGCTTATACCTCATTTGGGATTTATCTGATTAAATAAATATACAAGTGGAATTTCAAGTGGATTACAGAAAGTATGATGGGTCCCGATTTGACATACCAGCTGTACCCTAAATCTCAATCAGGCAGTCAATTGTTAGAACGTAAGTTCTTTAATCGAGAAAATATTGAAATTAGGGGTTTTCTTTCCTCATTTATGAAATGATGGTAACAATAGTATTTACTTCATGGAAGGCTGGTGAGAATGAAATGAATTAATATGTGTAGACTGTTTAAAACAATACCTGACACATCATAAACACTATATGCATGTTAGCTATTCTTTGAGTTAAGATGCCGCACATGCCATTCACGTGCATGACACTCCATAAGCATTCTTAGGACACTGAGCATTTCCTGGCTTGTCACTATGGCTGCAAGAAAAAGTGACATTATTATAGGGCTGTTTTAATCAGGACTGATTTTTTAAAAATTAAATTTTATATACCAGTCTTCATAGCTAGTAATAATAATGATGATAGTTGAAATATATTGAACACTTACTGTATGCCAGAAATCACTACTAAGTACTGTGACAGGATCACCCCTATGACATAGTTACTATTAACCCCTTTTACAGAGAAGGAGCCTGAGGCATAGGAGTTATTTGCTCACCCCAAATGATCAGTGGCAAAGCCACTCAAGCTGCTGGGCTCTGGAACCCTCGATCTTATGATCTCTTCTGCACCATTTTCCCATGTTATTGCTGCAACCGAGCTCTCAACTTATGTGTTGTGACATTACAGTCAAGAAATACTAACATAAATGAGAAAGAAACAAAAGGAGAAAGAAACTGTGCGTTCTTGTTTGTCTATTTAACTAGGTATGCACTGTAAATAGAGAAGGAGGGAAAGGACTCAGAAGACAGACATATTGGATAAGCACCTGCTACACATCAGACATTTGCAATGTTCCTTTTCACCACTATTTCACTGAATTCTCAAAAAACACTGCAGCGGGGTGGCTATTATTATCTTCTTTTAGCAGATAAAGAAATTGAGACTCAGAAGTTGCCAGTGAGAAGTTGAAGCAAGAGTCAAACCCAAAGACTTCCAGGCCCCGATGCCTACACCGTTCCCACTGCACACTGTTGTCCAAGTGGTAAGCAACGGAAGAGAGGAAAAGGGACTGACGTGGCACATGGTGTCCTCTGGGTGGAGAGAGAGAAGGGCCTGGGCAAGCAGCAGGGAACCCCATTAGCCTTAACCAGCTTGGTTGTGTTTCTGCTAGATATGACATCAAAGGGCTTTGCTGAGTCCTGATTCTGACAGGTACCACTGCTTTAACACAGGGCAAATCACTCAAATGCTTTCAGCATCAGTTTCTCATTTTTTAAAATAAAATTCACCTTGTCTGCAAGACAAAATGAGATAATTTTTGATAGCCCTTATGCTGTAACACTTTACCCTTTTCATGTAAACAGATACACAAACTATGGAGGCAGAGGATAGGAGAGAGATTAAAAAGAAACAGGCGCAGGCAAAGAGGGAGAGACAGTGTTGATGAACAGCACTCACTGTCTGTGAGATGTTATTATGACCCTTTGCATAAGAAAGCAGTTCAGTTCTGGAGCCTCAGATGTCACTCCAGGATGCTATTTCAACTTTTTCTCAGTTCAATCTTAGAAATTAGACCATGAATAAATAGAAAACTTTCTGGTAAATGGCAACATGTTAGACATATGATAGAGAAAGCAGAAGCACAGCCTAGTCATTGGCACGGGATGGGAAGTCAAGAAAAGATTTCTTGACATCATTAATTTCAAAGGGCAGAGGCTGACAAAATAGACTTGGAATTACATAGACTTGGCTCAATTCTCAGCTCAGTAACTTAGCTATTAAAATAGGCAAAGTTTCCCTGAGTCTCTGTTTTCTCATTTCTAAGATGGACATAGTCACATCAACTTTCAAGGTGTTTGAAAAGATTAAATTAATGCAATGATTCGATTAGCACAGTGCGTGGCTCATAGAAAGTGCCCATTAATGAAACTCGCTGTTGCTGTTTCTACTACTCCTGCTATATCGTAACTGAAAATAAGAATGAAACTCAGAAAACGTGGTCGCTGTGGTGTAAGTGCTGTTTAGAGAAGTTCTGATGTGAGTTCCACCCTTGGATTCCGACATGTGGGAGGCTGAGGAGCAGTGGAAACAGGCAGGACGGATGTCCTGTCCGCACGTTATATCTGGCACTGGAAACAGAGTAGTGTGAAAAGACAGTTCTGAATTTTAGGAATAACTGGGTGGTGACGTTAGAAGAGAGTCCATGAGCCACCTCTTGGGTATAATGGAGGTGGCAATGACATTTGCATGAGAGTAGGGTGAAATGGAAGGGGATCCTTTCCTAAAAATATGTCGACAGGCCCAGGAAAGTTGTTGATGGGGTAGTCCTGTGGTCAGGGACACAGACTCGGGTTTGGTGCCTATGTTCTCAGACAATTCAGTGAATCTTTCTTTCCCTCAAACTTCTCGTCTGTAAATTCAGAGGAAGGGTTGTAATAGTGCTTGCCATACAGACTTCTGTAGTGACTGAGTAAGATAGTACTTGTCTGAAAGCCTTAGTGGTAGGTATGTGATAAGCTGTTAAAAAATGTGAACTCTCATTATTACTACCCCTATTATTCAGAGGAAACGGGGATTCAGCAAAACCAAACAATCAAGTAAAAAATTAGAAGGCAGTAAATGTGGATTTTACCTCTAGATCTATGATTCCATCTCATGGGCATGCCTGCTCCTCCTGCCTTTCTCAGAGTTAAGAATTCCCTTCATATTCTGTCCCCTGTATTTCTGTTCATATTATTATTAAAACATACGTTTTTGTAGAAGTGTGTCCAAAAAATTTTTAAGGTGCCCACACTTTCCATCTTTGGCAGTTTGTATGACTTTGGGGGGTGGAATTTAGGATGAGTTGTTCTTTCAAGACCATAATATTACAAAAAGGCCCCATTCGACCAACTGAGAATCATAGTTTATTAAGTATATTCCCTAGAGGTGAAAATCATTAGTTTCTGATTAGATTGCTAAATGTTCCGAATGCGATGTACAGCTGAAAGCTAAGTTCAAAAGCCAATTTCCAAGGAAACTATTAGCTGTATCCAGAAAGAAATCAGTTGATGTCATCTGCTTGGAAAAAGCATTTTAGCACAATGAGGCTTAAAAATGAATGGTCAGCCTTTTGTAAAATGCCAGTTATTGCAGGGGTCAGAAAGAAAAGCAGAAAGGCAGATCTGCCGAGGTCTATAGAGAGGTCTGCGGGAGACCCCTACATGCAAGGGGTCTGAGCATGTAGCCTTGCGCCTTACACTAGAAGCTTATCGTCTTGGGAGAAAGATGAAAATTCTTAACCCTGGCTTTTAACTGAGTGCAACTGTAAAGGGAAACCTCACATCTCCTGT
>NW_011888994.1:673568-682217 GCF_000151845.1 Pteropus vampyrus | reverse complement strand
AAAAGGTTGAGGACCACTGATCTAAAGGATTAGGAAGCACTGAGGGGTGACCGAATCACCCCAGTTTGTCATAGACTGTCCTGATTTTAAAACTGAAAGTCCTATGTCTTGGCGAACCCCTCAGTCCCAAGCAAACCGGGACAGTTGGTCACCCTAACATACCACAAGTGTTAAGTAAAGACAACAGTTCTCAAATGACAATTTTTGTCATGGGAAATGGATATGTTTGCAAAACTTCTCTCTATATATACAACACTTTAAAACCACATAGCTCTTACATGAAAACACGGAATCTCATTTCATTTGAATTCCAGCAAAACAAATGTACATTTCTGCCTTCAGAACTTGCGTTCCCTTTGCTTCGCGTTTTGGTGCAAGGCCTAACTATTGTCCATAAAGATTCAAGCACAAAACTGGCTCTGCAGATTCATTCCATGGCCCTGTTCTTTGAGAAATGAGTTGCTGATAGCTCTGTTTTTTTTTCCTGTTGCTTTCTACTAAATAATTCTCAATACCTGAAGATTATCAGGGCTCTTTGAAGTGCCCTGTGATTCCGATTCCTATCAACTTACAAGTGATGTGAGATAACTAAATTTACCCAAATTAATGTCTAACTTTTAGGAGTACTCCACTCTCTGCAAGCATCCTGACTGGATTTCATGGAATCCCGTTTGCTCCTGACTTCCCACGGGCTCCATAATCTGGCCATGGAGAGAGAGTGGCAGTCATTCCTGCTCACAGAACATGTCTGGCAGCTCCTGCAGTAAATGCCAAGGAGACTGGTCTCTGCTTTGACATGTTTCAAGTGTTGAATCAAACTACAGCTTTCTAGTGGGCCCTGCCTGCCCAGACTGGAGCTGGTCTCCTGAAGGCCCAGATATTGTCAAGTGACCTGTAGTCACAGACTAGAATGGCCACCATCATTGTCAATGTGATGCTCTGTGAAAAACTGTACACTTGGAAACACATGACACAGCATTCCAGGGTGTTCCTTTGTGATATAGCCCACGTATGAAGGGCTCACTCTGTACTAGTCATCATGCTGGAGGCAGCACAGTCATGGCCATTCTTTGTCCTCACTATATAAACATGAGAGGTAGATACTTTTACCACTGATTTATAGATGAGAAAGAAGGCTTGAGGAGAATGAGTAAGTCACACAACTGGTAAGTAACAGATGAAAAATGACAGGGCTCGATCTGCTTGACACCAGGGCTATTGCTATGGATTCCAAGAGCACACATTCTAAAAAACGTGAAGAGAAGATATTGGAAACACAGTATATAAAATAGATGAACTTAGATAGAAAAAAATTTTTTCATGTCAAGAGTAGAGCATAATGGTTACATGCCTGGACATGGATCCATACCGCTTACTTCCAAATCTTGGCTCCACCTATGATGAGTTTAAATAAGTGAATCTAGTTAGAATAGCATTAAGATCAGTGGGCATACTCTCAGTGGTAGTTGTTGTATTGCTCTTATTGTTATTTTATTGTCGTTGTTGCTATTATTATTATTACTTTCTTAAGTGTGTCTTTGTTGAAGACATATTTTGAGCTCCTTTGGTGAGCATAATGTCAGGATTAACAGGATCCTGGAAAAAGAAGTCATTCAGGGCAAGGTGCACTACATTTCTTGTCAGATCATTGCACACTTGGTTTCTTAAAGATTTTTTTTGAAAAGAGAAAAAGGATCCTCAACCCCCAAACTCTGCTAATTCTCATTAAAGAAATGTCGAAGCCAGGATGATGTTCAGCATTTAACAGTTGATGCTGAATGATTTGCAGCTGGAGAACATTTTGCAAAGGAGACTTTTAATTAGGTTCACCCCATTCTTGGACCCAGGTTCATTTTATAATCGGCAGAACCACCTTGAATTATGAAGAAACATAGTGGTCATAGGCTTAAATAGGCAACTATAAGTCATCTAATTCAATTTTTTTCTGTTTGAGGAATCCCTTCTCAATCTCTCTCTTGGCATCTGAATACCTCCAGTGTTGGGGCACTCACCTGCTCAGGAGGAAGTCTGAATCACTCTCCACTAGCAGTAAGTGCTACAGACCTCTAGAGCTGAAATCTGCCTCCCTTCAGCTACAGCTACAAATTGACTACAGTCCTGCCATCTTCGCTACATGAAGCTTTGCCACGTCCTCTTCCACAAGAGGGAGATATCTCCTAAACCCATAGTTTAGATAGTTGCAATTTAGTTCTTTTCAAAATTTGTTTCATAGGGGAAAAATGCTCCAATCTTGGAAGACAGGTCTTAGCATTATGCAAGGAACAATGCACTTACTGTGTGGACTGATTTTTTTGGACATAAACAACAAGCATTGCTTAACAGTTTTGTGCAAATATGTTCTATTGGGCTTAAGTTTGAGATTTGGTGATTTTACCCCAAGGCCAGACTGGCCAGATTTCAGGCTTCCAATCATATCACTAGTTCATAATCACCTTTATCACCTGGCTTGTTTAAGTTTTTTCCTGTATATGAATCTTTTGCCTGTATATGAACCATACCAGTGGGGCCTGACCATTTTGGACTATTCCCATTTTCAAGGTGAAATTGTTATTTTCAGTTTAATGTCTTTGTTTGAAACCTAGAAATAGAGAAGTTTTTCTAGGCAGGAATCTACAAGGCCACTGCTTTCTAGGACTAAAATTAATTATGAGAGGAGAATTGCTCTGGTTTTCAAAAAAAAAGGGCTATCCCATATTCACGCTAATAATAACTTACAGCTTTATAGTCATTTCCTTTCTGTAATGGAGTTCAAAATGCTTTACAGGTATGGTGTAATTAGATCATTTTTATTATTTTTGTTAAGTATGAATGATGTGCTATATTATTATCCCCACTTTATAGAAAGAGAAATGAGGAGTAGGGAAGCTTGGAACATGGGAAAGAAAAAAGAGTTGGAAATTTGGACCCATGACTTTATTCTGGCTATTACTTACCTTGGCAATGTCCCCCTACCTGCCCATTTCACCTCTTCCTCAAAGGACATTTCCTTTGACTTCAGCTTGATGGAGATTTTCTCTTTCCAACTGCTTGTTGCATGCTTGCATGCTGTGTGATTCTTGATTTGGTTCAGATCTTTTTTTCTAGGAAGGTGTTATGGGGGCATTTTGATTCAAAACAATTTCTTCCAATTGTTTATGTTTTATTCTTTAAATATGGAATGAAAATTCTTTGAACCAAGGGGCTATGTAATCTATTTCTCGTGCAGCTCAAATAGTTCTTGCATAAGGAACAGCTACATAGTGTTTACTCAACAAAATCTTAGGATTTAGATGATAAAATATGCCACAGTAGGAATGAACATGGAACATGGGCCTAGAGAGGAAAACACTCAACCAATCGATGTGATAATTGAGTATCATCCACATGTAGGACACTGTGTTTTATTGTGAAAACGATGAAAAGAAAGGCAGGATTCTGCCAAGGCCTTCAGGAACTTCCAGTTTCCTTGAAGGGGGAACCCCATTGCAGAGTGGTCGATAGCAGAGATGTGGCTTCGAAGCTCTTTTGTGACATCTCTTTGAGCCTCTAGATTTTCTTTTGTAAAATGAGAATAATAATAGTGTTGTGTTGATAAAAGAGATGATGTCTACAAAACCATTTAAAACAATGGCTCATACAGAGTTAAAAATCAGTAAAGAGCCCCCAATTAAACATTGTTATTAAATGGCTGATAATTCTAGGTAAAGTAAAAAAATGGCCAAGGATGTGTGTGGGAGGGAGTTCAAAGGAGTGTCTAGTGAATCATGTGATGAAGGACATGTAATTAACCTTGAAAGATAGTGAGAATTTGGTTTTGAGAAGTAAGAAGGATGGGGGAGGCCTAGGGAAATGTATGAACCAAGCTTAGGTGAGAAAAAGTAGGCTGGGATGGATGAAATCAAAGGTTCACATGGGGGAGTGCTAGCAGACAATAATAAGAAAAATGAGAGCAATGCTGATGCTACCAATAGTGGTAAGTGTTCTCTTCTAGTAACACGATGAGGTAAGAAACTTCATGGCCATTTTAAAGATTAGGAAGCTGAAATTCTGAGACAAGCTTCAAAGTTAGTTGGAAACAAATGCAGAGGCCTTAGTTGGTGTTAGTGAGTGTGGGTCCTCTCAAACACTGTTGGTGAAGGGTAAATTGGATGCGGGCTTTCAGAGAGCACTTCGACAGTATATATTAAAACTGTCAATTCCACCTCAAGTTACTGATCTTGGAGAAACACTTGCATATGTAATCAAAGGGGCATGAAGTAGGATGGTCAGTGAACATTTCAAAAACTTGGATCCAGCTCACATGTCTACTAATGCTGGAGTACTTCAGTCCATTGTGGCATGTCCGTGTTGCGGGATATTATTCAGCAATTTATGAGATAAATCTACATGATGGACATGCAAAATCACTAAAAGAAGCTGTGTCATGAAAAAGAAATGCTGCAGGTCATAAAATTATTATAATGACATTAAATTTTATATGTGTATAGGTATATTTGTATGTAATAGAAACATAAAAAAAAAGGCCTGAGGGGAGACAAATCAAACTGTTAATAGTGATTCTCTCTGGGGAGGAAGGGATTTATATTGGGAGGGTATATGTTATATTTTAGTCTACATACTTTTGTATTATTTGCAAAGAAACTACATTTACCTACTGCTAAAATTCATCAACTAAAATTTTAAAACATTTATGCTACATTGGTATTGCAGAAAACTATATGGTCACTAAATTATGTGAAAATAAGTTGTAAAATATATTTATTGGCTTGAAAAAAAATTCCCAATTTAGTGAAAAAAAGTTTCAAAGTAGTATGTAATATATATCTACATATATATGTATGCTGCTTTATAAAAGTAGATACATAGCGTAAACACACATATATACACATATAAATAAATACTGGGAAAAGTACACAAACCAAAAGGTGATTAACTCTGGATGTTGGGATTATTTGTGTGTGGATTTTTCCTTTTTATATTCATACCACTGAGCTTTTGCCATGGTAATTCTATGTAATGGACTCCCCGCCTTCGCCCCCAAAGTCAGTACCTTAAGACAACAATCTTTTTTCTCACTCACAGCTGTGTGTCTATGGGCCAGCCAGACTGAGTTGAGCTCAGCTTAGTAAGTGTGTCTTCAAACTGCAGGCTGGGTCCAGGTCAGCTCTATGTCTTTCACCTTCCTTAAAGCAGAGGGCTAAGCAGGGCATATTCTTCTTATGGCAATGATAAAAATTCAAGGGAGCAAGCAGAAACACTATCTCTTCAGGCTTTGATTTAGAGTTGGCATACTGTCTGTTTTGCCCACATGGCCAAACTTATGTCAATAGGGAAGGAAATAGACTTTGTTTCTAGTAGAAGAATCTGAAAAGTCAAGGAAGTAGGCATGAATACAGAGAGTGATGAACTTTGGGAACTGTAGTGCAGTCTACCACAACTTAAATGTGTTCCTACCTTTTCCCACTGTGAATGTATATTACTTATGAAATAGGCATCTTATTATTCCTCAGAAAGATGGGTTATAAAACAAGGATTTGGGATCAACAGTGCTTTGCTTAGTGTTCTGGTTCAGCTCCAGTCTATTATTGGCTCTGTGGATTCTTTCCAATTTCATCCTGCCAGTCATGGCTTCCACTGGTGTCCTTAGGACACACGTGAAAAGAACTTGTCTTCTAATTTGGACAACCTCCCAGACCTCATCTTTTCTTATCAAAATTCCCCATGTTGAGAGAATTCATGTATCTAAGGAGAATGACTTGGAATGCTACCTGATTTCCTGAGGAATATAAAACTATGAGCAAGAATGTAAGCAAGTTACTGTATTCTAAGGTAGACACATAATAAAGTTACGAGAAGCACTTTTTGTACTGTTTTGTAAATCTCAAATGAAACAATGAACTATATACGTATCAAGTCTTCTGGCTTCATAATGGCAAGCAATGATGGCAGTACATTATATCAAGGCACACAGCAATGATAACAGTTTTTTTTTGTCTCAGGTTGTTTCTTCTGACTTTCTCCATGTCTGATTGCACTAAAAGTAATAAATCACACTGACGAGAGATAATTGTAAACCCCAAAGTTCACCTACACTGCTCTCCTTGCCAGCATCCTGGCCCACAAAAGAGGATCCTACTTTTGGAGAATGCTTGGGACAGAAATCCCTCCCCTTCTCATCCCTAATTTCCTTCTACATCCTCTAAGCTAAACTTCTGCTTCAAATAGTGTGGTTCAGTTCCCCTGAGAGGAGCCACTAGACCCTTTCAGGTGTGCAACAAATCTTCCACTAGCGTGTATTTTAAACTGCTTAAAGGAAAGGCATTTAACCCCATCTGTTGGTGTTGGTCTACGTATGTGTGCATGTACATGTGTGTGACAAAAAACTTTTCATGATGCAAATATTTATGGACTCTTTAACCTTCCACTCTAATCCAAGTAGTTCCTTGGCCAAACTATCTTTTAACTGTTTTAATCTTTCTTTATCTATCACTCAGTGCCTCTTCCTTTTCCACTCTAATCTTTCAACCTCTTTCTTGTTTCTCAGGTGCCCAGAATCAGGGGCAGCACTATCCAGATTTGCTCCCAGATAATGTCTGGGTCCACATAGTTTAGTTTATATCAGAAATGGATCTGAAAACTTAAGAAGCAAAGGACTTTCATCCGCTGCTTTAGATAGCAAGTACCAACTTAACTCAAAAGAGATAGCATTTCCATTCTGAGTGGTCAAGCACAAAGAAAAGATCCTTTAGGATTTTCTACGCAGAGGCTTTTCTAGGTTTTAATGCCTCAAGAACCCATCTAAGGTGGCTGGAGTGTCAGGGGCTTTGCACCTATGATTGGCGTAGGAGAGAGCACGTGACAAAGGCACCACATTTTCAGTTTCTCTGTCCCAATATCGGTTCACTACTGATTTAATCATGTATTTCATGAAGGTTCACATTTTATTAACTGCACATCTATACCTTACCTTAAAATATTTAGAAGAGGGTACCACTTTTGGAGAATGTGCTTGGGGTAGAAATTATCCCTCCCCTCTGCCCTGCCTCCTCTGTACCTCCCTAAGCTAAGCTTCTGGTTCAAATTCTGGACTTTAGTTTCCCAGAGAGGAGCCATTAAGCATTTTCATATGTGCAGGCTGTGCCTACACCCAGTTGGCCATCCCATCTCTTTTTGTGGGTGTATAAGCCAGGCTCTGGCTGTATTAGTCTGAGGCAGGAATGAAGTCCTAGAAAACAAAGCAAAACAAACAAACACACACCTCCATTGCTCAATTTAGGGTCATGCTCAGTTTTGTTTAAGTATCCCTTTCAGGACTGTTCAAGATGGTCCAACAGAACAGAGGCAGCAGTGGGCTGTAGGGACCTCATGAATAGCTTGGTGAGGATACATCAGGGGACTTTAGTGATTATGCTGAAAAGAATGAATGAGCCATAGCTGATCTAATGCTTCTTAACAAAACAAAGAGAGCTAAAATGCTTTCTGGAATCTTAAAAAAAGAATTGAGGGATAAGGTCTATGAGAGCCCAATATTTTAGCAAGTATATTTTGAACTCTGAAATGAGTCACCTAGAGAAAGTCCTCTGATTTTCTGCTATTAAAAGACATCGTTTCAGGGATTTCACTTTGTTTTCCATGATAGCTGATGCCAATAAAGTGGCCTTGGAAAGTTACTTAATTATTCATATTTTAGTTAAAGCTAAAGGAAAGTTTCGTAATGCAGAAAATACAGAAACTTGTTTTGATTATTTTAAGAGGAAGCTTTTTTTTTTTTTTTTTCTTAAACAACCAAATACCATGGTAATCTAAAGAAGGACCGCCTTTCTGGGTAGGGGGTGGGGAGTAGATGTACCACATGTAGCACTCCACCTAGGCTGGGATTACTGGGGATGGAATAACCACATGCTAGTAAAATTTAGATTTTAGGCAAGAAATTGGCTGGTTCACGATATCTTTGAAGGATTAAGGGTTTAGAAATAAAAATAGAGGGGAAAATCTGTTAGTTCCTCCCAATGTTTCAGACCAGAAGGGTTCCTGGGGGAGCAATAGATATTTGTTTCTGAGGTTCCATCTTTGGCTCGGCAGTAATTTTCATCACTTATTTGAGGTCGGTTTCAGGTGAGGAAAGACTTGTGGAAGTTATTGCGCAGCATTTCTGAAAGTGTACTCTGAGGAATACAAATTCTATAGAATTGCCATCGAATGTAATAGAGATTTAATCATACAAACTTGGAAACACACATTTAAACAACCATCAGAGCTTTCCTTGCTTCACGTCTTTTCAGAGCCTTTAAATGCTGAGATGCACTGCAAACCTCCAGATGGAAGAGGGAACCTGAGGAGGAATTCGGGTGGATAGAGTATAGAGTATAGTGTACATACCGCCCTCCAAATTTATCTCACCATAAACCCTCCTTCTGCCCAGAAAATGTCCTGGAAAATCTTTTAGGACTGGTGCTCCCTGAACTATTGTGTGACTCACACTGTTTAGGTGAGAAAAATTAGTTTCTCAGGGTTTGGAATTAGTTTCTCAGGCTTCCAGTTCTGGCTGTTTAACTGTGGGCATTTATTTAATACCTCCAAGCCTCAGTTTTCTCATCTACGATAAGAATCAGTTACTAGAATCCTATGATTCCTGTGTGAGCACTTCCT
>NW_011888994.1:633625-672803 GCF_000151845.1 Pteropus vampyrus | reverse complement strand
TGGGTGACAGGGTATGTGATGTGTGTGAGCAACACTAAATACCCACCAGATGCCAGGCACAGCCCTGGGTCTTCTCTCTGTTTTGCCATTGTGCTGGCTGTGACATCTTCCACCTTGCGTCAACTGCCCTTCTGCCTCTATGAGGCCCTCATGACTTTTCAGAGTGGTTGGTCTTCTGTACTATGTCGGGGTGCAGGACTCTTGCAGGGCTAAATAGATTCCATTTTTGCAGAGATGGGATACACCTAATACCCAGCAACTTAATTTATGTATTAGAATTTTTTCCCCTTCTTTATCTTCTCTTCCTCATGTCTTCACATGAATTTAGAATTCTCATGGTAGACAAGGAACATAAATAACCCATCTGTTTAACAAAGCAGAAGCTCCTGCTTGAATGACTTCCCCAAAAGCCCAAATCCTCAGCAAACTTTAAAGTCAACCTCTTTGCCTCATTTTATTCTTTCCACATCCTTTATGTTCCATATCATGCATACACCAGGAAGGTGTCACAGGCCTTATATAACAGCAAGCTCATGTGGAGAATCTCTGTGGGTCTATGGCCCGGAAGATCTAGGAGGACAGCTACCCTCCTAATGGTGACATTCTCCTCATCTACTTGGACTCTCCCCCACCAACCTATTTTTTCTCCTGCTTATAAAAGGATTTGAGGTTGCAGTGAGCCCCCTTTCTGGCTTCCCTATTTCCTTCTCCCCCTGCACCCTGCATTAGCCAGTGAGTTCATAATTTGGTTGGGAATTGTTTCAAGGCAAATCTTTTATTTACAGGCTTTATTTTTCTACCTTATGAGGTTTAAAGGAGTCTTTCTCAGAGGGGCGTCCTTTCAAAAATGTATGTCAGGCTTTGAGGTTTCGTAATGACTCATGACATTAATCCCTCCCAACCTGTGACTATCAATGAAATAGAGCCATTCTCTCTCCCTACTTCTACCTTAGCATAAATTTGTTGAAGGCTGACCTCCTCTTAGTGATGGGACAGCCATAGAGGTAAGATGATTTCTGTACAGCTCTAAGACATCCAACATGTCCATGTGATGATAAGGGCCGAGGACGTTCTAAGGCTGGATACCTTATGAGAGTCTGGTTTATTAGGGGTGGTATTCGAAGTGTAGTTTGTATTGGATTAAACAGGTAGTCTCCTAAATGTTGTTTCTTTCATTATTCAAGTTGACCAAGTGTGATTCATGTTTCCTCTTTCTTCTACTAATCACTCATGTCTAAAAATAAAAAAATGGCAGCAGTTTGAAGAAGAAACTAAGTTTTGGGCCAATGTCCCAAGCTTTTCTTTCTTTTTATATCTCTCTCATTTAAAAAAGTGCTAGTCAACATGTGGACCCTGACTTGGCTGCCTCTGGCAGCAGCCGTGTTTGTAGATCACACTGGCAGAGAAGCATGGAGAGAAAGATGGATATGTGAAAAGAGAAGCAACAGGTCCAGAGAGCCGCTCATCAAGGTTAACTCAATCCCAGGCTCTTGACCATGATACCATACTACATATCAGTTGTAATGGGAACAATTATTGTACCTATCTCATGGAGTTGTTGAAGGACTGAGTGAATTAATACATGTAAAAAAAACTCAGAACGGCATCAGGTATATAATAAGGATGCAATAATATTAGTTATTATTATTATTATTATTATGGTGATGATAATCAGAGTGACTCCAGTAAACTGCAAATGGAAGCCTTTAGTCTCCCCAAAGGAGAGGAGGGTATGAAATGAAAAGGTGACTCACAGTACTATGAACCATAAGTTTCAGAATTACTGACCAACTGCAGCAGAAAACATGTTGCTTGACCTCCTTTTTGCCTTAAATTTATAGTTGATAAAAACAAGTTTAAAGTATTGTACCTCTGCCCATTTCCTTAGTTTCCTACAAAAATAAAACAAAATATTTTTTTCCTTGCAAAAAACTTTGGCAAGGAAAATACAAGCTATCATCATTATGGTTTTCTCTTCAGCCTTGAAGGTGCTCAGAGTTTTTTTCCCTGTCACTAACAAAAATGAAATAGACTATTTTTTTTTCCTTCCTTTCTTTCACTATCCTTTAAAAAAATGGCTTCGAAGTGTTTGGAAGTGAAATAGTTGCTTTTGAGGTTTATTGTGTTAAGCCAGATTATTCAGTCATTAGCTCACCGGCATAACTTGTGTCCAGAAAGGTATCAGCACAGAGAAGCACTAAGTAGGCACAAAGGAATGCATGAGATCTTTGTCCAGACAACAGCAGAAAGCAAAGTCAAGAACAAAAATGGTCTGCCTAGGAAAAAAGAAGCTCAGTGGACACAAAATATTGGAATGGCTGCCTGGGGAAGTCAGTTGGTCTCTCTGGAACAGGTAAAAGAAAATTTCAACTCACTATGAAACCGTGCAGCAGCCCATGGTCCTTGTATTCTCAGTCATATTTGCTAAAATTTATTGGATAGTCTCTGTGCTCTAAGCACTAAGGGGTCCACAATGCCTTATCTCTTTTTTAATTCCCATTAATAACCCCGTGGATGTAGGTGTTATTATTATTTCCATTTTACAATTAGCAAAGAGAAACCCTAAGGTTAAATAACTTTCTGAAGATGATAGTGAATGAGTGGAAGAGCCAGGATTTAACACAGACCTTTGTGTAACTCTAAAGTGTACACTTGTAATCAAGATACTATTTGCCTCCCACATTAATGCGTGGTACATCCCAATAGCCTCTGGAGTGCCTGTATTGGAAAGGTAGTAAAAATGTTTCCCCCGCAAAGGAGGTCATCAGCTATAAGAAGGGTAGGGAAACATCACATCTTATCCTATAATACCTCTAGTTCTTCATTTCAATGTTAAGTTTGTGAACCGATGCCTTTAAGGACAGGACACTAGTAGAGGAAAAATATATCCCGGGCCCAGTATTTCCATGGTGAGTGAGCTAAGATGTGAGCCCACAAAGAGTTATGCATCACTGCTCCCCAGCAAACCATAAATAATAATGGCAACTAATAAAATCAAATTCATGTGCACCAATGTGATTACTTGAACATTACCCTTTCCAGGGAGAGTCCAACACATCTGCTGCTGTAACTCAAAAGAAATCAGACTCCAGGTATTTCTAGTGGGCAGTTTTGGATAGCTACTTTATAAGAAGTCTGGAATAATCTTACATACTTTGGTGAATATGCAATTGACAGATAATTTACTTCCCATTCATCAATATCCTCACTGAAGGAAAATGTTGGAGTGATTAATATGATGATTTAATGGGGGAAGGAAAGAAAAAAATCAGTGAGGAAACTTGGTATTTGGATAATTTATGGGTAATATGGCACAGAGAAGGCTGCATCAGTTTTTGAGCAAGTACAAGTTATGTGCCTCCATAAGGAGCTTATAAATAAACATAAAGGCCTAGAAATCTTGAACTTCAGAATTAATCTCATCTGAAGCAATAAGAGACTTAGTTTCAAAGAAAATCTAGGGCAGAATGCCCAGCCCAAAAGACAATCTGAGGAAGAGGAAAGCTTTTGGAGAAATTGAACACTTCTATTATTTTTATTTTCAAGCTTAAACATAAGAGTACCAAAGTTCTTCACATGTAATCTCTGAAAATTTAAAATAGATTAATTTTTAGAGTGAAAAAGGTTTTAAAACCCATCTAGTCCAACCTCCTTATTTTATAAGATAAAAGAGATCTCAGAGAGCTGAATAGACTTGTACATGGTTGCATGTCAAGCTAGCCTTCATTTTTATTCACAAGATTTAAAAAAAATCATAAAAATTTTATAATCTTTCTGATTATAAAAGTGATAAATGCTTATTGTAGCAAAATGAGGGGGAAAACACAGAAAAGCAAAATGAAAAAAAAAAAAACCCCTCACAATGTTACCACTCAGATCATGTTACATTAATACATGGGTGTATGGCCTCCTGTCCTTTTTTTCCTAAACGTTTATACTGAGTTTGTGTTTTACTAAATGAGATCATACTAACTTTTTAAAAAATTTTTTTATTTTGTTTTGGAGATTTTAAATAAATTAAAAATAGTTCTATTGCTTTTTTATTACTATAAAAGTAATACATTTATTATAAAACATTCAGACAATACAAAAATTATAAAGAAGAAAATAAGAATCACCTGGAACTCCACCATCCAAAGATATTAACTGATAATATTGATTTATTTTCTTTCAGAGTTTTTCTAAGGTATCCTTGTCAGCCAAATGCCCTCCTGCCTCACCAACTTACAGGGTCATATGTAGTCTTTTAAAAGTTTATAGATTTGCTGGCTTCTCCTTGATGGCTAAATCTACGAGATCTCCGCTGCTGCCTCAATCTCTCTTTCGGTCATTTCTGGGGGAAGCTGGTATAGCTCAGGGTCCCACATACTTACCCTCTCCTATTTTGCTCTCTGGTTGTCTCCCAATCACAGAGCTTGAGGGAGACATGAGGTCATCCCAGAAGGGAGAAGAAGCCTCTGTGAGAGGAGTCCTGCCTCCTTGTCCAGCACACTATCTCCTGGGACCGTGAGTCCACAAAATATTCATGATGTCAAGAGCTTCTGAAGCCTCCTGGGCCTCCTTGGCTCCCCATATGGCCTTCTCAAGGATATGAGGCCTCTCTCTCCACCCCAAACTTTCACAGACTCTGCATTGCTCTTTTGAGGAGGCCAGTGAGCTTAAAAATAGCTTCTCCCAGCCTGCCACTCCTAATGCAAATCACCTCAGGCAACTTAGTGACTGAGAACCTCCTGCCCTTAACTAACTTTAGCTCCCTCTGTGTTCTATTTTGGGTTAATTTGGGGATATTTCGAGTAAATTTTTTAATGTGATCTGAAGTATGGAGCAAAGTTCATTTTTTTTTTCCATGTGGATATTCAATAGTTCATCATATTTATTGAAAATACTATACTTTCTATACTGAATTGCCTTCATACCTTTATGGAAAATCAGTTGTGTACATGGGTATGTATTTTTGGACTCTATTCTACCCCCTTGATTGTTTGTCTATCTTGATGCCAATTCCACATTCTCATGACTAGTATAGCTTTGTAATAAGTCTTGAAATTGGGTAGTATTAGTCCTCTAACTTTATTTTTCTTTGTCAAAGTTATTGAGACTGTTTTAAGTCCTTTATATTTCTATGTGAATTTGAGAATCAGTTTAATTCTTACAAAAATTAGTGCTTAGATTTTGACTGGGATTGTGTTGAGTCTATAGAGCAATCTGAGGAGTGTTGACATGCTAATAATGTTGACTCATGACTCAACATGATATACCTCTCCATTTAATTTAGATCTTTAATTTATCTCAGCAGCATTTTATATTTGTCTCATTTGTCCTTGGTTCCTCTTTTTTTATGTCTTGTTTTGGAGTAATTGAATATTTTTAATGATTTTATTTTATCTCCTCTGGCTCAGTAGTTATAACCTTTAGTTTTGTTATGTAAATGGTTGCTTTCATATATATAGTATACATCTTTAACTCACCACATTCTACCTTCAGGTGATGTCATATGATTTCACATATAGTATAAGAATCAAACTTTGTGGTATTTATCACCTGTACATATAATTTACTTGTACATCTGTTACAACCCCATACTTCATTGTTATTATTTTTGTTTAAATAGTGAATTATTTTTTAAAGATATTTTATTAAAAAGAAAATCATCTTATATATTTACCCACTATTAATATTTTATTAAAAAGAAAATCAGCTTATATATTTACCACTTCTGGTTCTCTTGTTTCCTTGTGTAGATCCATATCTGATCTCATTTTCTATTTTTTGTGATTGATATTTTTAAATATTCTTCTGGTGGGGATTCGATGGTGTTGGATTCTTTCAGCTTTTGTACATCTGAAAAAGCATTTATCCTGACTTAGCTTTTCAAAGATATTTTCCTTGGATATAGAATTCTGGTTTGACAGCTTTTTTCCTTTCAGTACTTAAAAGATGTTGCTGTACTGTTATGTTTTCCTATAAGAAATCTGATGTCACCCTTATTTTTGGTGCTGTATATGTAATACGTCCTTTTTCTCTTGCTGCTATGAAGATTATTTTCTATCACTGGTTTTGCTTACTGGTGCTTATTTGAGTCTTGTGCTTGGGGTTTGTAGAACTTCTTGGAATTTGGGGTTTATAGTATTTATTGGTAAAACTTTGGCCATTATTTCTTCAAACATTTTTTTTCCTGAATCTCCTCCTCCCCTTTGGGGACTGGTTACACATATATCAGGTTACTTAAAGCTGTCCCACAGCTCATGGATGCTTTGTTCATTTTTTTAAAAAATTATTTTCCTTCAATATTTTCTATTGCTACATCTTCAAATTCACCATTTTTTTTCCTTTTGCAATGTCCTCTCTGTCATTAGTACCATTAAATGTATTTTTCATTTTACATATTCTAGATTTTATCTTTAAAAGTTTGATTTAGGTCTTTTAAAAATCTCCTAGTCCTTCGATAAAAATGAAAAAGAAAAAAAAAGTCTTCTATGTCTATACTTAACTTCTGAACACATGGAATATAATTATATTAACTGTTTTCGGGTCCTTGCCTGATGAATCTAAAATTTGTGTCAGTTCTATTTCAGTTTTGGTTGATTGATTATCCTCCTCATTATGGGTCATGTTTTTTCTGCTTCTTTGCATGACAGTTCATTTTTAATTGTATTCCAGAGATTGTGAATTTTACTTTTTTGGGTAGTGGATATTTTTGTATTCCAATCAATATTCATGAGCTTTGTTCTGAGATGCAGCTAAGTTGATCAGAAACAGTTTGATCCTTTCTAGTCTTGCTTTTAAGACTGGTTAGGCAAGACTGGAGTAGTGCTCAGTCCAGGGCTTACACCCCACCACAGAGGCAAGATCCTTCTGTGTATCTATCTAATGAATTGTCTGTGGGAACATGCTTTATATCTAGCTCTGTGAGTGCTAGGCACTGTTGCCTCTAATTCTGTTACCCGGTCTTTCCCCACCATGGATAGTTTCCTTACATGCATGTGTTGATCATTAATCAGCCGAATACTCGAGGGAGACCCTCTGCAGATCTCTCTGTGAAGCTCTGACCTCTACAGTGCTTCATTCTGAGAACTCTTGGTCTTCCCAGAATTTCAGCTCCCTCCTCTCAAAGCAGGAACCCTCTGGCTCCACCTGGGCTCCCTTCCCCTGCACTATGGTCTGGGAGCTTTCAGGCAGTCGGCTGAAGCAATTTTATGAGGTTCACCTCATTTGTTTCCTGTCTTTCAAAAAGTATCTTGGAAACCGTTAATATATTTTGTTTAGTGTTTTGCCTAATTCTTTTTGGTAATTTCAGGCAGGAATGTAAATACCATACCTTTTATTCCATCTGGGCTGGAAGCAGAAGGTACATTAACATTTCAAAAGTGTTTTCATATGTATTGCCAAATTTCTCTACAGTAACATAAGTCAGGAAATGGCAGAGCAGTCGAACGAAGTTTATGTATCTTCAATGACCATCCTTTAATTAAAACTGTGTCAGTTTAATAAGTAGCACATATTATGTTGTAGTGTGCCACTCTTTTAATCACTATTAAATTATAATGTACTTTCACCTCTTTATCATCCATTTGCATTTCCTCTTTGGTGGGCTTGACTGTTCATGGTTTTTATCTTATTTTCATTAGTTTCAAGGAGCATGTACAGGATCTGAGTTAGCACCAAGGGCAGAGAGGCCAGTCATACCCTTCAGATTTCTGTTCCAGAAAGGTGCTCTGTGTGCCGAGAGGCTATGGAACAGGAGGAGGGGTGGAGTAGAATGGAGAGGCCAAGCCAAGGTGCTTTGAAAGCCAGAGAGAGCTTACTTATTACCTAACTCAGAACATAAACTAACTAGATCTTTGTTAGCAGCAAATGGAGGTGTAATTAAACTCCAAGAACCAAACTCCGTTCACAGTCCCTTCTAATAGTGAGCTGCCTTGTGTGTATTTGCAGGTGGTAGCCAGCAATCTGGATTTATTCCAACCTTATGGAAGTGACTGGGGTTTTGCCAAATAGAGCTGTTTTGGTCAGGTCTGCAGTTAGTCAGACCCGGTCTGTAATGTCTACTTGGACCAAATAATACTCTCTATTTACAATAAAGTTTCATTTATCTTTGGCCTATTTTATTTTAAAAAAAAAAACTTTATAATTTGGTTGATTTTCCCCATCATTCACTTCAGAAGCAGATAGATCAAAGGTAAGTAGAGACAAGGTTATCTGAAACTCCAGATTTATTTCAACAAACTTTGAAAGTTCTTTTTAATAGCCTGCATGTCTTTGATTACGCTGAGTCTATACAAGTATGTGCAAGAACATTTTTTATTAATCATGGCAACTCCTGAAATGAATAAATATTTTTAAATGAAACTGACTGTTATATTTCATTTGGCAGATCGAGTTGTAATAATCTGCAGATTGTCCAATATCAACCTCCTTAACAATCTTTAAATGAGTAAAGTGTGTATCAAATTAAAAAGTCAGAGTAATATATACATTTATGCATACAAACATATTTACACCTAACCTAGGATCATTATTTTGTTTCTGCGTTTACCATGAAGAACTAGGAGGTGTTCAAGGCTATCCTAGCAATTCATCTGTGTATTAGTCTACCAGGGCTGCCAGAACAAAATACCACAGACCGGGTGGCTTAAATAACAGACATTTATTTTCTTGTACTTTTGGAGGCTGGAAGTCTAAGATCAAAGTGCCAGCAGAATTGATTTCTGGTGAGGCTTTTCTTTCTGGCTTGCAGATAACCTCCTTCTTGCTATGTTCTCATGTGGCCTTTTCTCTTTCTGTGTGCCTCCATGGTGTCTCTTCCTCTTCTTATAAAAGACATTAGTCATATTGGATTAAGGTTTCACACTCATGACCTTATTTAACCTTAATTACCTCTTTAAAAAACCTGATCTCTAAATATAGTCACATTGGGGCTTATGGCTTTAACGTATGAATTTTGAGAGTGGGACAAAATTCAGTCTATAACAATTTGAAAGGGGGTTCCTGTGCTTTTTGGGGCGGTGGAGGAAATACAGAAGAATTTAGGCTTAGATTCAGATCTCATGATATTTCTAAGAAGAACACTGGTAAAAGGGTTCAAGGGGATGGAGAAGTGGTGAGGGGTTTGGGAGGAGTGTTATCTTTGGGAACCAGAGAACTCACCAAGACATAGGGAAGAGATAGTCTAGGGTCTACCCTACAAATAATATGGGGTATTACTGAGGCTTTATTTACTTTCTTACAGCAACTCTAGGGAGCTTTAAATAATACATATGGGATTTTAATCATTAAATCCTATAGGTTACGATGTTTACTGGGAAAACAAAAGTCATCATAGCATAGAAATAGTCACTAAAAACTACCAATTTAGAAATCAGTGACCATTCAAGCATCACTTCCTGCAGCACACTGGTATCTAGCCAGTGAAGTGTTGGAGCTGGCTTATACAGGCCCTCAGAGTCAGTGTACACATCTCTTCCCAACTCTGCATTCAGTGACATCACATTGCTTGCCTGGAATCGGTCATGGTGGAGTATTTACATGAGGCAATTAGAAAACATGATAAATCAGAGCTCTTTGTTTTTCTATGAACTGATTGTTAAAGATTTACCAAGAAATCACTAAATTGATTCATACCCATTGAAAAATATCATCGTTGGACAATTTACTTTCTATTGTTGAAAACATCTCGAAGGAAATAAAATTCAGTGTAAATAAAATATAGAATAAAACTCTATATCTTTCAAAAGATATGATATTTCATGACATGAAAGTAATGGGCTACTGTCCAAAACACACACATAAGTATTGACAAGTAAAGATATGAGAGTTTGGTCAGTTATCAACTAAAGAAGGGAAAGAAACAAAATGTATACTTAAAAGCAATGAGTTACATATCAAAATATAAAGGAGGCCCAAGTGAAAAAATTTTATATTTATAAAATTATAAAATCTTGAATTTTTTTCTAAACCATTTCTTTTACTTATGACACAGCTGTTCAATCTGAAATTATAATGTCTTCATAGATGCTGTCAGAGGTTTTTGAAAAATTTTACCCCCAATATTATTTCTAAAAAATAGTACCTAAACATGTAATCTAAATTTTATTATAAAAAAACTTATTTTAATAATTTAAATTTCATTTTTAACATAAAGTTGAAGTTATTTTTTTTTTGTCACTTGTATTTTAAGTTAATTTACTTAAAGGGCTTTTTCTCCAGTATCAGTTAGGCTCAGATAATAAAAACATAGAATACTTAAAAATGTTTATTGAGCATCTATTCATGCGTGCATCCATCCATTTATTCATCAAACAGTAATTGAGTATCTATACTATATTAGGTACTCTAAAAGTGTCGGGGAATAGCAAGATGAATAAGACAATGTTCTTGTCCTCAAGCGTTCATTCTAGGAGGGAGATAGATATGTAATTAAATTACAGTAAAACTGGAGAGGAAGTAGCAAAAAGATTGTGTACAAGGTCACAGAGGTTTTGCAGTAAAGAGAGTGATTACCTCTATGGTGTGAGACAAGGAACAATTTGAGATAAAGAAGAACGAACACAAGTATCGCCTCTGTGGAGAGCCTTCCCTAAGCCCTAGTCTGGTTTAGATGTCTCTCATCTGTGCTGTGACAGCACCCCATGCAGTTCTATTGGAATTGTCAGCTTATTTATCTGTCTCTCCATCTAGACTAACTGCATCTTGGGAGAAGAGATGGTTTTTGCATCCCTAGGATATAGCAAAAACTCTACTACATGCTTAGTGCTCAGTTGAAGTTGAATGAATGAATCCATTAATGAACGAATGAAGAAAGGATGAACAGCATTAAGATGTTGCTTAAGTGGAATATCTTAGTCAGTTTGAACAGCTATAATAAAACACTATAGCCTGGGTGGCTTAAACAATATTTATTTTTCTTGGTTCTGGAAGCTGGGAAGTCCAAAATCAAGTTACTAGAACATTCAGTGTCTGGTGAGAGCCCAGACTCTATATCTGGTTTGTAGATGGCTACCTTTTTGCTGTGTCATCACATGGCTGAGAGAGCAAGTGAGCTGTCTCTCTCGTTTCTTCTTATAAGGGCACAAATGTCATCATGGGGGCACTACCCTCATTACCTCATCTAAACCTAATTGCATCAAAGGTCCCACCTGCAAATACCAGGACATTGGGGATTAGGGCCTCAACTTATGAATTTTGGAGGAACACAACCATTCAGTCCATAGTAAAGAGTTTGAAGAATAAATAGGGTTTTCTCAGGAGATCTGGGAAAGCAGGGTGGAGAGTAAAGGCCGAGAGATTAGCATAAAACCACATACAGTATGGCAAGTTTAGGAAACTACAAGTTATTTTTGTTATTGTTGAGATTTAGGACATAAAGTAGTCAGAGAGAAGGCAGGGGCCATGTTCAGTAGCTTATATATTTTACATAATTTTTCTCTTTGCAAGAAATAGAAATTATTCAAGGATTTTAAGCAGAGACCATATCTACATTTTAGAAACATCACTCTCTGGATAAAGTGGAGAATGGATTGGAAACAGAAAATTGAGTCCAAGAGGCAGGAAATCAGTTTGAAATCTATTGTAGCAGGCCAAGGAAATGATAATAAAAGTTTAAACTAAGGGTTCATTTTTTGTTTCATTTTGTTTTTATAAGGGGGAAAGTTGAATTATTCCTTGTAAATCAGCCAAAAGTGAGTCAGATCAACTCATAGTAGAGACTGTGCCACTAAAGAAGAAGGAATAGTTTTTTTTTTCTTTTTTTCTTCATTTATTTATTTATTATGGTGACATTGGTTAACAAAATCCAGTAAGTTTCAAGTGTACAGTTCAACAGTAAGGCATGTATATATTGCATTGTGTGTTCACTGCCCATAGTTAGATTCCTTTCTGTCAACACATATTTGACCCCTTTACCCCATCTACCTCCCCCTCCCCACCCCCACACTCTGGTAACCACTAGTCTATTGTCTATGTCCATGAGTCTCTGTTTGTTTGTCCTGTTTGTTAGTTGCTTTTAGGTTTATATCCCACATATGAGTGATATCATGTGGTTTTCAACTTTTTCTGTCTGGCTTATTTCACTTAGCATGATTATCTCGAGGTCCATCCATGTTGTCACAAATGGCTGTTATTTCATCTCTTCTTATGGCTAAGTAATATTCCACTGTATATATGTATCACAGCTTCTTTATCCAGTCATCTATTGTAGGACACTTTGGTTGCTTCCATGTCCTGGCCACCATAAATGCCTTCTTGACAGTTTCTTTTGCTGTGCAGAAGCTTTTTAGTTTGATGTAGTTCCATGTATTTATTTTTGCTTTTACTTCCCTTGCCTTTGAGGACAAATTCATAAAATCCTCTTTAAGTCCAAGGTCCTTGAGTTTAGTTCTTATGTTTTCTTCTATGCAATTTATTTTTTCAGGTCTTATATTCAGGTCTTTAATCCATTTTGAGTTAATTTTGGTGTGTGGTAGTAGAGAACAGTCTGGATTCATTATTTTTCAGGTGGCTTTCCAGTTTTCCCAGCACCATTTATTGAAGAGGCTTTCTTTTCTCCACTGTATGTTTTTGGCTCTTTTGTTGAAAATTATTTGCCCATATAAACATGGGTTTACTTCTGGGCTCTCGATTCTGTTCCACTGGTCTGTGTAGGAAGAAATAGTTTGTTAGTGCATGTTTGGCCTGGACGCAAGTCTTGGAAACTTTGGATGGCAATATTAGTAGCTGCCATTTATTGAAGGTTTATGATAGGCACTGTTAAGATATTTATACACATCTGACCCCCCTAAAAGAGAATGGGGCTGTGAATTCAAGCCAAGTGTAACCCCCAAATTAATGCTCTTGACCATTAAGTTTTATTGCCTGCCCTATGCAACCAGAAAAATTGAACCAAAAGTGTATCCTGAGATTTTATGAAGATGCTATGGCCTGAGATATAGGATATTATGTATATATGCATAGACTTTTGAGTAAGAAACATGAGGAAGCAGGACTGGGAAGAAGAAAAAAGCATACCATGATCTGGGCCTAAAAAAGTCTTGGTTAATCTGGAGTAAGTAGCGCCCATCAGAGTTGTCCAGTACTGGGTTGAAATGGCTGACCTTTAAACTCCCTACAGGAAGGACATGACCTCAGGAGGGTGGCTTCATGCAAATGAGGCAACCCTGATTGTTGCTGAAAGCTAGAAGGCTGTACCTCCAGTTGCATGCCATGTCCGTCTTCGAGAAGAGATTTGGATGCTATATCTCCATAACTTCCATGGGCATTAGAGTTCCTCTTATTACTTTAGGTAACAAATATCCTTGGTTCAAAATCTGGCTCTGACAGTGGTAGTTTTCTTATCATCTCTGTGCCTCAGTTTCCTCATCTATAAAGTATATGTGTGTGTGTGTGTGGTGAAGAGTAATAATAGTACCCACTTAAAGGAGTTATGGTGAAGATTAAAAGAGATAATACTTGTTAGAGTGCCTGGCACATAGTAAGCTTTCAACAGATGTTAGTATTTACTCAAAAGACATTCTATTCTTTTAAACTTTGAATGTTTTACATCAAAAGGTTGAAACCGTCTACCCAAAACATTTTATGACACATTGATTGCATTTCCTCCTTACAGAATCGAAAATATAACTATTCATTCTGCTCAACATGATTTACATGAATTGACTTCAATTAGAATAGCAAGGAAAGAGATAAAAGATCATTGAGAATAATTTTGGAAATATGCTAACAGTTAATGCATGTATTTGTAAATGCCTTTCTTACACAGAAAGTCAGACTGAGAAATTTTAAAGTGAAAAAATAACTTCAAGTTGATTATATTTCTCTGAATTCATTTTATTCTCTTCCTTTTTCAATCCATGAAAAGAAAAGCACAAATATGTTCTCTGAACTCATCTGCTTTATGGAGGTTTGTCTAAGATATGCTACCGGTGTGGTTGGGGTCTCTTGGTATTTTCTGTGAGTTTTTCTCTCCTGCCTAGAACAGATGTTTCTTGAAACTGTCTTAATCTTCTTAGGAAAGAGTATTTACGCATTTTATCAGTTAAGATATAACAATAGAAATGTGTAATTTAGATGCCCCCAGGATTGATTTATTCCCACACCAAAGGATCACAGATGTCTATAATTGTATGAAGCTGAGATACTCAATATTTCTGCCCAAATTCACCCTGTTTGGATCCAGCATTTGGCTCAATAGCATTAATTCTATAAACATATACCAAATCAGCCACCTGTGGTAGGAAGCACTGTATAACCGAGATTCTTTCTTCTTTAAAATTGACTTTTCATTGGATAGCAGATCCCTATAAAATGTCTCTTCAAGGGAGTAACTTCTCTTCTTCTTTCCCCATGTACACAAGCAAGTATCTTTCTTCCTAAACACAGATCTAAAGCTAGGGGAGCTGAGAGATCCAGGGTTGGAGCCCTGACCAGCTGAGCATGCCTGGGCCCAAGCATCCTGGCACTGCCCAAATCACCTGCATGAGTGTCAGGAGCAGGAAGGGGGTGCACGGATGTGATGGGTGGGAAGAAGTAGAAGTCCCAGGTACTTGAAAGCATAATTACAGATATCCGTGTCTCATTAACATTGTAGTAATAATACCAATTAAATCTTTTAAAGAGTAAATTATAATCCAGGAGGCATTGTCCGACATCCTGCAGTTTTCCTGCTGTCTGTATGTTGAAGGATGATGAGCAATACTTTTTATTGTGTACGTGTTGCCATGTGCATTTCAGCTCCTCACTCCTCCTAATGCGATCCTGCCTCTTTTGTAGCAACTCGAAAATTCTCATCCTCCTGCATGAATAGACAGGCTTTTTAAATATAACCTCTCTGTGAAGGTCAAAGCCTCAGGTGCCACCTCTTCCACCACACAGACCTGAAGTCACAACTCTCTGGTTGTCTCCCATTTGAAAATGCCCAGGGACAACTGCACTTCCCAGCAAGGTAGGGTTATCCTAGTTTCCTAAAATTGTCTCATGGTTTCTGTCTCTTTATTGATTTTTTTTTAAAAAAAAATACACGAGTACTTTCTTAGAGACATTTCGAAGTCTAATTTAAAGACTAAGTGTGAATAAACTGAGAAGTGCACTGCTCTGAATTGAATGGTCTTACAGACCTAGGGAAAAATGTTGTGCATGACTCAGAGCGGCCCTTGGGCATATTTCAGTGGGTTCCATGGGCTTCTCACAATACAGGGTTGTCTGAAAGGGGAGGCTCTGTTCAGGTGATAATTGCAGACTGTGCGTTGGGTAAAAAACTGGCTCCAGAAAAGCCTCTCTCAGGAAGTTCTGGTTAGAACAGCTACAATTTGGCACCTCTTCTTTCTGACCTGGGGGACTTTCTACTGGATTAGTCAAGGTGTTCCTTGTGGATTCCAGTCTTTGAAGGGCCTCATCATTACCACCTCAGCTCCACCACCCCAGGCCCGCTCCCCTCCCCTCTCTGCTTCTACCACCGCAGTCATGCTTGGCCTCCTTGAATTGAAAAAGCCTTGTAAAATGCTAGTCATTCTTGAGGCTCTGAAACCCAGATTTTGAAGGATGGGTGGGCAAGCACATATGAGGTGGTACCTTTTATTCTGGAAATAGCCAGATATCTAAGCAGGAGGGACATGAATTTTCAGGTAGGTTTGAATCCTGCTTTCCAACGATGAGCTATGGGACTTTCAACCCATTTCTGGGTTATGGTTACAACTTTAAAGTGAGTGAATTTTGTCAGCAACTCTAAAATCTCTTCTAGTTCTTAAAACATGCAATGTTTTCAACTCTGGTCATGCACTAAACTCACCTGGGCAGCTTTGAAAGCATGCTGATGCCCAGATCACATTCCAGAGATTCTGACTGAATTGGGTTGGGTGGGGCCTAGGCACAGGGGGAATCCAGGTTTGTGGGTCCTGAAGAGCATACAATTTGAGGGCCCTCAAGAAGAAGAAAACAATATCTTAGTTTTGAAAATTTTGCAAAAACATGACTTTGTGAACACATTGCTAGTCTCGCTCCTATCCCAGGATCTCAGGAGGGGCCTGTCCAAGGAAGTGACCCTAAAGGTTAACTTTATTGCTTCAGAGTAGATCTAAGGGAGCCCAAGCATTAGTAAGTTATAAAAGCTCCTCAAGTGATTCCAATGTACACAATTCCAGTGTGAAAATCCTGGGGCAGATTCTGAATCCTCAGGTAAGGATGAGTGTGAAAACCCATGGGGATCTGTACAGCTCTGCCTGGAATATCCTTGTTTAGACGTTTCTCCTCCATGCACCTCTCTCCTAGCTAATTCCTACTTCCCAGAAAGGCTTCGATTTAAGGTCACCTCCTCCAGGAAGCCTTTTCTAAATCTCTGGTTAGCCTCTTCTGTATTTGACTCAGACTAGCACATGTCTCTGACATAGCCCTTAGATTGCTTTATTATTATCATTATTATTATTATTATTATTGGCAGAGATGAGGTCTTAGATATCTTTGCATTCCATGACCTAGCACAGTGCCCGGCACATGAAGCGTTCATGAAAAATAAAAAATAAAAAAGTTAAGTTATTACTATTTTTAAGCAGAAGAATTTGTCTCCCTTTTCACACGCATTATATTTTCTAGCCTCTTCTCTCAAGAACCAATAAAGATATCATACTTAATTCTATTCTGATTCTTCTTGTTTATAAATATAAGCTCTCAAAATGCCTAATAAAAAACTAGATTAGCCATTGGATGACATTGTTTTGGAGGCAGAAGAATGTCTGCACAGTGTATGGGTGTATCAGACTAGATCCTGGCAAGAACCAAGCGGCACCCTCAGCTGAGATTAGGATTATTTATAGAGGTGTAATAAAGAATGCAGGTGTGTTTTGGGGATTGGGAGGAGTAAAGTCTCTTGGACGTGAGGCTGCAAATATTTTTCCTTTCTACTTTTTCTGGGGTTTGTGAGTCATGGGGTTGCCTGCAGTGAATGTTCTCAAGAAAATAGGGAGTCACTAAGTACATAATACACATACCCTGTTAGGGTGAGAATTGCTCAAGGGAAGGGGCCATGGTGTCTTTGCAACTCAGCCCCAGCTGACTTATAACACCTGATGCCCTGTAGATGCTAAATGGACAGTTGTTAAATGAACGAACAAATGAATGAAGACAGTTGATGTGTTTCTCTTAACTTTCTTTAAACTCTATGGAAAAACATGCTCACAAGCTGGCTTGTCAAGGAGGTAGAGGTTTTCTTCCTGGATACTGAATGGCAGTATGTGCCAAAGTAGAGTAACTCCCCTGCCTGCTTTCCCTCTATGTTTCCTCCTCTCCTTGCCCCACAATAAAGGGTAACCCGAGAATCATGCAGGGTCCAAGCCAGCTTGCTGAGCTCCTGGTTCACAGCGCACATGTCTACCCTGTTCCCCTGGTGAACCTGTGTCTGAGAAAAGCCCACGGGGAGGACCGAATCTGACCTTTCTTTTTTTTCGGCTCTCAAGTCGAAGGCTCTGAAACCAGACCCAGAGCTCTAGACAGGGGCATGCCCTTGGTGTTTTGAACATATACTCCAGCAGTCAGAGCCTTCCAGACCACAGGCTTTGTCCAAAATCAATCTCTATCTGGGGGACAATTGTGAATAACCATCCCCATGCCAAAGCTGGAGATTTCCAGGGCCTTAAGAGGCTAATTAACAATACCCAGAGAGTACTGAGTACATTGCCATAAAACTGATGTCCATGTTGCCTATTCTGACTCAGGGCTCCATGACTCACAGGGCTTGTGACTCAGCTTGCTCCCAGGCAGGTTTTAATGGATTTCAGGAACATCTCCTCTTATTACCATCTGAAAACAGGAGGGTGGCTCTGCTCAGATGATAATTGCCTTGACCTTGAGTCCACTAAAATTTGGCAAGAAAATTGCTATTGTAGCCTTGGAGTTTCCAGTGTTTGAGAAGAGCAGAAGCAAAGCCAGGGTAAGTGGAGACACAGTAAAACCTAGTTTCACAACTGGGTTGAGAAATTGAATGATCTCATGAGATCCAGTAGAGAATCCTCTGGCTTCCATGAAAAAGCCAGACCTAGTTAGTAGGCATGAAGCCATAGAGGGAATTTGTTGTGATGGCACAGAGTGAGACCTACAGCTTCAAACTTCCTAGCTGAGCTCCTTCTAGCCAAATGATCATGGCCTCCCTGAACCTCGTTTTTTTCATCTTTCAAATGGAGATAATTATAGCATGTACAACATAGGTTGTTGTGAGGATTAAACAAAATAGCATAGTGCCTAGTAGATAATACATGTCTAATAGCCCTCACTATCTTCCTCAACACTTGGTTGGAAGCCAAGGTGATATCAATGATTGGGCAAGAAACTCTTTCTGAACATTTATATTAAATATAACATTTTTCTCTTTTCTCATCATTGACATCAAATCCAGCAAACAAAGAGAGACAAAAAGGCTGCATCTGGAGGGTTGATTCTTTTGTTGATAGGCAGCAAATTCTTCGCAGAATCACTGTACTTAAGCAACACTCCAGGCCACAGTAAGATACAACTGGTGGATACTCAACAAGCTTGCATTAAGCTCCTATGGTTTACAAGATGGCTAAGCCATATGGCAAGCCCTGTCCTCAGGCAGTTCATAGTCTGGGTGGGGAGACACAGTCAAATACATAATGTTGACACTAGGGTGAGTGCTCTAAGACAGTTGTGCTTGAACTAGCCAGTTTCAGAATCATCTGGCAAGCTTGTTAAAATACAAATCCTGGACTCCACCCTCATGGATTCTGATTCAATATATTGGGGATCAGGCCCATGAACTTACTTTTAATACTCCCAGGTGATGCTGAGGCTGCTGTTTTGTGGACCATTCTTGGAGTAGCACTGTTATAATAGAAGTCAAAAGTTATAGGGTTATTTATAGTGGAAGAGGAGAGTAATGAATTATTTTGGGGGTTGGGTGGGATAAGTGAGGGTGCTATCTGGAGGGACTTCATGAAGGAAGTAGTATTTAAGCAAAGCCTAGAAGTATGGGTAAGACTGGAGCAAGCTGCTACTGGAGGAAATGTTTTTATGTAGATAAAATACTAAAAAGTCAGAAACAAAAATGCAGAGTGTATCCGGCAAGCTGAGAATTACCATGTGTACATGCTGGGGGAGGGAGGGTTATAGGAGGAGATGTTGGACATTGGTCTGTAGAAGACCTGGGTGCTCAGGCTGAGGAGACTGAATTGTCTGTAAATAACAAGAGACCTCCAGATATTTTTGAGGATGGGAATAATATCATCAATTCAATGACCCGATGCTTTATGTTTGTGTATGAGACATTATAGGAAGCGATGAGAAATGGGAAGACCAATTGGCCGGCTTTTTAGAAATTGTTTAAGTGATAAAGAGTTACTCTGGAAGCCTAAACTAGGCCAGGAGGACTAGAAAAAGGAATTCAGATATGAAATGCAAAGTGTAGAAAACGTCATCAAGATTTTAAAATTAAACTGCATGTGATTGACGAGGGAAAGAAACAAGTCAAAGATGGTCCTAAGGAATGCAGCCTGAGTCCTGACACCAGTAGAAGAGTCAGGAGGAAGTCAGGAAGTTAGGAAGAAGAAAGATTTAACAAGAAAGATCATGACTTTGGTTTTGTATCTGTTGAATTTGGGTACTTACAAATTATCTAATAGCTTGCAATGCAAGCCTGGGTTCGGAAGAGAGGCTGGGTATGGGCATTTATATTTTTGTGGCACATATGGAAGATTGTGGAAACTAGGAAAACAGATGACTTCATCAAGGCAGAACACATGGAGTGAAGAGATGAGGATGTGAGCAACAGAACTCTAGGGAATGTCTACATTAAATGGCTGGTAGAAGAGGTGCCAGCTAGCAAAGAAGACTCAGAGACTGGTATGGGAGGCATTGGAGCAGCAGTTAGATGCTGCCAACAGAAGCATTGAAAGATAATGAAGAATTTAGGAAGCGATTCTTAGTGTTAACTGCTGGAGAAGCTGAGAAGGAGAGGCTATTGGCTGTATCAATTAAGACCTTCAAGAGTACGTTTTCCAAGATGGGGTAGGATTCAGGCTGCAGAGAGTCAAGGAAAAAATAGGAAGTAAGGGAGTAGAGGAAGTAGGTGTTGAATGGTAACAGGAAGAAGGTGGAACAGAAATTCGAGAGGTAAACATGTTCATAGAAGGGTTTTGTTGTTGTTTTAGGGTCTGGGGGACGAGAGCGAATATGTTCGCCAAGGGGAAGGAACCAGTGGAAAAGGAAAGATTAAAGATGTAAGACAGAGAGGAGATGATTGATGCTGCCGGGTTTGAAAGGAGATGAGAGGGTGGGACAGAAAGCCCTGAGACAAAGGACCACTTTATAACAAGGTCCTCTGGGTGTTCTGGAAATGAGACTACCTTGGATGGGCTCCAAGCAAGACTCTCGTTTTACTAAAGCAAGCTCCAGTGCAGCTCTGAGAATCTCAAATACAGAGGTGTCTGCTTTTTCCCAAGACTAATCTCTCCACTTTCGAGCATTCAAAAAGAACCAAAGGTTAAATTAGAGTTTCAGTATTCTAATTTTCCAACAAATTTATTTCTTTCCTGGGTTAGCCAAATCATAGAGTCTTTTCCCTCACCTGGGTTCCCAAATTTAATTAGCCAACTTCCTCTTTCCCCACCGAGAGTCAGAAAATAGACCTTATTTCTCTCCTTCCCTTCCTAGTTATGCTTATCTAAGCTAAGGGCCCCACGGGAACTTTCAGCTGATTTATTTCAGCTGGTCCCTCATAGCCACAGTGACTCTGGGTTAACCTTCTTGGCCCCTCTGGGACCATTTTTAGAAAGGTTTGCTAGGTATTCTGACCTACTAATGGGTCCCCGAGGGGAAGTCCACACTGTCACAGTAGATCTTACTACCTAACACCTAGTGAAATCCTAGGCTTTGCTGAGCTCAGCCAAGACACTGCAGGAAACACATGGGCTGGGGTTCCCAGAGAGATTGTCTAGATCTCGAAGAATAATGCTAAACAGACAGAGTACAAAGTTGTCTGCAATAGGAGGCTTTAGGGTTTTGTTTTTAAAAGCTCTCCTTTGTCCTAAAAATTTGGGAGGGAGCATTCTAAGCATGAGAAATAGATGAAATGCGTCTGTTTCTTAGAGTTTGTATTATTTTCAGGTAATATTATGGCATTATTAATTATGAGACAAGCAAGGAGCTGTTTGGTGAAATGATATTACCAAAGGCGTTTTCCCTTTTTGTTTGCCTGGAGGGAGTGGCCGGCTCTCAGACTTGCTCCACAGGCTAATGCTTTTTTAGGGGCACGCCATTGGTTTGAGTGACAGGAACATGTTCTGCACCCTTCATAGAAGTACGTTAACCTGTGTTCTTAAAACATTTTCTTGAACATCAAGTTCTGTTCCATACCATTTACACAACCATAGCACTGGAAATTATAACTCTGTCTCATTCTTCATGTTAAGTTGGAGATGTCAGGAGAAAGAAACGGCCAAAACCCGATTATAAATTTGGCAAGTGGGATGTGAACTTGTGCTCTAAGACATTTAAAAAACATTGTTATAACACACATATGAGGACTTTATTTCCTACTGTCTTTAATTTTTGTTTGAGGCATTAAAACTAACATATTGATTAAAATTATGAGAAATATAGATTTAGCAAAATATAATGAGCTGTGCTTTAAATTTACAAATTGAGTAAGCAATATATAATACTGCATGAAAGATTTATGCTTTTGGTGCAATAGCATTGCTAACAAGTCTTGATTTTTGGAAGGGTTGGTCTTAGTGAACATTATGAAAAATATTTATAATCTCTTCATGAAATATTATAGTTGTTTTGCCTGAGTGGATGTGACTGCTAACCTAAGTGACTTGGTCGGTGAGTACGTGAGGAAACGAATTTGCTCCTTTATGTTGTTTCTGGTCATCGCGTGTAAAGAGCAGCTTTGTGTGGAGGCTAAACACAGATGTTAGACAGTCTTGGTTTAAATCATGGTTCTTCTTTGCCCTTCATCGATTTTCTTGTTCTCTATGTCTCAGATTCCTCGTCTCTAAATTAGGGATAGTAATAACAGTACCTTACCTCAAATGGCATGGAAAATAAGTAATTTAAGATCTGTAAAGTGCTAAAACAGATGCCATTCCTACTCCATGCAGATCACTTTCACAGAAAACCACACCCATCCCCACCTGCTACAGGTTTGGGCTACTAATAATAGCTCACACCTATGCCCTTCCCAAGAGATTTGCCCTTGGCTAACAGGAGCTGTCTTGCTGGTGATGCTTGTTATGTGCTCTACTCACCTTTCCCCTCTGGGGGTGGCCCATAACCAATGACCTACTGGCTCAAGGATATAAGAGCCAGCCAGCACTGTTGCATCTGGAAGGAATCAATGCTGGGGTACGAGTCACCATCCAGAGCGCCCATGGAATCAGGCTGAGACTAGACTTCTCTAGCAAGAAAACTTTTTCCGGCTTCTTTCCTTGCCCTTTCCTGCTTCTCTCACTCCTTTAGTCATTTCTCCTCAATGACAGTGCTCCCTGGCGTACACAGAGATCTCCATCTCAGGCTCTGCTAAGGAACTCGACCAGAGACTTAGCATTTAGTACTCATTCAATAAATGTTAGCAATTATTAGAGACTGACATTAATCACATGTTTTTGTCTAAATCAGTGTATGAACTTGAGACTTTATTGTTTAGAATCGAGTGACTTGCCAATTTGTTGTCGGAACTAAAAATAAGTGCTTCCGCAATCAATTGTCTTATTTTTTTTTCTTTTAATAGCTGTGCTTGAGTGCCTAAAAAAGGCAAGTGTGAGAGGTGTCAGGAAGAGGTCAAGGCAAGAATTGAAGGTAGACAAGCATAACTGGGGAATTCCAGGCCCAACCCCATACCTGGTGAGCAGGTGGAGTATCAGGTGTCCTAGGTTTCAGGGTCTGAGGGATATTTTCAGGGGAGAAGGGACATAGTGGAAGGAGAGGCAAAGCAATGATGACTTGGTAGGAGAAAAGGTCCAGTTCTTGATCATTTCTTGAGAGACAGGAGACAGGTTTGAATCCTGGGGCTTAGTTATTTGGGGTAACCAGACATGAGGTATTGTTTTGTTCAAATCATCAGGGCAGAAGAACCTCCTCTCAGTGTTGGAAAGAAATAAAAAAAGGGCAAGGAAGAAAGGAGAGAAGAGGAAGGGAGCTTTACAGGTCAGAGAGCTGTGATCCTTCTTGCACAGCAGGAGAGAGAAAGGAATTGTCTAGATTTAGGACAGTGGACAGAGAATTCAGAGTAAGGCTTAACTGCTAAGTGGAATTATCTGTGTTGAAATACAGGAAATGTGCTTTCCTGGAATGTGCTGTTATAAGGGAAAAGCCATTGCAAAGTGCTAGGGGGGCCATGTTGCGGGAGCATAGCCCCCCAAAGGAGTTATGCCACAAGCCCTAGATGGCAGTGAGTTCCAGAAGTGACAGTCAAAACAGGCAGCTGAGCCTGGGAATTTCAGCTTCATAAATCCAAATGCAATCTTGAAGAAGTTCTCTTTCATTTAACACTTCACGGTCAGGAAATCAGAGACCTGTGCCTCACCTTGCAGTTGAATAACATCCATGTCATCAATAGTTTTTCTCCTAGAAGACACACCATTGTCATCCACATCATTTACAGCAGGTAAGTTTGAGACGCCTGTGTATAGGTAAAAACCTGGCTTCCTGGGACTTAGAATCTGACACTGATTTGCTTTAGTACCAGGATCAGTCATGTAACAAAGTAAAAGCAACAGCCAAGAGTAAAGATGGGTCCATCTGGAGGTAAGATGGCAAGGCCGGCTGCATCATCAGTATGGGAGATACAGAAGAAGCACTTTTAAGTGTCGCGAGTCCATTCTAGTGAGGCTTCTTAGAGAAGGTGAAATTCAAAGCTAAAAGAGGTAGAAAGAGAACCCTCTGAAACTCATGTTCATATTCAGCCAGGCCCATGCCCCAGGCCCTCAGAGTTCACTGCACAGGAATGGCAGCAACGGCTATGCAATGCAACCATTGTAGAGTTAACCTTTCGCTTTTACATGTTACCTTGGTCAACCCTCACCATGGTGATATTTTTATTTCTTCTCTTTTTTTATTTTAAATGAGAAAACTGAAGTTGAGAAAAAGTAACCCAGTTAGGAAAATGGGAAAGTCAGCATTTGGATCCTCCTGGCCATTTGCCTGAAAGTCTGGTGTTTTTCTTTATTAGAGAAAAAAGCACAGCCCTGCCATAAATATGTTCTGAGAGAAAGTGTGTGTCTTTTAACATAAGACATGAAATTTTTATCTTTTATTTTTGATTACTGTTACATTCGCATGTGTGAAAACTCCGAAAAGATAAAACTCTCGCTACCATCCTTGCCCTTCATTTGCCAAATTCTTCCTTTCCAGCCCCACAGGTACCCACTGGTATTAGCTTCTTACATACTCTTCCAGAGACTCTTTGTGTTCTATGAGGAAATATGAGATTCTTTTCTTCTTCCTACTTTCACACAAAAGTTAGCATATTATAAACATCATTTAACACCTTCTTTTTTCTATTAACTCTATATGATAGAGACCTTTTCATATCACTTTATAGGGAGCTTTCTCATTCTTTTTTACAGTCGTACAGAATTCCGTTACATGAATGTTCTGTAATTTATTGAATCAATGCCCTACTGTTGAAAACTTGGGTTATTCCCTATTTTTCACTATTACAAAGTGCTGCAAGGAGTAACCTTGTACATTAACCCTGTAACACATATGCAAATATATCTGTAGGTTAAACAAATGAAGGTAGAATTGCTGAGGAAAAAATATGTATATGTGTTTGTATGTTTTGTGAATAGTCACCAGAATTTTGGATGAGTCCAAAACTAGAACAAAGCACTTAGATCCCTCATACCATATTTTAATAGTTGGTTTGCCAAAGTCATACTCAGCTAATAAGGACTTCAGTTGAGTTCCCCTTAAGGATTGAGTAAATACTGGATTGGCTCCATGACCACTCATTGTAGCAATGACTCCAGGGCTCTAACCTTTGGCTTTTAGATCTCTTTCCTTTCTGTGCAGGCTCTAAGGCCAGGAAGCTGGATGTGTCTTTAAGGTTCTTCCTCTTGCCCTTAGACACAACATACCGGGAAACAGCTGAGACATGCAGCTCTCTGCGACCTGTCCTAGAAAAAGCACAGGCTCTGGGGCCAGAGAAACCTGAGTTCTAATCTTAGCTAGGTCACTTTCCATCTGTGTCATCTTGGGTGGTATTTTTATCTGGGCCTTTTATTCTATTTGGATCCAATTCCTTCATTTGGGATAGAGGGAAAATAATGGAACCCATCAAAAGCAGTTGAAGGATTAGAGATAATGTGTGGAAAGCATACCAAATGCACAATCAATGGTTACTATTATTTTGTAGAATTAACCTAAAATCCATGCTTATAAACACATTCTTTATATCTGTGCCACTGAGGGCCAGGTATGGCCTCTACCTGACATCCATATCAATGACTCATAACCTCAGCTACAAAACCATCTCATTATTGATGGGCCGACTCTTTGTAAGCCGTTTATGTGTGGTTTGCCACATCCTGTTGATGCAGTGTTCCTCATGATAGAGCCACATTTAGCCCCAACCACACTCTTATAACATCAAAGGACACTGGCTCATTAATTAGTCAGAAAGCATTTTTTCACTATTCAGTCCAGCACTTAAGCTGGCCCTTAGAAAGCACCAAGGTTTATCTAGGGTCAAATGAGCTTGGAAGTCCTACAAACAGGGCCACCCACAGCCTCACAGTCCAATGACAGGTGTCTGGACTCACAAGAGGCAAAGACTCGTGGAATACAGAGCAGATATTTGCAGTGCCGATCTGAGAGCTGCTGCTTCTAATTCTTTTCTTTCATCTTTTTTATATTTCTTGACACCCAAATCAGCACACAGAGTCTGTGTCCTCCGGGTTAAGGAAATGAATACTCTGAAATACAGACAACTCCAGTGATGGCAGTAAAGCAATGATGGATTACCCTTATGTTTCCTCATGCTCTGAATCCATTAAAAGAGGAGAATTGAATCCTATCTAGTCAGGACCCTCATTCCTTTCCTTAATTGCTTTTTCAACTACTGAAATGAGAAGTTGCAAACAAGGCATATGTTAACCATTCTTCTCATCTTCAACCCATTCTTGCCACAGTCCCCTTTTCTGCCCTTCAAAGTATCTCAGCAGCAAAATGTTCAAAACCGTGAGTCACTTATAGATTGTTCAGACATCTATAGAAAAATCTGTTAATGGGATTCGCAGTTCTTACAGCAGAAAAGAGTGAGACATGGGATGGCCGACGTGTAAAAGGATTCTTCTGTGTTTTTCAGAGTAATGAGATTCTGCTGCAGCTTCTTTCTGAATTGAAATCATTGAAAATGTATTTACATATTCATTTTTGTACACTTTGATCTAAAAACCAGTCTATGGAAAAAGTCGGTCTACCATCAGAGAACCGTAGGGACTTGAAAATAAAGGAAAAATTCTCTCCTAAGGTTATCTCTGTCCTAAACATGTTTATGGCCTTGAAGAAGAAGTTGAAAACTAGCTGAGTATCTTGGGTGATATGCTCATTGTTTATTTAAAAATTTGATAAAGATTTTTGGCAGGATTATTGACCTGTATTTGCAATTTTTGACTTTTCTGTCAATAAAGATCAGTTGCAGCCTTTTATATCATTGTA
Source organism: Pteropus vampyrus (assembly GCF_000151845.1). Classification (NCBI taxonomy): domain Eukaryota; kingdom Metazoa; phylum Chordata; class Mammalia; order Chiroptera; family Pteropodidae; genus Pteropus; species Pteropus vampyrus. The sequence goes on along the minus strand of NW_011888994.1, from coordinate 646,142 downwards.
AATATTTAAGTGGAAATATTCTTATACCTGCACTATGAAATATGGTTGCCACTAGCCACATGTGCTATATGAATTTAAACTAATTAAAATTAAATCAAATTAAAATTTCTGGTGCTCAGTAGCACTAGTTACATTTCTAGGGCTCAATACCCACATGTGTCTGACAGTATAGCTGTAGGGTGTGGAAAGTGGTAGGCATCAGTTTAAACGGACATTAGTGTCCCAGACTGAATGTGATGGAGAGTTCTATAATGGTTACTTGACTAATTGTCAGCCTCTTGTAAGAGGCTTTTCTCCTTATTAGTGTGGGACTTTACTGAGCTTTCATAATATCCCTAAACATGGTAACTATGGAGAGATAGGCTTGCAAATTAAAGTTCATACATTCATGTTTCAAGATCTAGTTAAGTATAACTGTGTTATGTGTAGTAATTAACCCTTCTGAATCACCAATTTTATCCAAATTTCTTGATTTAAAAAAGAAAATCGATCTGCTCTGGGAGACAATGTTCCCCCTAGAAACAAAATTGCCTTAGTTTGGCATATCGATGCTATTCAATTTACAAGCATATGCAGATTTCCCGCCATTTGAAATAACAAGAGCTGGGTCAGATCTATGCAAAAACAAACAAAACCCTCAAAATGTAATAGTCTGCATTTTCTGATAATGAATTCACTCTCAAGCCTGATGACTAAATCTACCTTGCCGTAATGTATAAAAGGATATGAGGCAATATTATGTGTGCTTTATGAGTAAAATCTACTCATTGTTCAACATCTATAATGTTTTTTCCGAGATATCTCTTAAAGGGTTAATGTTTCCCTCCCTCACTACCTGCTCTCTCAACCCTATTTACCAACAGTATTATTACTCTAACAGATACCATTAAAATCAACATCACCAAAGGAAGTCTTGAAAGGTGAATGAAAATTCAAAGGGTTATACATGAACATCAGTGTGACTTGTTCTATGAGCTTTATCTAGGGAGACAAAGGGGCTTATTTGATGTGTATAAAGTAAATAACTTAGAGGACTTATTCTGTGCCGGCCACTGCTCTCTACACTCCGTGTTTACTCATTATCATAGCTGCTCCATTTCTCTGATGAGGAGTCTGAGACAAGGAAAGGTTAAGCAAGCTACTCAAGTTCACATCCAGGCTACAAAACCAGGCAGTCTATGGCCACAGCCTGTGCCCTTTACCATGAAGCTAATGGTTTCTGTTTGTGTCTTGTCTGCTTGAGCACTTCGTAGGCTGTGTCCTTTGTCTCAAGTACATTTTGGTAAGATAGGCTGGTTCCTGGAACTATACGAAAGCCTCAGAATGTAGGATGTGAGCCCTGTGGCATGTGGCATGTCTTATCCAGAAAGTAGAAGGTGAGTTGAGTAAACACTGGGATGCTCACTTTCATTCTTCCCTCACCTGGGCTGCTTATGTTGGCTAGGTGTGGGGGGAAGAGAAGCCTGCTCTACACTGCCCACTCAACAACCCCCACTGCCCACTCAACAACCCCCACTGCCCACTCAACAACCTCTCCTTGGTCCAGGCTTGGACTTCTTTAGGGAAAGCCAGGAGACGTGTGGTTCCAGTCCTGCTAGCATACTTTTTTTTTTTTTTTTTTGGCTTTTTGGTCAACTTGAGGTAACCAGGCACTTGTGAAGGCTGGAGGGTATGCAATGTTCCTCAGGAATAGAAAATTATCTTTGGTAGCGTCCAGCCTGAGTCCACAGTCCCCCTTGAGTAAGATGAGGGTAAACGGCCTCTCAGCTCCAAAACACTTCTGCTTTAAAGCCACATATTAACAATTAAAACCCAAAATAGAGTTTTAAAAGAAAAGAAAAAACAAGCTTTCCTTTGTAGAAGCGCCAAATTAACCCACCACAAATAACCTCTCGGGCATATAAATGAAAGCACGATGTTGTTAAAAAGCAGTCCAGCACACTGCCTATCCAGTTAGCAGACACTCAGTTGGCTCACAGTCTGGATCCTCTGCTGGCGGAAGCCAGTGCAGATGGCATGACGCAGGTGCCTTCAGTGGCCCTGGTGTGTTTGTGCGGTTGGGCTGGGAATTTACTCTCCTACCTCTTATCTGTAGCAGGGTGACTGACAGAAGATAGGGTTACAGGGCCAGACAGAAGGAGAGAGGGCTCTCTCTTCTCTGCCTGGGTGGTCTCTTTGTTTCTATCTTCCTAGAAAAGGTTAGGTACAGTTCTGGGGTGGGAAGGAATCTTAGAGATCCGCCCGGCGTTGTTGCTCTGCAGATAAGAAAACCGAACCTTGCAATGGTAAAATGACATGCCCAAGGTCAGTTACATGTCATAGATTATGATCATGGATGTCATCCAAAGAAAACTCCAATTCTGTCCTAAGCTACTAAGTGGAACCAATTTGTAATATAGCTTTCTTAAAGGTCTTCAATGCTATTTCTTGGTAAAAAGCCTCAGCATATGCTGTTCGCACATGGAGCCCCCTGGGCAGAGAGAATTGAGACAGATGAAAGGTTTTTAAAAATTATTATTTATAATGGGCACTCTGCGAAAGGGGTTTTCAGTGGCTTGTAATGAAAGAGAGGCATATAATAAAGCTGTTATAGTATTTTAAAAAAGAAAAAATATGTAGAAAGACAAAGAATAATTATATCAAACTCCTAAGTTAAAGGCGGCTAAAGGGAACAATATGAGTAACTCAATTCTCATCTGTTGAAACATTGTAATTCTTCAGGTACAACGTTTTTGGAGAAAAGTTAGTTGGTTAGCTTACTATTATTCCCCACAGATTCCAGAGTTTTTTTGCTCGTTTGTTTTGTTCTATTTTTTTGATCCACCAAGGAAATCTCTCTGGGGCCGGCAATGATGTTCTGCCCTCTAACTACACATTTGGATCACACCCGGTGGGGTGGAGGTGGGGGAGAGGGGAGTGGGAAACGGTGTGAGAGGTGAGGGTTGAGGGGGAGGGGGGTGCCCAAAGGCACAACCGCCGCGGCGTCACCATTGCTCTGAAACACTATTTTCATGGTGCCCTGTGTTGACCCCATGTTGGTGATTCTATAGCTTATACTTGGGCACGTACACTGTCACCTAATAATTTAGTTGTCTTTTTAGAGACTATAGGGGTCTTCTAAGTACAAAAACATGTCTGGGCACGCCCAAGGCAATACTGCAAGCTGGGGAGACCTCATCAGAATTCATGTATCTGAATTGAACAGCGGATATTGAGTACCTGCTGCGTGTCCCACCCTTGCTGAGGAGCAAGAGATAAGATGTGAGTTAAGCCTAACTGATAGGTAGATGTGGGTCCAATGACTTATAATAACTAAATATAATATAATAGAACAGTGATTGGAACAATGTGTTTTAGGAACACAATAGAAGAGCAGTTTTTGCCCAGAGGCATGAGAGGAGGCTTCCAAGGGAAGCTACTGTTTAATTCATTTTTTCAACAAGTAGTTAATAAATGTCTATTTTCTCCAGACATTGTGTTGGGTGCTGGGATGATTAAAAGAGACTTGGTCCTTATTCTTATGGAACCTGAAGTAATAGCCTATGTATAGAGGGAGAGGGGGACTCTTAGAGTGTATTCCAGAAAACAAACAAACAAACAAAAAGAATAGCCCCGTAAGGAAGATGAAAGGGACACAGAACTTAAAGAATGACCAGATAGTGTGAGAAGCATGAAGAAACTTGAACTTAAGCTTAATCCTAAAGGCAATGGAGAGATGGGGAAGGATTTAAGGAGAGGAGTAGCATCGTCAGATTTGTGCTTTCAAAGTTAATTAGCCACAGAGATTTAATTGTATGTATTAAAAAGAAGAAACCATAAAAGTACTAGGAAAAAAACATAAGTAAATATTTATATAATTTGAACTTGGAGAAAAGCTTTTAATGTATAATAAGAAAAAGTTAGATAGAACCATACAGAAAAATACTAATAGATTTTAAAATGTAAAGTCTTAAAAGTTGTCTACCACAAAACAACTACTAAAAGTTAAAAAGACAAAGTTTAAAAGGAGTTTTTAAAAAGTCAAAAAAGACAAACTGGGAAAAATTTAATAGCCTTTATATATAAATGGCTCTCGCACATAAATAAGAAAAAGAACACCTACCATAGAAAATGGGTAAGAGAAGAATTCAAATGTCCAATTAAACAGATGAAAAACATTTAATCACACAAATAATCTAAACAAATTTTAACAGGTATATACCACTTTTCAATTACCATATTGAGCAAGGATTTTTTTTAAAACAATGCTAATATCCAAGGTTAGTGAAGGACTAGAGAAACAGACACCTTCAAGCACTAATGATGCAAATATGGTTTAGAAAGGCAATTTGTAATATGTATCAGAATGGATAAGTACACTGACTCAACGAATTTACTTTCAGAAATATATCCTAAGAAAATGGGTCGATTCACAAAAATCTTTGTTCCGAATTATTCATTCCAATGTTGTTTATAATAGCAAAACAAAACAAAAACTAAAACAAACGTAAGACCCCAAACAACAACAACAACAAAACCCTCACAGGAAAACAATGTTAAAACACAATGGCACAGCCACCTATTCTGAGGTTATGTAGCCAAGAGAAAGGATGTGGCTTTAGATTTACTGATATGAAAATTTGCCCACAATATATTGTTAAAAGAGGATTGAAGATTATAGAGAACAATCACAGCAGGAACTTATTTTTATAAATACATATTTTATGTACATATACATAAAAAATCTAGGAGAAAAGACAACAAAGTATTCAATGTCGATATTTCTGATTGTAATTGGTATTTTTAATTTTGCCCATCTTTATTTTCTCATTGTTTTTCATCAAACATGGATCAATAGATGAAATAAATCGCTATTGCAAAGCATTAAGACGGTTAGCCTCAGGTGCAGAGGACCAAGGGCATTTAGGAGGCCTTTGTCATAATCCAGGTAAAAAATAAGGAAGGCTTGTGCTGGGCTCCAGAGGTTTCCAGCTCTGGCTGTACTTTAGAATCACCTGGGGAGGTATTAAAAAATACTAATTCCAGGGCCCAAAACAAACTAATTAATTTAGAGTCTCTGGAGTGGGGCCTCGACTCCGGTAGGTTTTAACCTATATGCTCCTGCCTTAGAATCCCCCTGCCCCACGTGACTCAAATGTGCAGTCAGAGATAAGACCACTCTAAACTCTAGGGAGGTGGCAGTTGGAAAGAAGAGGATTTGATGTTTCATGGGTGGGATCTCTGCAAAGGATATTAATCTTAAGATACTCAGGAAGCTAGCTTTAGTGGGTTTCCTTTCATTCTATATAACTTTCAAGGTCAAATGTATAGCTAAGGAATGCAGGAGCACTGGAAAACGACCTCTGTTGATCTCTTTGGGCTAAGCTGCAGTTGGTCTGTGGCACTGAGGGCTGCATCCATTCATTGCACATTTGGAGTGCAACATGCTATAGGCACAAATCACCCATCTTCCTAATATCCTGCATGTGAGCAGTCAGCACTCAGCAGTGGTGGCAAAGCAGAGAGCTGGAACAGTGTGGAGAAACAGTGCAGGTGACATTGCATATACATGTGTGAACGAGACTGTTACTTAACATGGTGATTTTTTTTAGGAGAGGTTTTGTTTTAAAGCTTGCCGGAGTTTGCTGTTTCATTACTAATTGCAGTGTATGCAGGTGTTAGCTCACATTCCAATAACTGAATTTTCCCAGCAATGCTGCAATCACTTCCCTGAAGGTTTAAAAATTATGATTTGCTTTTAATTACAACTCTTCTTAATAGGTGTTACTCAAACAGGAAGGAAAACTCCACATATTCTCACCAGTCTTTGATGCTAGAGGTTACTGAGGCAATTTGGAGAGATATCTTAAAAGGTGTCAAGTAAATACAGATGAATTTTAATACATGATGTGCATTGGCATTTTTTTTATTCTGTACAGCAACAGAGAGACGTTTGTATAACTGAGGAGGAATTATATCAGATTTTGGCTGTGGCGACAGGATTTCTCTCTTCTTATTGGCTGAAAAAAATAAATGAAGCCATTATAAACAGTATTAAAATATTAACCATGCCCTCCATAATTAAACACCCCCTTTAAAAAAAGAAGTTACACAATCTGTCTTTCACTTAAACTTTGACTTTTATCCCAACACTAGTGGGAGGAAATGAGCTCTGGTAGGAATCAAATTGTAAAAGGGACTTGACTTTGCAGAGAGCGGCAGTGTAGAGGCGGAGGGCTTGACTATATCCTCTCTCCCACTTGGGGTCAGTGTTTAGGTAGGTGTGAGACAAGTTGTGGGAAATGGACAGGAAATAGCAACACTTCTTCCAAAGGTCAAGGGGGCATTAAGATAATGCGCCGCATCTCAGACCCAGTGCTAACTGCCTTCTTCAAAGGAGATAGCAGTGTAAATAGGGACTCAGAACCACTCTCAAATGGCCGCAAGGAGGTCGGTGAGCATTCTGGAGAGACGATGCAGGGAGGGAGGGGGTTCAGTGAACAGCTCTAAAGTTTCCCTTCCAGCCAGTCTTTAACATCAAAGTGCATTTGTCTGCCTTAATTGGCAGGTAAAAGTGCTATGCAGGTGACAGCAGGTCTCTGGGAAGATAAGAACAAAAATCATTGAGGTTCAAATCATTGATGTATATGCGTCACTGAAATGGATCCTCTCTCTACCTGGGCTGTGGGTCCCAGTGGCAACTGACCCCAAAACCCTGAGGACAGAGGCTGTGGGATTCCCTGCGTAGTCCCAAGACCCTAATACACCCATGAAGCAACTTAATAAACTTTATCAACATCATCTCCATTAAAATTTTGAAGAATATATATCTACTTGCTAAATAAAATTCAAACAACACCAAAAGCTGTATATTGAGGAGTAAGCCCCCTTCCTTTCCCCCTCCCTGTCTCCTAGATGCCCATTTTCCATTTCCCTCCCTGGAGACAAACACCGTTAGTCATTTTTTAGACATTTTATACTAGAGATACATCTTCTCCTTCTTCTCTTTCCTCCCAATCCCTGTACATAAAACACGTGCATATAAATATACGTATACATACACACAATTTACACAGATGAAAGTCAGCTTTACACACTGTTCTCTATCTCACTATGTTCTCTTGCATTCACGTACTACTAATAGATTCTGGAGATCATTCCACACCAATTCATTCTGTGAATGATTACACAGCACTCCACAGTAGATTGAACCATAACATATTCAACCAGGCCCCTAACTGATAGGTTTCAGATTTTTTTTTCCCGACCTTTGTCAATACTGCAACAAATATCTCTGTACAACTATTTTTATGTAGGAATATTTCTGGGGGGTTAATTCTTGGACATAACATTTCTGACTCAGAGTGTATGCATTTTTATTTTAATTGATACTGACACATTTTCCTCCAAATAGCGAGCCAATTTATACCCTATTAAGAATGTATGAGACCTTGAAATATTATGATAAGCAAAAGGAGGAGGTCACTAAAAGGCCACAAATTATATAATTCTATTTATAATGAAATATCCAGAAGAGGCAAATCCACAGAGATAGGAAGTAGATTAGTGGTTGTCAGGGGCTGGAGATAGGGGAGAATAGGGAGGGACTGCTAGTTAGTATAGGGTTTTTTGGGGAGTGATGAAAACATTCTGAACTTAGATAATGGCAATGGTTGCACAACTGTGAATATATTAAAACTCACTGCATTGTACACTTTAAAAGGGTGACTTTTATGATATATAAATTATATTTCAATAAAGCTTTATTGAAATATAAATGTTATTTTAAAAAACTATAAGGGTATCTATTTACCCCTCACCCTTGACAGCGTATGTTCACACTTTTTCACCATCATTCATTCTAATTATGAGAGTCTCTCCATCCTTCCTAAAGAAAAAGGATCAAGTAGGAAATAAACAGAGCTAAAAAGGGCTAGCCAGGGATCTAAGGATTTGGACAGTCAACTTTACAGTCTAAAAACAATGGGAATGAATGACTAACATGACAACAACCAAAATAATTAAGTTGTCAACAATCGGCAGTTAATTCAGCAGCCACATAGGAATAAGACTTAAAAAATTCCGAAAAGGGATGAAAACCCCATTTCTCTCTGCCTAAAGGATTTTGGAATCTCCTTTTGTTTACTTAATTTAGAACATGAATGCCACATCTCCTCAAGCAGAACTTCATCTAGTTCCAGTAGAAAATACTGTGAAGTCCTATAGAGGGAAAGAAGGTATGAAAGCCAAATAACGAGTGTAGTTTCTGAACACAGTTCCAGAGCTACTGATAGCTAGGTGGAAGAATTAACCATTGACTGTCTCTTTTAAAGTTGACTGGTATTTTCATCAAGATGAGTTTACTTTGGATTCCATTTCACCCCTTTTCACCTCTCACCTCTAGATTAACCCTGCTCAATTCTTCTTTTTCTATGATGTCTTAGATTTCCACCTGCTTGTGCCCTATGGGATTAAAAGCTAAATACTCTTTAACAAGAGTAATCCCCTAAGTGGACATGTTAGTCACAAAAGAAAGAAGAGAAAAGGGAGGGAGATATGAAAGAGAAGAAAATAGAAAAGTTGCAAATTTTCTCCTTAGTAATAATCGATTGCTAAGGGGCTCTCCAAGCCAATATTTGCATGAAAATTGGCCATTCTTTATTCCCAAGATTAAGCTCATTTTCTCTCTTCTTCTGAGAGACAATTTATCCAAGGGAACAGAGCTCCAGCAAGGAGGGCTTTGACATTTCCCAGTTTTTGGCTTAGCTTCCGTGACTTTAATAATAAACAGCTAGCACTTACAGATAGAGCATTTAATATGTGTCAGCCACTGGTCTAGGGACACTATGTATATTGGCTCATCTAATCTTCATTACAATCCTATTAGGAAATCACTATTTGTACTGCTGCTATGGATTGAACTGTATGCCCCCAATTTCATATGTTGAAACCCTAACCCGCAATGTGACAGTGTTTAGAGATGGGGCCTTTGGGAGTAATTAGATTTAGAGGTCATGAGGTCATGAGGGTGGTGTTCTCATGATGAGATGAGTGTCCTTATAAGAAGAGCCACCAGAGAGCTTGCTTCCAATCTCTCTCTGCCATGTGAGGCATAGCAGATAGGTGACCATCTGCAAGCCAGGAAGAGAGCCCCTGCCAAGGAACCAGACTGGCCAGCATCTTGATCTTGGACTTCCCAGCTTCCAGAACTATGTGAAATAAGTTCCTGTTGGTTATAAGCCACCCAGTCTAAGGTATTTTGTTATAGCAGCCTGAGCTGATTAATACAACCAGCATTTTATAGAGGAGGAAACTAAGACCAAGAGAAGTTAAATAACTTACTTGCCTAGTAAGAACTGGAAAATGATGAAGGAAGGATTCAAACCCACGTAGTCTGACTCCAGGGTCTCCATTCTCCACTGCTATGGCTGATTGCTTATGATAACTAGCAACAGTTTCCATGCGTTCTAGCCCCACTTCTTTCCGCCATTTTGAGATTTCAATCACATCCTCATCTGTACTGGAAAAAGGTTGTGTTTGTTTCTCCACTGTAGCCCTCTTCATGTTATTTCAGAGCATGTGACCTCTACTCACATGTAAGTACTGGGCCTTTTTTTTTTTTTTTTTGCATCCTCAGCTTCTGGTACAGTGCCTGGGTAGGTATTTAATAAGTCTTTGAGTCAGGAACATATGACCCAACCTCACAAAGTTTTAGAAATAAGAATAAATCACTGTGAATCCTTTTTTTTTTTTTTTTTGCATCCTCAGCTTCTAGTACAGTGCCTGGGTAGGTATTTAATAAGTCTTTGAGTCAGGAACATATGACCCAACCTCACAAAGTTTTAGAAATAAGAATAAATCACTGTGAGTTCTTTGAACATAAGAATATTGCAACATAGGAGGCTCTTTTGGCAATAATTCAGCTAACCAACAGACCTGCTTCAGCAGTTACCCAAGCCCCAAGATGAGAGATTTTGTGGTGTTTTGTGATAGTCTGAATGGACTTGAGCTATAGCAAAAGAGATACCAATTTCCTATTTTGCTCTTGGCTCCTTACCCATAAAAGTCTTATTGCAGGTTGGATTGCTGCAGAATCCGACTCAGAAATTGTATTAAGGACTGTTGTTGGGATCTACACTTGCGATTGGGATGGGGCTACAGCAGAACTGGATGGAGCTACAGCAGAACTGGATGGAGCAAGAAGTGGCAATGTGATGCAAAGCCAGTGAGAGCCTTGGCCCATCCCATGGGGAGCTCTTGAACTAGAATGGTCTTTCAGGTTGTTGGGAGTTGAGCCAGATGGTCAGGTCTTTTTACTTCACAGTTACTAGGCCAGTAGATATGGGCTGCTCAGAAAGGGGCATGACCTTGAGTGGGATGGTTCGTTGCAGCTGAGGCATTCCCTGTAGTGGCTGACAGCTGAAGTCTCTCATCTGACAAACTTCCAGAAGCTGGGGCATCAGGCCTTTTATCTTAGGGAGATCTGGGTGGTGTATCACAGTGTCCTCACACGAACATTACTTCAGAATGAGTGTTTGGCAGCACAAGAGCCCAGCATGCAGAGTATTCTCATTATTATAGAATGTTGCTTTCATCTCTTGAGCCAGCTTTTCTTTTATGACTCTTGGCAGATGCTCAAAGATCCTATGTCTGTGGAGGATCTTTCTGAAAGTTTTCTACATATATTCTCTCTTGTATGAGATTCCCTTCCAAGAACATCCCACTTCCAAAAGTCTAGCTTTAAATTTATTTTCTCATCTTTCCTTCATATCTCAGAGGAAGAAAGTTTCCTTCTCTTTTCTCAGGTAATTTTCTTCCTGTACTTTTGAGTTGACCCTCTTGACCTCCCACAGAGCCTTGTCTTCCCAGGGATTCTCTCCCAAGCCTCTTCAATCTCCTTCCTCTGCTATGTAGGTTACGGATCTAGAATGTTATCATAGCTGATAGGGTCTTTGTAGGGGAGTAACACAATGACAGTGGCATTTTGGGAGGCATACTCTAGCAACTGTGTACAAGATGGGTTTGTGAATTTAAGCCATGAAGCAGGGAAACCAGGATGAAATGAAGCTCAGCTAGTGAAATACAATTTAATACATTATAAGCAGGTTCTTCTAGGAAGGCCTAATTAATAACTCTTAGTTAGTTGCTTGTTACTCTGTGCAGCCCATCAGGGTAGCTTTGGTAGAAGTCTCCTGGTGAAAGGAATGTGGTTTTTGGAGTTCAGGATTGGTTTTGACTCCTGGCAAGGTCACTTCCTAGGTATGTTGCCCCCAGCAGATAATTTACCTTTTCTTAGCCTCAATTTCCTCACTTGGAACACGTGGCTTAAAAAGGATGGCTGCGAGGCAGACTTTCAATGAGATGACATAGAAAAAGACCCTTGCATGTCATCTGGCACACAGGAAGCCCCAGTACAAATAAGCTCTCTCCCCACTTTAAGATAGCTCCTTTAAAGCAGTTGGTTCACAGAGAGCCCAGGGAGTCAGGAGCCACATTTCCTCTGACTCTTTATAACGAATGGGTCCAATCGTTTTCTAATTTTACACTTAAATCCCGTGTCTGAATCCTCGACCTGCCTTTACTGGTGAGACATCTCCTTCTCAGTTGTAGTTGAGCAGATGTACTATGAGCTGAGTGAATGCAGGATTAAACAAATGAAAACAAAAATCTGTATGTAAACTTCAGAAATGCTTTCAGAGTACCTTGAGCTCAAATAGTTTATGCTCATTCCATTCAAGGATGACATGTTCTTTCTGCTGTGTCTACTGGACTGAATATAACAAGACGGTTTCTCAACACTGAAAGGGCTAACGGAACCTACTTGCCATTTTGTCAGTGTACCAAGGTTAACCAATATAAAGATGTGTCCCTGCCTTCAGGGTTTGCCTTTGAAGAGTTAAAATTCTAATTCTGTGAGCCCCTGAAAATTCATTTTAAGTCAACAAACAAAGAACTAGCTACAAGGAAGGGTGGAGCAAAAATAAACTTTATCATACAGTTGTATCTTAAGCAAAGACTTGGCCAGAGCTTTTCCTTGTTTCCTTGGCCAGAGCTTTTCCTTGTGGAAACTTCAATACCTGCAACAGAGAGTCAGGGCACAGCTAGATTAATGCTTGTATAGGCAACAGGAAATAGAGAGTAAATACACCTAATTAGATTAATCAGATATATATCGGAAGTGAATTTTGAAAAACGACTTTGCTTTGAGGAAGTTGACTCTTATTATGGTTTGTTTCATGACTGACTGAATTAGTCTCTACCTTGCATGCCACCTTATTTGTTTTGACACTAATCTGGCAGAGGGACATAGAGGAAAGGTTCAGGTTCAGGTGTCAGGCCTGGATCAGGCCCCTGGCTTTGCCACCTCTTTCTTGTGAGACTTGGGCAAGTTACTCAATCTTTCAGACTCATTTCTTTTTCTTTCTTTCTTTCTTTTTTTCCTTCTTCCTTCCTTCCTTCCTTCCTTCCTTCCTCTTTCTTTCTTTCTTTCTTTCTTTCTTTCTTTCTTTCTTTCTTTCTTTCTTTCTTTCTTTCTTTC
>NW_011888994.1:623341-632472 GCF_000151845.1 Pteropus vampyrus | reverse complement strand
TTTTTTTGTTGTTATTGAATTGTATGAGTTCTTTGTATATTTTGGATATTAGGCCCTTATCAGAGGCATTGCTTACAAATATGTTCTCCCATTTGGATAGTTGCCTCTTTACCTTGTTGACCGTTTCTTTTGCTAAGCAGAAGCTTTTTAGTTTGATGTAGTCCCATTCATTTATTTTAGCTTTTACTTGCCTTTGAGGTCAAATTCATAAAATCCTCTTTAAGTCCAAGGTTCAAGAGTTTAGTTCCTATGTTTTCTTCTGTGCATTTTATTGTTTCAGGTCTTATATTCAGGTCCTTAATTCATTTTGAGTTAATTTTGGTGTGTGGTAATAGACAACAGTCTAGTTTCATTCTTTTGTAGGTGGCTTTCCTGAACTCATTTCTTAAATAGTAAAATGAGGTTTTAATATGTATTTCTTTGGATTATAGTATATATAAACTATCATAATGAATACAAAGTACCTGGGATGAAGTAGATATTAAAAATGCTGTGGTTCCTCTCTCCTTGCCTCATAGTTCTCAAAATATCCAGTGGTTTTTAGTCATGTAGTAAATGTCAATTGTTACTATTTCTCTATTAGTTACTATTTCCTATTGCAGAATATCTCATGCTTAGTGCTGCCACAAGCGAGTCTAGATACAATGAGACGAAATTGCTGAGGCAGTTTAGTTCCATGGATTTGAATTTAGGTTGTACTACTTACCAAATGTATGAGTTTGGGCAATTTCCTTAAGCGCTGTGTGCCTTCCTTTCTTCATCTGTAAAATGCAGATGCCCATACCTATCTCCTAGTACAACAATGAGGATTAAATAAGTTCATGTATTTGAAGCAAGTAGCATGGTGCTCGGCAATTCTAAGAACTATGTAAGTGTTAGCTGTTATTTCTGCTGACTCTGGATGACACCTTTGTGGCTGCCTGCCTACTCACAGCCCCCATCCTTGGAAACTGCCTCCATTTCAAGGCCAACCGATGAGCAACCTTAATTCCCCTTAGCCTTGTAACCTAACATATTCACAGGTTCCATGGAGTAGGACGTGGATATTTTGAGAGTCCATTGTTCTGCCTGCTACAAACCCTAACATCAGTTTGTCACTAAATTTCCCTCTTTTTTTTCTGGAGAAAAAAAGAGAACCATTTGGTGTTATTACCATTCCATGTTGTTTGCCTGCCAACAACGCGCTAAGCTCTCCACTGAAACATATTTAGAAAGAGTCTTGCTCAATGTGCTTACAAATATGATTATTGTTATAATTGTTAACATTTTCAATTATTTAACATTTATTGAGCACCAACCATGTGCTAAGTACTCTTCAAAACATACAATTAGTCATGGTTGAAGCCTAAAGGGCTTACTATTTAAAAATTAGACAGACAAGTGTAAAATTAGATAGATGCAAACATCTATAAATAGCAATACTTTGTGAAAGAACTGACTATCCCAGACAAGTCAGATGTAGTGCTTCATATTATATATTCTCTAAACTCATCTTTACTCCCATGAGACCTAGAAATGTACACTCTATAGAAAATTCACATTGAAACTTTATGTAGACAGGAAAGAAATACTGTATAAATGCCACTTATAGGCATTTTTTTTAAAGTTTGAGACAACTGCCTTGCATTATTTCGAATCTTAAGGCAAATAAAGTCTTTTTGTGTCTTTGATTACTAGGATTTGATTATGAAAAGAAAATATAAAAGATGCAGTATGAAATTTAATTGCTAACTGGAAGAAGAAATTTTCACAAACTAATATTGTGAAAGACAAAGCAAGCTCTCAGAGGCCCAGAACCTGTTTCACACTATAACTAACAGCAACTGGGAAACCATTTTTAAGGTTTAGAAGATTGAACCACTTATTGTGTTAGAGTCTTATGACAGCTGAATTGAAGTATAAACATGTATACACTACTTGTTCTAAACCTCCAATAAGATTCCCTGGCAATAACTTGCTCTATCTACCATTTCTAGAGAGGGGATTGGCAGAGGTGAATTCAATTTATATACTTGCCTTTTAAAAAAAATGGAAATGTGTTTATAATACCATTTATAATATAATCTTCGTTTAATAAACACTATGGACAAAATCACCTTATTCATTTTAATGACGAACAAACTGAAATCTTGACGTAAGGTGAAATGTTTAAGGTTATAAAACTAGTTAATATTAGAGTCGGAGTTAGAATCACAATTGCCTTGGGATACCAGCCAGGTGTTTTCCATTTTACCTTGATGTTCCTTGCTTGTCTCCCATCCTGGCTTTTCCTCAATCTGCTCCACCCTCCACCACTGCCCACATTTTGCCTAGAACTCTTTGAAATAAAAAAAAAGGGGAATGTTTCTGTAATGCCACGTATCTGTTATCATTGGCTTTACCCAAATGTTCTGCCAAGGTATAAGGTAGATTATGGAAGCATCAAACTATAGCTGTAAGGAAAGGACCAAGTGATAATGCTCCCTGAAGAACAATGACATTATGTTCCCCTGTCAGGATGATTTATGAGAATTTGAGCTCCTCTGACTGACCCAGCTAATTAGCACTTCAGGCACAAGGCTGGATGGAGACTTCGCCTGTTCTCACCACAGAGCACGAGGTTCCACAGCAATGTGTATTTTCTGGGTAATGGGTACATGGGACAGTTTGGTATCTAAATGAATATAATTTAGTTTTCATCCCGCCATCTTCCCAGAATCAGAGTAGTAGATGGAGAGGTTGGAACATGGCTTTTTGTTCTAGGGTTTAGTGCTCTTATTGGAAGGAGACTCCACAGCAAATTTCATACTTTCTACATTTTTACTTCATGTCGAGCATGGTACCTTCAGCTTTACCAAGTCAGTTTTTAAACTGCTTAATGCCATTTCCCTCTGATTGTACAACAACATTGCCTGGATTTGAATCTAGCTCCATTGCTTAACTACTTGTGTGAGAACTGATAAGTTCTGTAAGCCCCTCTTTTGTCCTGGTTTGCTCATCTGTAAAGTGTAGGTAATTTTGGTCTTTCTCTCATAGGGTTGCTGAGAGGGTTTCATGGAAGAATACAGGAAAAGCTCTTATAAAAAAATTCAGGCATATCACTAGTGTTCTCTAAATGATGCAATGATGATTGTTATTATTCATTTGTTACATATCGATGGAGCAACTACGATGTGCCTAATGCTGAGGAAGGTATGAGGCGAGGCATTAGTAAGAAACGAGCATTGCTCTCAAGGATCTCTCAGTCAAAGTACAGAGACTCTTGTAAAAGTAAAGATAATTTGGAAATACCTAGGAAGAATTTGTCAAAGTGGATGGTGAATAAATGTTGGGGGTAGGATTTCCAGGCAGACCTCACAGAGGAGGTAAGAATCGAACAGGGACAGAAACAAATTGACTACAAGGTGAAGATGGTATCCTATGTGTATATTCCCAACGCCTGAGACAGGCAGTTTCTGGTCCTTGGTAAGGGTTTAAGTGACATGGGATTCCCAAGTACATATAAAATTCATATTTCATTGTGTGCAAAATGGAGTAGCGAGGCCTATATTGATTAATTTATTATATCAAGGAAAATCACATTTTCCATCACCTGCCCACTGCCTAGAAGCCAGATATAAAATATACTCGAGGAGAAAGTAGGCTCAGGCAGTCACTAAACATATTTTTCGAGATTCTCTAAGGCAGTACTATATGACTGAAATGTAATTTGAGCCACATATGCTCAAAAATTTTAAATTTTCTACTGGTCGCATTAAGATAGAAAAAGCAGGAGAAATAAAATGTAACAATATATTTTACTTAACTCTATACATTAAAAATATTATCATTTCAATGGGTAATCAATATAAAAATTATCACTGAGATATTTTACATTTATTTTTTGTCCTAAGTTTCTGGAATTCAGTGTGTAAATTTTACATTTACAGCACATCTCGATTTACACTAGTCACATTTTAAGTGCTCAATAACCACATATAACTAGTAGTTACTATATTAGATATTACAAACATAAAAGTTTTAATGAGATTAGATATTTAAAGAAAAATATATACTTGAAAACATTTTATCTCAGAAAATAAACACAGATAATTTGGAGAAAGATGTATGTCACACACAGTTCTCTGATGACAGAACATACAAAGATTGTTCCAGTAATACCTCAGCAACAAATTTTAAAGAATAAAGGCAAACACAAATCTGGTCTGACGACTTGCTTACCTTGGTGATTAATTGAGACATATGGCTGAGCATAAAGCAAGATTTCCTCCTACAATCAGTCTTCCACAGACCTTCATTAAGGACAAAGAGCATTTTAATGGATGAAGCCTTCGCCTTTAATAAGACTTTACTCCGGTATTTCCTATGGAACCGTTCATTAGATTAACAAACAATGGTAGCTGGCTAATGACAGAGCTGTGGTCAGAACCCCTGGGATAGCCTATGTCACCATTAGCGCCTCAAGGCAAAACGTCACTTGGGTTACCTTGTCCAATCCAGTAAAGAAGACATTGACCTATAATTGCATTCAGAGAGTTCAAGAGCTCAAGAGGTTACAGATGGGGGTGAGTGGATCCATGCTTTGCATCATCACGTCAGCTTGAGAAAAAGATTTTTGAGAACATAAGTAGAGATTGATGTGAGCAAGGATGAGGCACATATGATTCTGCTTCCAAATGATATTACTATTTATCATTGACTATTTTAGGGATGTATATTTGTTTTATTATTTTCAAAGTATATTTTTATTATGGAATAATTTTAGATTTATAAAATAGTTTCAAAGATAGTATAGAGAATTCCTATATACCCTCATCCAATTTCTCCTTATATACCAAGGTACATTTGTTGAAACTAAGAAATCCACATTGGTACATTACTATTAACTAAGCCCCAGATTTTATATTGACTTTTTAAAAAATCTTAGCAGGAAGAATTGTGTAAAAACAAAGTATCAAAAACACCTTTTGCTCTTTATTTCTTTTAAAAAAAGATAACTCCTATCTTAGAGGAGAGAGATAGGAATGAAAGATGCAAGAGATAAAATGATGACATCAACCTAGTTGCTCACCTTCCTAGCAGGAACACACAGAAGAACTTTTATTATTCAAGTCAGATCAAAGCGCACTTCCTGATGAAGCCTTCCCTATCTTATGCCAGTAGTTAGTGTTCTAACATTGGAGAACAAACCTCCCTAACACTTTCCACGTTGCATTGCCTGGCACCAAGAGACACTCAAATGCTAGCTAAAAGAAGAAAGGGGCCTGAGTGTTCAAGGAGCAATTATTACAGCTTTCCCTCCCTCACTTCTTGCTACCTCCAATCTGTGTTAGCTAATGTGGGAGCTAAAAAAAATAATTAATACTTTTCCTCCTGTCTTCTAAGTCTGTTAGCTAGGATAATCATCAAGTTAACAGAGACAGATTAATAGGAGAAAATCAAAGTTTTAATACATGCACATAGAGAATTCACATAAGCATGAAAATTTCAGATACAATAAGGCAACAATGGGCATATAAGACATTTTGGACAAAGGAGAAAAGTGGGAAAGGGGTATTGGATTTCAGAAATGAGAATGGGTGATTTGCAGGTAGTTGAGGAAAAGCGAAACACACATGCCAGGAAAATTCTCCATGGGCAGCTTAGAAACAATGGACACAACAGGAGCCTGCCTGATGCCCTCTTATTTAAATTAGGCTTAGGCTGCATTCTAAGATTTCCTTCCTGAAAAAGCTTCCTCTGTCTGAATCTCTTGTGCAGGAAAGGGATGGGGGTGGGGCCTCAAAGGTACTTTCTGAGTCGTTTGTTTCTTAATAAACAGCTTAAAAATCAATATCACCAAAAGCAGCTGTCAGGGTGGCAAAATTTCAGTTCACTTCACTAATGTGCTTTCAGAAAGCATCGCTCAAGGTTTAATGTTTACTGCGAAGAATTTGCACTGGATCCTTTTCTTTTTGAATTCTTGGAAGGGAGCTATCTATCTATAAAGAAGTATAGTTTAGGAACCATCATGAATAACATATCTTAGCATATTTAGGTAAAGCTATTCTTACTTTCAAATGCATTCAGCAGGAATTGAGTTTACTCAGTTTACTACTGGCTTTCAACAAATTTGAGCAACTGCCTTGTTTTTGGTACTGTTCTAGGTGTGCTCTGAGGGTCAGTCCTATTGGAACATTGATACACAGGATATTTCTCTCTCTCTGTCTACTAGACTCTAAGTTCCTTGACAATAGGAACTGAGGGAACTGTGTCTTGTTTAATCTCTCATCCTTAGATTTTCAATGCCTGGCACAGTCTAGTAATAGTGTTATTGAATCAATAATGGACAAATAACTAGTGAATGGATAATGGTTGAATAAACAAAAAATT
The DNA here is from genome assembly GCF_000151845.1 of Pteropus vampyrus. Lineage (NCBI taxonomy): Eukaryota > Metazoa > Chordata > Mammalia > Chiroptera > Pteropodidae > Pteropus > Pteropus vampyrus. Next base: position 626,121 of record NW_011888994.1, on the reverse strand, counting down.
TGGTAATAGATGAGAAATTCCTAATCACTGCTCTTAAGGAGATTATGCTCTAGAAAGAGGCATAGAGAAGCACACAATTATAACGCATAGTGGAATAGAGTTGAACATGCTTTCTTTTCTTTTTTTTTAAGTACTGTTTAGTTTTAGGTGAGAATGGCCACTCCTAGGACAATAAGCAGAGGTAATTGGTACTTGAGACTATCCAGGAAGGATGAATAGGGTGCCATATTCAGGAGTGGGATGGAAAATAAGGGAAAACCTTCCAGCCTGAGGGAACAGAGTGAAGAAACACAGCAAGGTGGGAAATTCGCATGAACACTTTGAAGAGTTTCATTTAGTTAGCTTATATGGAATGTGTAGGTAAGGGAAAATAAACAAGCTTCACACCCTGGGTCCACATTATGAAGATCCTGAATGCCTGGATTTGCTCATTTGGAAGTGATAATAGACACAAATAAATCCTGAGGAGAAGCTGGCTTGAGGTGGGGATGGTAAGATAAGTTTGTGTTACCACATTTTCTCAAAACATCATAGGTCTAAGGAAAAGATTGGAACTTCAGGAAAGAAAAAAGGATTTGTGGTAATATGATGATATAATTATCATTAAGGTCTGTGATGAGAAATCAGAATTTTCTTATGTTTGTATTATAAAAGTTCATAGCATGATTAAATCACGATATCTGTCTTGCCAATAACACACGAAGAAAGCCATTAAAGCTGTTTTGTTAAATAAGCAATGAAAATAGCAGTAGCTTTTAAACTTAGTGCTTTTTCTTTATATGTTACGTTAAAAGTTATGTGATCAAGCCGATCTGAGGTTTTGGAACAGAAGCCGAACAGTCTACGACACACTGTTAAAAAGTAAAAAATCTGTGCGGAATGGCATTATAACTACTCAAGGGGTTCACAGGATAAAATATGAACATCTCATGGGGGCAAAGCATTCTTAGTTACAGCAAAGAAATCGCTAATGAGCATCGCATTAATGTTCTTTATTTTAAGACTTTCCATTGCAGTAGAATAATTCTTTATGCTTCTAGGAAAACCTTTGGAAAAGATATTATGAACCACTTCATTGGGTGGTTTCTATTTATTTCCATTTACAGGGACCTTCTGCTGCTCTGGCTGGGCGCCTCAGCAGCTAACCCTGTAAGTGGTAAAACCCCTCTGTTCCCAGCTCTGGGCTTGCTGGGTGTAAAGACAGAGGCTACCATAGCCATAATTGCGGGAGGTGCTGTGTTTCACATCTGTGGTGGCCTTCTGAATTGAGTTTCAGGTCAGAGCCAGACAGTCCCCCGCCCCTTTTATTTTCACTGTCACACCATTAAAGGAAATGAGATTATGGTACAAATCATCATTCACGTGACTCTAGGATAGAAGGTTATCGAGATATTGCAGAAATAATTCCATAGCCGCCATGGCCCCTGACAATAATTACAATGTGACCACAGGGGATCACCTTCTAATAGGCTTTTGTTCAGTCAATTCAGAGTCTGTCGTGTGCTCTGAGTTTGGATAATTAAAGTTGTGTCCCAGAACCCACATGTGGTAGCTCATAATTATATAGTCAAGTCTAAGAGGAAACTGAGGTGACTGACACCCGGGCTGGAGTGAGGAACAGGGACCCTGGTGACCAGAAAGAAAGAAACCAGTCCCTCATTTGGGAACAGGGGGATAGTGTTCACTCCACAGCCTCCACTACTTTATTTATTTTAAAACAAAAATGAGTAATTATAGCCCTTCCTGGTCCAAAATGACTTTTCCTACCCTTTCCTACTGCCTCCAGCAAAAGAATGGTAGCTGGCCTGGGCAATGGAGAAGATATAAATGGCTTATTTAAACACCATAATGGTTTAATTATTTAATCATTTGCATGTTGAGTGATTTGCATAAAAGCAGGAAAAGGCCCACATTGGAATTTGGCCTGTACTCCCGCCCCACTCCTCACTGGAGAAGAGATCTTGAAACTTGGCCTCATTTAAGCTCTTGAATTTTAGAGAGATGTGAACTTTGGGAAGCTTACATTTGTTATTTCAAGGAAACAATATTTAAAAGGAAAACAAACCCAAAGTTTGTATCCCATCGGGCCATGCCATGTTTCTCAGGTCAGTCCATGGCTGTCTAAAAAGCAAAGTAGTTGTTTTTCTCCATACAGTATGCCCTTGAAAAGCCATTCTCCTGAGCCGGACAGGCAGCATGGTGAGTGGGTGCCTTTACAACACTCTAAGACTGGGTCCCATATTTTCTGCATTCAATACGTAAGAGATGGCTAGTTTACTGTTCTGTTTAAACTGTGAAATGTGGACACAGGCCATCTTTTATCTTAAATCGTTAGACTGTTTAGAGGATCCTTGGAATATACTTTTATAGAGCTTTCAATTTCTGAGGCTTAAAAGTAGAATTCTGCTTTATTCTCACATAAGACATCTTTCCAAGTTTTGCCAGGTAGAGAACAAACCCTCTTCATCTTTAAAACACCGTAGTCTCTTTTGAAGCACAGTAAATTTATTCTTCACCCAATGTGGGAACAACAATTGATATTCAAAATGCTGCCCTTTCCTAAGGCATTGCCTTCATGAAAATAAACATATTTTGTACTGAGCACCATATGGTGTTTGTGAAGAGTGGACACGCAGATGCTTCCTAATTAAAGCATTAAAGTTTGTCATGAGAAATGGCAGCCACAGATGATTTTGGCTGGGCATGTGTGTGGGAGGAGGTAGGTGGGAAGGGATCCCAGAGAGTGGGTGAAGTGGTAGGCTGACGCCCAGCTTTTTCAA
>NW_011888994.1:619729-622136 GCF_000151845.1 Pteropus vampyrus | reverse complement strand
TTTAAAAAGTGAAAAGAGCCAGATTCACCAGATTTATTTCTCATCAGTAAAGACCTAAGAAAAAGATTGGAGTTGGTGGGCACATAGGCAAAGAAGAGAGGCAAGAGGCAAGCTGAATGAGAAAGCCAGTCCGGGGAAGCTGAATTAGGTGATTAACGCAGGATGGCTTGGGGGTCATTAAAGGTAGCTACACAGCTGGGTTTGCTAATCTGATTTAACATTTCTTTTTTTTTTTTTGGAAGGGAAGCATATTTTCTGTTGTTCTGGTAAATTGGGGCCAAGTAAGTTTTTCTTTCCTGTGAGCACTAAGACCACGATTGTCTCCGCACCAGAGGGCTATCTTCAAGTTTGTTCCTGAGGAGCCAGAGGTGGAAATAATGATCTACATTGTCATTTCTGTGTTGTAATTACACAGAAAAGGAAGAATGGGAATAAGGTGGTGGGAACATAGAAATAAAATTAAAGTTAGCAATTTCTGTTTATCAAATGAAACCATAAACAAAGCAAAGAGATAAACCTAGCCTTAACAGAAGAGATTCTCAACACATAAACCAACAAATGTTTAGTAGCAAGAATAGATGAATTAATAAAAGTATGAAATCAATAAAAGAAAAATTAATAACCCAATAGAAAAATAGTTAAATGATGGAAATAGACTTCTTACAGTAAAAGAAATACAAATGATGAATATATACAGGAAAAAAATGCTTGATTTTACAAGTAGGCAGGAAGTGCAAATTAAACCCAAATGAGAACCTATTTTATGCTCACTAGATTGGCAAACGATCGAGAAGTCTGACAACATCAAGTGCTGATGTGGGTACAGATGGAGGGATTGCTTATACATTCTGGAGTGTGTGTGCAAGGGTACCACAACACTGGAAAATGATTTGGCTTTGTGGACTCATCTAGTAATTCTATTCCCGGACATAATCCTAGGTAACTGCTGGCACATCTACAAGAATGGTCATAGCACATTACTTGTAAAAGCAAAAAGTTATCCAAACAATCCAAAGGTCATCAATAGGCAAATTTAAGAATAGTGATAGTAGAGTACTATGCAGCAGTGAAAATGAATAAATCAGAACTATACATATTATGCAAAATCTAACAAATAATATTGAATGAGGTAGAAGAAAAAAACAAGTTTTACAAGATGGCATACAATATGATTCCAGTTTTCTACAGCCCAAATCAATCAAGTTAAACAACATGTTATTTAAATATAGTTGATGTTCGTTATTCTCAGTAGTTATGATATAGAAAAGATGCATGAGAACTACACATATTCACTAAATATTAAACTAGGTTGCTATCCAGAGCCTGCTGCATACTGCTAGACACAGGAACCTGGCTGATCAGTGTAAGAACATAGGGAATCTGAAGGAAGATTCCTGCTGAGATTACTAATGACTACTTCCCCAAGCCTTTCAGGGCTGTGTACCCATACCTGGAAAGGAAAACAAATTTAAACTGAATTCCTCGAACCCTAGGATCTGTCTCTCATTCTCTGTCTTTGAGAGGAGATAGTCTCTGTCTGTGGATCGTTATTCTTTCTCCAATAAACTTTCCTTTTGTCTCTAACCCTGTGTGTACTCGAATTCTTTCTTGCAAGAAGTAAAGGACCCTCTCTCTCAGTGTAGGACTTGAGTCTCCCACTCTGGGGAATTCACTCCATCCTGCATCAATTATGCTCTCTGTAATGCTGCATTGAACATGAATTAGCAAATACTGAATCGTTGCTCCTAAGGAAAACACCACATACACACACATACACAAACGCCACATAGATTATAATCTTAAATTCTAAAAACAACTCTGGTAGATTATATTTCATTTCACAAAAGAGAAAAAAGAGATTGAGAAGTGTTAAGTGACTTGCCAGAGCTGCCCCACTAACAAGTATCAGAGTTAGGACTCAGACCTTGTCTAACTGCCCCAGAGCGGGGCTTTTTGCACTGCACTGCCCCGCCCCCTACTTCTCCATCCTCTCATTATTTCTGTATGAGAGCTGAAACAAAAAGACACAGCATCATCTTGACTGACCTCGGAGGGGATCAAGTTCATTGAGTAACTCAAATTTTTCTCTGCTCTGTGCATGTCTGCAAATGACTGTGAAAGCTCCATTCATTTTTGTTGGCTGCGGTCTACCACGTTACTGGACAAGTCTAGTCATGTCTGAAATTTAGTTGTGAATACCTTCTAGAAGTAAGCCAACCTCCTCGTATGTAGGGGTATATACACATGTGTGTATGCATGTTGTGTATGTGTATTCACATAAAAACCTAAATATTTAGATATTACTGGGTACTATGACCCCCTCGATCTAAGTAACCTTTTAAATTCTCCTATATAGTTTCCATCATCATATTTACATTTATGATAGGAAAATGATATTAAATATGAT
>NW_011888994.1:614920-617549 GCF_000151845.1 Pteropus vampyrus | reverse complement strand
ATTCCTGCTGAGATTACTAATGACTACTTCCCCAAGCCTTTCAGGGCTGTGTACCCATACCTGGAAAGGAAAACAAATTTAAACTGAATTCCTCGAACCCTAGGATCTGTCTCTCATTCTCTGTCTTTGAGAGGAGATAGTCTCTGTCTGTGGATCGTTATTCTTTCTCCAATAAACTTTCCTTTTGTCTCTAACCCTGTGTGTACTCGAATTCTTTCTTGCAAGAAGTAAAGGACCCTCTCTCTCAGTGTAGGACTTGAGTCTCCCACTCTGGGGAATTCACTCCATCCTGCATCAATTATGCTCTCTGTAATGCTGCATTGAACATGAATTAGCAAATACTGAATCGTTGCTCCTAAGGAAAACACACACATACACACACATACACAAACGCCACATAGATTATAATCTTAAATTCTAAAAACAACTCTGGTAGATTATATTTCATTTCACAAAAGAGAAAAAAGAGATTGAGAAGTGTTAAGTGACTTGCCAGAGCTGCCCCACTAACAAGTATCAGAGTTAGGACTCAGACCTTGTCTAACTGCCCCAGAGCGGGGCTTTTTGCACTGCACTGCCCCGCCCCCTACTTCTCCATCCTCTCATTATTTCTGTATGAGAGCTGAAACAAAAAGACACAGCATCATCTTGACTGACCTCGGAGGGGATCAAGTTCATTGAGTAACTCAAATTTTTCTCTGCTCTGTGCATGTCTGCAAATGACTGTGAAAGCTCCATTCATTTTTGTTGGCTGCGGTCTACCACGTTACTGGACAAGTCTAGTCATGTCTGAAATTTAGTTGTGAATACCTTCTAGAAGTAAGCCAACCTCCTCGTATGTAGGGGTATATACACATGTGTGTATGCATGTTGTGTATGTGTATTCACATAAAAACCTAAATATTTAGATATTACTGGGTACTATGACCCCCTCGATCTAAGTAACCTTTTAAATTCTCCTATATAGTTTCCATCATCATATTTACATTTATGATAGGAAAATGATATTAAATATGATCGCCATATACTCTCAGAGAAAACCATAAAGACCTAATTAAATATAAATATAAGTTTTCCTTCTCTACTATGAAGAGAAAGTGTGTTTCAATTTTTATTTGTTTTTGTGAAGACATTTTAAAACGAATTTCTTCCTAATAATTAGATCTGATAGGAGAGGATGATAGAGTCATTGAACAGCAAATGTCTACAAATGTCAATAACTTTTCCGTAGATCAGCAATGATTAGTCACAACATAAAATGGAAAAATACCCTACTCACAATAGCAGTAAGAGGTATAAAATAGTTATAAAGTCTTAACAAGAAATGTGTGAAACCTATATAAATACAATGAGAAAATTTTATTGGGAGATATAAAATAATACTTGAATATTCCAAGTCATATACTAGATGGCTGAATGGCAACACTGCCTGTTAAAAAGTGTTAGTTCTTCATAAATTAACTTATAGTTGTAAGACAATTATAATTAAAAACCCGGAGAGATTTTTGAGAAGAAACTGACAAAATTATTTTTAAAGTAATCTGCAGGTCTGAAGAATAAAGAATAGCTTAGAAATGCTGAAAATGAAGAGCATGCCTCAGTCCTGTCAAGATGGTAGATTAGCATGGCCTGCTGGCTGGGTCCTCTAGTATCAACCTGAAAGAAACGACTAATATAAGAAGAAAGCAGGGATTTCTAGAACTAAAAACAATGCAAGAAACCCTTGGGAAAACTGAAACCTGTGTATGTGTGTATATGGGTGTTGGGAGTGGGGAGCTGGGGTAAGTGATGGTAACACTTAACTGGCATAAGTAATAAGTAGTAACAACATCTTAGTATATTCACTTTTTTCTCTCATTCAACCAGTGGCAACTCTAAGAATCCAAACTGTAGCAAAGCCTCTGTGTATCAACAAATGCATTAAAGTGGTTTACAGCCTCAGTGTCTGTCAATAAAGAAATGGGGAAATAAATTATGTTCGTCCACATGATAAAATATATTATGTAGTCATTAAGTTTTTATTTGTGAATACTTTTTAAAATTTAAAATTGTTTGATAAATATATGCACATATTTTAAAAATCCAACTGTGTTAAAAGTCTCATAGCAAAGCCCAGCAGCTTCCTATCCCTATCCTTCTTCACCATGTTTTACTCCCCCAGCCCAAATATAAACATTTTCAACTCTCTCCAGTCTTTCTTATACTAAACATCCATATTTCTAAATGCAGTGCTCGTTAGTGCTATCTCTTGATTGATTCGTTTTAGATGTGATTCTTATGTTCCTATTATGGTAGTCAATCTCTCTTAAATCTCTTTTCCCATTACTTTCCCTTCCTTAATTCTCTCAATAATCATGTCACAATTATTTATTTAATCAAAAGACAATGTTTATATTATTATTACTATGTAAATATTGTTTATCGGTGAGCCAAATAATAAACTGTGATTACATTTCCTCATTTGTAAAAATAGTTTTCTGAGTTAATTATTGCATTACCTTTCTTTTGCTTAGTTTTCTATGTGTCTACTTATATTTTAAAAATAAAATTCCAACAGATCTGTCAAATATCATTTATTTTCTAAACACCCAAAACATTTGGTTTTAGCTCATTTTTCCCCAGAGAGACC
>NW_011888994.1:605079-614870 GCF_000151845.1 Pteropus vampyrus | reverse complement strand
TAAACATCCATATTTCTAAATGCAGTGCTCGTTAGTGCTATCTCTTGATTGATTCGTTTTAGATGTGATTCTTATGTTCCTATTATGGTAGTCAATCTCTCTTAAATCTCTTTTCCCATTACTTTCCCTTCCTTAATTCTCTCAATAATCATGTCACAATTATTTATTTAATCAAAAGACAATGTTTATATTATTATTACTATGTAAATATTGTTTATCGGGGAGCCAAATAATAAACTGTGATTACATTTCCTCATTTGTAAAAATAGTTTTCTGAGTTAATTATTGCATTACCTTTCTTTTGCTTAGTTTTCTATGTGTCTACTTATATTTTAAAAATAAAATTCCAACAGATCTGTCAAATATCATTTATTTTCTAAACACCCAAAACATTTGGTTTTAGCTCATTTTTCCCCAGAGAGACCTACTTCTTTAGTCCCTTGCCTTTCACCCAGTGCTGCCTTCACTTGATGAGCAGCTATTGACACCACACTTCCTTTTACTCAATGTACACACTCATTTTGGTAAAGAACAATCTCTAGTAGTTTCCTGAGAAAGGGCACATGGGACGTAAATATTTTGAGACCTTCCGTGTCTGAAAATGTCTATTTTATTCTCACACTTATAGAATTAATTCTATATAGGAAATAACTTTCTCTTAGAATTTTGAAGTCTTTCCCTCGTTAGATTCTGTTTTCAGATATTGATGTTGTGATATTGATCTGGTAAAATCAATTATGTAAATACGATTCCTATCTTTCCCCCTTCCAAGGAAACTTTTTAGATCTTTTTATCTCTAGTGTTCTCAAATTTCATAATGACGTTCTTTGGTGTGGATGCTTTTGCTTTCATTCTGTTGGAATTTTGATAATCTCCTTAAATTTGGAGACTTTTTTTTTTCATTACTTCTTTGAACATTTCCCCCCATCTGGTTTCCTAATCTTTCTGGACATGTAATTAATTAATTAAACATTGGATTGATGTTTAATTAATTAATTAATTAAACATCTGGATCGATGCTCTAATTTTCTTTTCTTTTCTCTTCTATTCATTAGCCTTGTCATTTGACTTTCTGAAAAATTCTTCTCTTAGCTCAGGCAGCCATAATAAAATATCTTGGTAGCTTAGCAATAGGTATTTATTACTCATAGATCTAGAATCTTGGAAGATCAAGATCAAGGTACCAGCCTATTCGGTTTCTTGGTGAATACCCCTTCCCTGGCTTGCAGATGGCTGCCTCCTCACTGTCCTTAATGGCAGAGAGAGGAAACTCAGGGTCTTTTCCTTTTCTTATAAGGATACTAATCCTATCATTGGGGATCCCCGCTTCATGACCACATCTAACTCTAATTACCTTCTAAAGACTATACCTCCTAATACTATCATATTGGGGGTTAGAGCTTCAACATATGAATTTGGGAGCGGGGGGCAAACATTCAGTCCATAACAATTCTCTTGACTTCATTGTATAACTCTTCTATTGAGTTTTACATTTCAGCTCTCATGTTTCTAATCTCTAAGACCTCTTGTTCTTTGACTATTTCTTTTCTTTATCTCCTGTTTGTGTTTGCAGATACCATATCTTCTTAATATGAGGAAAGCACATCTCCTTTTAACTCCTAGGCCTAGAGGTGACATCAGCCACTCTGCTCACGTTCCATTGAGAAGATCTAGTCATATGGCTCCGTGAGATGCAGGGGCTTAACAATGAACTCTGGTGGGATGTCCAGGAAGAGAGGACATTAGCAGCATCTTTCCAGAGGATTTTCAAATTGTGTGATGATCTCTGGCTCTCTGTTCATTTTTAATAGCGAAGCACTAAAAAACTGTTGAAAGCTCTGTGTGTGTAAGCGGGACATGTCCTCCCTTAACTGAAGGTGATGTGGTAGCTAGCTGGCTTTTTTTTGTTGTGGAATCTCAAATATCAGTAGCTGCAGTTCTTTACTCCCAAGATAGGGTTTTTTGTTTGTTTGTTTGTTTGTTTGTTTGTTTCTGTAGAAAAGAATCCTCCACTCTTCTGTCTAAAGGTACATGCCTAGTTTTTAGCATTTCTGAAACAGTAGAAAAAAAGAGCTTGGGGGGCAGTTTCGTAATTCATACCCAGAATTTCACTAATTCTCTTGAGCTGATGTTCATGGCTTCACTCCTACCCCTGCTATGTCTGGTATCTCTGAGTTCAGATTCTCTCTGGTTCAATTCATCCAAAGATTAAACCTTACATTTCCTGTAGGAGTGAAGAGGAGGGGCTGAGAGGTGGGGCTGAGAATCCAACAGCTTCATGTTAAGACTTCTCTCAGTCCTCCCATTTCCAGCTCTGCATCTCCCTCTGCCCTTCAGTAGTACTTGTTGGCACTAAGTCCTGGCCTGCCTGAGTCCTCCTTGGGATATTTAGCACTGCAGGCCTAGGGATTACAGCCACCTGTCATTTGAAAATTCATTACTTTGCTTCTCTGCCTGCTCTCGTCTAAAAAATTGTTGCAGTCTCTTATTCTTGTCTCTCTTTCCCCTCTCTTTGTCCCTGCAAACTTTTAAAATTTTTTTCTCTCATTTTAAATGGGTTTTAGAAAGGTGATAATATAACTACATGTGGTCAATATGCCATATTTATAAGAAGTCTATAAACAATTTTGATAACATAAATGATTTTGTAATGCTTAGTATTAAAAGGACCAACAAGCTGTATAAACCATATGATTTCAAGCAGATTACAATGCATAGAAAAAAATGTAGGAAGGAAAATATCAAAATATGAATTTTTATTACTGACATCTGAATGATGGAACAATGGCGATTTTTAGCTTCTCCTTGATCCTTTTATTTTCAAAAGTCCTTATTGAGCATGAATGACTTTTGTAATCAGAATAAATATTTAAAAAGTAATTTGCAAGTAAGAGTAAGATCACAGACTGAGAGAATAGTAAGAAGAAATTAAAAATCACCTCAGTTGGAAGTTATTTTTCCCTGGGCATAGTATGCACATTTAAAATTGGACACTGCTGATTCTATCACCAATGAATGATAAGGAGACATGCTTAATGCTAAGTATGATATTAATAGTTAACATATATGTTTGTTATATGGTGCTGTTCATTATCCAATTGTTACAGTGATAACGGAGGTATTATTTTCTTCCCCATTTGTAGATGAGGAAAACTAAGGCACAGATGAAGCACAGTTGTGGTCCTATGCTGGTAAATGACAGAGCCAGAGTTTAGACCCAGGAAGTCTCACCCTAGGGGGGCACCCTTAACCCTTAAATTATAGCCTCTCATCACATATATTTATATACGTACCTCTATATGTCTTTATCTAACTCCTTTTACATATTTGTGCTTATATTTACATGTGTTCATATAGTCAAGAGTATGCATTGGCTTTTGAACAAATTATAAAGTGAGGACAAAAAGGAGGTCAACAGGGCATCTCTCTGGGAGCTGTGATAAATAAACACTCAAGATGGCTATACAACTGCTTGGGTCTGAATTCTCATCTTCTTTTCTTTCTCCCACTCATTTCCATACCAATAAATAGTCTCCCACACATAGAATAAGAGAACCCTGGGCTTCTGAGTGCATTCAGGAAATAAGCAGCACTCACACCTGTTTAGGCTTATGTTTTCTGACCAGCTTTAGAGGTACAGTGTGGCTCTAGGTCTTTGTTTTGAGTATGATGGGTGGAGAGGACTTCTTACCAGCCAGGATGCATTGAAAGTCCATGGCAGCTGGCTAGAAACAACTTCAATGTTTCCCATTAAAGACTAAACTAGTTTAGACTCCCAAATATTTCTAGAAATGCAGTGTTTGATGCTGTCGTTCTTTCCATCCTATTGTTTCAGAGATCTAATTTTTCCCCCCAGAGCTCTAATTAAACAATGCCACATATAAGGCTCCCCGAGTCCCTAACAAAGAGGTAACTTGAATGATTTAGGATGATCTAATTTTCTTTAAAAAGTGCTCACAAGTTTTTAAGACTTTCTTACTTACAGGCAGTAATTCGCAATGTGTAGATGATATTCCAAATGTATTCTTGAAGGCCTTGGGGACATGTGCATGATTCTGCTTGACAAAGGATTTATTATACATAGCTTTTGTCTATGTGGCTCTTCTTTGCTTTGTAAATAGAGTGCTCCCCTAGCTTTATTGAGATTTACACATCATACAATTCACTCATTTAAAATACAATTGAATGCTTTTTAGTATATTCACCAACTTGTACAACCATCACCACAATCCATTTTAGATCATCTTCATTACTCTGAAAGAAACCCTAGTTTCTAACACCATTCTCCAGTGAAATGAACCAGAGTGCCTTGGAAATATAACTGATTCTAGGACTGAGCAGAAAGTATATTAGATGAACCTGGAGCATATCATAGTGCCAGAAAGTATAGTAGTGCGAAAACAAAAACCAAACCAAACCAAACCAAACCAAAACAAGAAATCCAAACCTAGCAAACATTATATTCATGGAAGTAAGTCAAAAGGAATTCTGGAGCCAGCTGAAAGAGCTCCCCACAGACAGAGCTGGGATACTTCAAGCAACAAAATGAAGAAGTGTTGGATTGTAACCCAAAGTATAAAATAAAATAAATATTTGTGAGTTCATACTGATATAAATGCTTAAATACATAAATAAATGGGAAGAAAAGACAAAGCTTTATTGTAAAAGAATTCCAAATAATTTATTAATGTCATCTATTGATAAGACATTGTCATCATACCTTCTCTTATTTTTTAAAGCATAGTTTCCTTTTTATCTCAAAGTCTTTGTCTATTAAATCCAATATCTGTGCCCTCTCATGGGCAGTTTCTGTTTCTTACTTTGTTCTCTGCGTATAGATCATACTTTCTTTTTTCCTTCCATGTCTCTCAGTTTTTTGTTGAAAACTGGACAACTTTTAGAAAATATAGCAACTGTGGACACTGATCTCCTTCCCATTTCTGAGGCTTCTTGTTGATGTTGTTTATTTAGCTGGCCCATTTTAGTGAAATCTGTTTCCCCCATAATAGGAACCTTTTGATGTCCCTTCTCAGAGGGTGGGAACTTGGTCTTGCACACTGTCACCCTGGGATGACAGTGTGTTTAAACAGGGTTCTCTCTGACTGTCCCACTGCCCCCCTTCACCCCCTTTTGCTTTTCTGTTAAGGGGTCTGTCTCACTTGGTATCCCATCCAGCTGATAGTTTCCTCTAATTGCGCTATTGTTTTTGACAATGCTTGGGGCATGAATCACTCCTCAGTAATTCATGATCCTATTAAATCCAGCACCTCTTGCTGGGACTTATTTTGAGATTTGTTCTGACCCCAAGAGGGTTTTTCTTAGCTACCTCTTCCTCTTGTTCTCTCTGGTAAACTAGCTGGCCTGCAGTTTAGTTCTTCATACTCATGGAGCTACCAACTGCTGCTTGATTGCTTGCCACCAACATCTCCAGTGTTTTTGAGAGCATCCTTAGGCTTAAACTTCCCTACATTCTGTTTCAAATAGTCAATTCCTTTGGGAAGAGTTTCAGAGCTCTCTGTTCTTGTGGTCTGCCTTACTCCTTGGCAAAAATCTCTGAGCCACTGCTCCAGAGCTGGGAAGGGGGTGATGCCCATGCCTTATGAGTGGGGTGCTGGGCAGAGGCAGTATAGCTTTTCGTCTTTTCAGTGTGTTTCTCCCAGCATGGAATCTCCACTTTAAAAGCAAGCTGTGACAGGGTGACTGGGGCTTCAGTATTCTTGAACAATGCCCGAGGTAGGACCTCTCCCTTATGAGTAGAGGGTTAGGGGAAGGAAGGAGCAACCTCTTGGCTATACTTGCCAGGAATTTACTCTCTGCAGGTCTGAGCTGAAGAGGATGAGAAACGCTGGTGGCCATTTCCTCTTAGTAAGATACTGCATCCTTTAACTGGGTGATAAGGAGAGATGAGCCCCCTTCTCCTTGGCTACACTTGCCCAGAGTGCAGCTTCCTCTCTCTGAGTTGTTGAGAGGTGGGAGGAGGGAGAGAATGGCTTGCGGTTCAAGTGCCACACCCTTCGTTCTTACCAAGATTTAGTGGAGTTTCTTGAATAAATATTTCTTAATTTGCTGTTTGTCCTTAGGATGATTTCCAGAGACTTTATATGACTGCTTTTAAAAATAGATTCTACTGGTTATGTTTGTTTTGCTGGCGAATGGCTCCATGGCACTTTTCACACCACCATTCTGAAAATCCTCTTGTTTTCTTGCCCCAGATCTAAACCATTTGTGATTTTCATGAACTTCCTGGTGTTAAGAGTCTGTCTACCCATCTGATATGAATCTAGATTTTCTGTACGACAGTCTTTAAGAAGATTGAACTGGAGCCAAATTCTCTACAGAAAAAAAGTGCTGGGAGGGCTGAGTGCAGGTTCTGTGTCTCCCCAGATCGCTCTGCTTCATCTGTACAATGCGACCAATGAGTCATGTTCAGTGATCAGATCTCCAGGCAATGAGCAGCAGTCAGGCTAAGAACTCAGTGACAGCAACCCGTTTGGCTAAGGTCACATGTCAAAGGGCTCTCCCCTACTCCCTCCAAATTAATCAACTAAATTCATGAGCCATTTTTTTTTTTACAAGTTATAGAACATAGATGATTTTGTATATGCATGATTAACCTTTTTGTTGTTGTTGTTAGTTATTCATAGGCTTACCGGGAAAAAAACCTTATATAAAAAAGTGAATAAATATGAATATAGATATAGATTCATATAGAGAGAATGCTTCTTAACACATAAAGATTCGAGGCAGGTGGCAAGTATTGCAATGTTTCCCTTTCAAAAACAAATAAATCAGTTTAGATTCCCAGCATTTCCAGGAAGATAGAAGGTCTCCAATACTGTTTTTCTTTCTATTTTTTGTTTCAGTACTCTAATTAAAGAGTGCCACATCCATACTTTGTTATTCTCCAAAACTCCACAAAATTAGGATGAGGTGAGATAATACATTTTAGAAATGATATATGCACAAACACATATACATACAGAGCACATCGAAATATCATAACACTTTTCCTTAGATAAGGCTCAAGTAGCTTACTTTCTTCAAAGTAAGCCAATTTAAAAGCAATCCAGAGACACAGCAAACTTTATAAAGGTAGTATGAAAATGACTAAATTTTGAAAAAAGTGTAAACATTAGGTAAAAATTTTACATGATACCAAATCTGTTTAGACAAAAAAAATAATTAAATTGGTCGTTTGACTATAAGAATTGCAAGCAGGTGCATTCAGAATTTTCTCTCCTAATTAGTTACACTGAACAGCTTGAAAAATAGGGGCCTCTAACAGACAAAAGGGGAAACAATGGTTCTTCCTCTTCCTCCCACACACTGTTTTTCTGTAGCTTCAGGTGTAGCTAATCTTTTCCTTTTCATTCTTTGCAAAGCACTATGAAGATTAGTTTAAATCAGCAGATAGCCTGAGTTAAAGACAGAGCTTCTGCAGGCCCCTGCTGAATTATACAGTCAGCAGGACAGAGGTTAATTAGGAGAGAACCAGAAGAGCCACAGTTCAGATGGACCCAAATCTTCTGGTTAATTGCTGATAATGTTATCATTTTCAAGTTTAAGAGCAACTTTTCAGGAAAGCTTGTGATCGTTTCATGGGCTGGTTACCACCTAGACCATTTATGTATATGAACTCAAAGGGTTGATTTTTTGTTATCATCTCTTTTGTCTTAAAGTGTTTGTCCTAAAGTAGTTTTCAAGTTAATGTATATGTCAGATCATGCTGTGAGGGCAATAGTTGTTAGTATTCCGGTGCTATATGGCTCATGGCAGCTTTATACATGGTTTTCCAGTGACACTGATGATAAACATTTGTGTTTCACAGAGTCTATGTGCCTCTTCTTCCTGGTCAATCTTACCTCCTCTTCCTGCCCCTCCCCTCATATGAGGATCAAGTTTCAAGGAAACAGACAGACTCAGTGCCCCTAGCCCTCTAATTTAAAAGAAAGAAAAAATTTTGCTGGGAACCAGTCTTAAGCAAACTTGATCAGGAACTTACTTTCCCCCATCGCTTGATTTAGTGCCATCTGTCCTTCATCATCTCTATCTTGCTTAACTAGTTTTGCCAGTGAGCTTCTAAGAGATAGCATTAACCGATATGGGTTTTACTTCTCCTTTCCTCATGTCGCCCTTGCAGGGGATCTAAATAACTTGGCACAGTAAGGACACAGAATGGAGAAACCAAAGAAGCAATGGGCCTGGAAATTCCTTGGCATAATGGAAGGACTGACCACACTTACAATGAGATATATGTGCGGTAACAATATGTCTAGTAGGACGCATCCTATGGACTTTGTCAGATTCTTCTGGCCTCACCTGTCCCCTGGACCCTTAGTTCTGGGACTGGAAGCTGAGGGAAAAGACTCCATGCAGGGTTTCATGCCTCCCCCTGTGTCATCGATTCTATAAAATGTCATGCCATTACAAGATCTGCTTCCCCACAATAGGTCTGCTGCCAAAGAAGTCAGGTGATCCAACCCAAAAATAAAGGGAGTGAACTCCCACGGGGTTCATTTTGATAAATAGAAAAGAGGAGGCAGGAGGGAGTCAGCAGCAGGACTTTCTCTCCGTTCCCCGCTCTGATGTATTGTTTTGAGGTATGATTTTTCATATAGCTTGTCCAGAGATATCCTGCACCTGTCAAACTACTGGTTGTGTCATGTCTTGGCTTATTGTGACACAGCAGCCAATATAGTAATGCATGCCCTCACGTTTGCTTCCATCTTTCCCTCCCTTCCTTCACCTCACTCTTGCTTCCTGTGATTATACTTCTCAATGAAGCATGAATACTTACTTAAACCTTGGCCCACAGTTTCAGGTATTCTGCCTCTTTATCTCTATATAAATGTTTTGGTGTTTGCCAAAGTATGTGATCCCTTTTTTTCTTCAGAAAATCTCAGAGATTGGATGTATAAGACTAAAAAAGACAGTGATAACTTTAATTCAGCTTTTAAATTTCTGTCTTTAATTTGCCGGCCCAGCTTTCTAATTAATTTTGATCCTCTGCTTTTGTGTTTTTCTTTCTTCTCTGCCTGACAAATTCTGACTTATCCTTCTAAGCCCAGCTAAATGTCATCTCCTGGGTGAAGCCTTTCTTGCTACTTTTGCCCATGCCTGCCATACTAGTCTGTGCTATCTAAAGCCAAACGTGATAGAGCTTGCATCTGTGCTTCCTAGAATGCCGATATTGTGTTCTTGTCAGCTGGATACCATGAGTTTCCCTTCCTCTGCCAAATCTTACTGATTTTCTTTTTCCCCAGGACTGGCCCAGGGAAGGTGTTTAACAATGTTTGATGAATGAAGGTAGTTCAAGTTCTCCTTTTTTGCATCTACCATTGTTGCATCTATCTCAGTCAGTCCAGATAGGCCCGCCTCACCCCTGGACAGGACAGTGGCCTCTTAGGCTCTCTACTGCAGTCTCCTCTGACAATGCAATCTGAATAACCAACAGGCTGCCCTTTTTAAAATGGCAATCTCTCACCCCTAGATCTCCATCACCTATAGAAAAATAGGTGACTAGCATAGAAATAGTATAGATGCATGAAGCCTAGATAGATAGTAACAGTACTTAATAAATGTGAGATATATCCTATCTGATATAAATGCCTTTGTCTGTATTCAAGGTGCACATCAACCTAACTCTTGTGTCCCCACCCACCCACACAAACTCTCCATTCTGGTCAGCATTGGGTCTCCTGCCTGGCTTCAGACTGCTCAGCTGTCCCTTGCATTGGAGCAACTCAGGACAACATTGCGCCTATCTAAATCCTGTCCATCATTCAATCTCT
>NW_011888994.1:591168-605029 GCF_000151845.1 Pteropus vampyrus | reverse complement strand
CTCTGATGTATTGTTTTGAGGTATGATTTTTCATATAGCTTGTCCAGAGATATCCTGCACCTGTCAAACTACTGGTTGTGTCATGTCTTGGCTTATTGTGACACAGCAGCCAATATAGTAATGCATGCCCTCACGTTTGCTTCCATCTTTCCCTCCCTTCCTTCACCTCACTCTTGCTTCCTGTGATTATACTTCTCAATGAAGCATGAATACTTACTTAAACCTTGGCCCACAGTTTCAGGTATTCTGCCTCTTTATCTCTATATAAATGTTTTGGTGTTTGCCAAAGTATGTGATCCCTTTTTTTCTTCAGAAAATCTCAGAGATTGGATGTATAAGACTAAAAAAGACAGTGATAACTTTAATTCAGCTTTTAAATTTCTGTCTTTAATTTGCCGGCCCAGCTTTCTAATTAATTTTGATCCTCTGCCTTTGTGTTTTTCTTTCTTCTCTGCCTGACAAATTCTGACTTATCCTTCTAAGCCCAGCTAAATGTCATCTCCTGGGTGAAGCCTTTCTTGCTACTTTTGCCCATGCCTGCCATACTAGTCTGTGCTATCTAAAGCCAAACGTGATAGAGCTTGCATCTGTGCTTCCTAGAATGCCGATATTGTGTTCTTGTCAGCTGGATACCATGAGTTTCCCTTCCTCTGCCAAATCTTACTGATTTTCTTTTTCCCCAGGACTGGCCCAGGGAAGGTGTTTAACAATGTTTGATGAATGAAGGTAGTTCAAGTTCTCCTTTTTTGCATCTACCATTGTTGCATCTATCTCAGTCAGTCCAGATAGGCCCGCCTCACCCCTGGACAGGACAGTGGCCTCTTAGGCTCTCTACTGCAGTCTCCTCTGACAATGCAATCTGAATAACCAACAGGCTGCTCTTTTTAAAATGGCAATCTCTCACCCCTAGATCTCCATCACCTATAGAAAAATAGGTGACTAGCATAGAAATAGTATAGATGCATGAAGCCTAGATAGATAGTAACAGTACTTAATAAATGTGAGATATATCCTATCTGATATAAATGCCTTTGTCTGTATTCAAGGTGCACATCAACCTAACTCTTGTGTCCCCACCCACCCACACAAACTCTCCATTCTGGTCAGCATTGGGTCTCCTGCCTGGCTTCAGACTGCTCAGCTGTCCCTTGCATTGGAGCAACTCAGGACAACATTGCGCCTATCTAAATCCTGTCCATCATTCAATCTCTTGCCTTCATAGATGCTAGTGAGATTGCTATAACCAGACAGATTCCCCTTGATCTTACCTTTTGTACGCATGAGAGATGTGTCATCCAAATTCTCAGGTTTGAGATCTGATCGTTGCAGGGTTTTCTCATCTCTTTCCTCAGTAACACTACCAGCTTTCTAGAAGCTGGAACCATGTTCAATACTTCTTCAATAATCCTCTTAGTGCCTGGGCCAGTAAAGACTCAACAAATACTAGTTAATTGATTCATTGCTACAAGAAATTAGTTTGACCAAACCCAGCAGAAGTTAATAATAAGCTACAGCCTGTTAGTTAGAGAGCATCGTTAGATTTTAATTAAAAAAAAGAATTTTCTGTTATTTTTACTTATGTCAGCATAGAAGAAGAAAAACATGACACACACACTTTCTATACATCTAGAGAGACATACTACTGTTATAATAGTTCATTAAAGCATTCTTCTCTTTCCTTTCCTAACATATGCTATGAATCTTCATAGCAGTCAGAGTACATTTTTTTCCAATTAATTTTTCTCTTTTGCTTTACTGGCAGTCAGTTTTTCTAATAGCCATTTTTCTAAGTCTAACACTTTAATTAAAGTTGGAATGAAAAATCTGATTAAAATCTAAATTGCCTCAAGGAGCTGTGATCTTTTGGTCTGTTCTTTGCCCTTACATAATTTATGCCCCAAATTGCTACATTAGGACTTTCAGTCCATTTTCCTTACCTAAGGGGTTTTAGAAGGTCTGGATCTTTGAACCAAATAATCCTAATTTGGGAGCAATTGAATACCCAACATCAAGACTAGCAATAGGTTATAGAGTGATTTTCAAAAATGATTTAATTTTGGAGCAATTCCAAAAGACAGGCACACAATTTATTTTCTGTTGGTTGCCTTTTTTATCCTAACTTGTTATTTAAATAAATTAAATATTCTTCCTAAAACTAATTCTAGTTAATAGATGCTCTGCCACGATCTAGAAGAAACTAATTAATTTTGAATATATGAGTATTCAGCAAGAAAATTGGTGATGTGGCTTGCCTGGGCGTACCTTTTTCTATTTTCCAAAAACCTCTATGATGATACATTTTTAAAGGTAGGATCTGAAAACCTAGAAAAATTAATGTTGGGTTTAAAAAAAAAACAGAAAACAAACAAAACAAAAAAAACACAAAAAGAAAAACCCAAGAAAATAAAAATATCAAAAACCTGAGCTACAGATTAAAGTAGTGAATCTGATTCTCTGTGTCTCAGGCAGATGAATTAATAACTTCATAAAAAATGTATAAGACCATCAGGGAAATTTGAATTAGAACAAAGGCTGAGAGAACAAAGGTAACAAAAATGGGGAGCATTCATGAGAAAGAAATTGAAGTTACTGGGGCATCTTATTTTTCAAGCTCAGCTTGTCGGGGTCAAGCAGAGTAGCTAGCCCTATTGCTGTTCTCTGCAGATTGAAATTGGCTGCCGTGGGCAAAGGTCACCCCATGGTATCAATTACTTGCTGCTACCTGGAAAATTTAATTTCATGCCCTGCAATAGATCTCCTTTCTTCTGTAGCATGAATGGCAACTGTCCCCAATTGATAACAAGAATAACTCATTTCCTCAGCATCATTAGACTCTAGAAGTTTCTCCATTCATAAAAGTATCTGCAGATTGCTAGAATAGTCAAAAGATCTACTATACCAATATGCTGAATGAATGGAGTAAAAACTGTATTTGCCCTATTCTTAACCTTTTAAGATGTTGTTTGGTTTCTGATCTGTATTGTGGTGAGTCTAAACTCTTGTGTACAATTTGTATTTAGATTAACATAGATTTCTCCATGGAATTCCTCAAGGACAGGAATGTCTAGGGATGTTTGCAAACAGAAAGTGTCTGCATTTCCAAACAATGGGAAATCTGGTTGAAGGAAAATTTGTTTTTGCCTGGAAATATTGTTAAAGGTCTATAAATAATCTTTCCCTCTTCCCCTTTCCAAATCATAGTCTTTGGAAAGATGAGGTAAAGGACTGTTTTGATAATGAGATTGATAAGGAAGTTGAGAGGAATATTTAAAACAAACCAAAGTACAAAGAACAAACCTTTTCCATTTGATCCGCTCCATTGTTGACCTGGGTGCAATCTAGAAGAGTGACAATGCACAATTGCCAGAAATCCTTGATAGTATGTGACCAGAGGAAATATTTTTGAAAGGATCATATATAGGCTTCTCATTTTTTTTTTTTTTTACCTTTGTTCCTTTGGCTGTAATTTTGATTAAAAAATGTTTCTAATAGATTCATTAGCATTGTGAAGAGAGAATAAAATTATAGCTCAATTAAATAGCAATGTAAATTCCATAACATCAAAAAACAATTTTTAAGCAAAGATAAAAATTTATAGATGTTAACTGGTGTTTCTTACAGAGCTTTTGTAGCGGCGTGTTTGTGCACACGCACAACATACATGACACTCTAACCGTGCAGTTGTGAATGGAAGGAAACTTGCCTATAATAGAGTTTTTGGAGAACACAAAATGAACCTCACATGCAACTTCTTCCTTTCCAAGTCACCCTGCCAATTCTCATTAATGAAACCAAATCTGCCCCGGTCATAAAAGCATGTAAAGGAGAAAAAACCATAGGGCTTAAGGTGTTAGGCATCTCAGTGGGTGGGGAAATGATGGGGGAAGTGAGGGAAGATGAAGAGGTGGGTGAGAATTGTTTCTTCTCTGGCCTTTAGTTACAGGAACAAAGTCCCATCTGAGAAAAGCTGCTGTTGTCAGAGGAAGCGACAAATGTTTCCTGCTGAGGGTCAGGGGTCTTCAATTTATTCCATCCTTTTTGATACAAAAGACCATACTCTACTCCTCCTTCTCCCCATGCTAAGAGATAAATGAACTAACCAATCATGTGTTGCTTTTGACTGATTAACCACTATTATGGCCATTTAAATGATTTTTTAAATGCAATTTGAGTAAAAAAAAAAAATTGTCTCAAAACAAAAAAGGCTTTTAAAAAAGAAGCAAAGGAAAATTATGTATTTTGGTTCTTAGAACTACACAAAGGAAAAGAAATTAAAGATTTTCCAATGTAGCTCCCTTGTTATGCAAAGTGAAAAATTGGAACTCAAAAAGCAAAGTGTCTTGCCCCAGTTCACATAACTTCTTGAATTCAGAAGTATTATTAAAATCCATGGTTTTTAAATTTGGGAAAATTTGAACATCAAAATAAGTGATCATAGTACCTTATAATCCATTGAATAAAATAAAAATCCTGATTCTATACTGATATTAATAAATAAACAAATAAATGGGGAAGAAGGGAAAGTTTTCTTCTTTAATTAGAATGACAGCTAATAAATACAGACAAAATAGTTGATTTATAAAATTATCAATGGATGCCAAAAATAGGGAATGGAAGTCAATTCCTGAAATACTATTTTAAACATTCCCATAATAAAACATTCACCCTACTTCTGATCTTGGTTCGTCAGGATCTTGTTTCAGGCCTGTCAATCTGTATACCTGCTTGGGCTTGACAATATTTCTCAGAGTAAAATAATAAATAAGCCTTCTATCTTCAGTATAAAATAATAAAATAAGCTTCTACACCAGCTAGGTGAAAAAATTGAGGCACAGAGAGTACTACAAATTTTCAAGAATTCTCTTCATAACCCTTCTTAAGTTATCACCATCAAAGTAAGACATCACCATGGGCAGGGCACCACCTGGATTTCTTGCCAGTGAGGCTGATCTGCTTCACAAAAGGTCTGAACCTGTTAACAATGGTTTCAGCTTTATTTTATCTTTCCTTTGGAGAAAGTCTGAGAGTAATGGAAATCTTGATCTCATCTTGGATGCTTATTTTCCTTCTACCCACCCATGATTCTCCCGATTCTCATCCTCTCGACCACGTAGGCTGAGATGCTCCTTCCTCCCATGCTATTTTAAGAGCTCATGAGAGTATAGACCATGTCTGATTCATCTTTGAATTTCCCGGAGGCAATACAAAGTAATGGGCAAGATCTTGGTCTCTGGAGTCAGACTGTCTAATGTGGGGTACCTGATCTAGTGCTTCTTCTAACTTCCTTCAGCCTCCATTTTCTCATCTATAAAAAGGGGATAGTTTGCCTCATAGGTTGTTGGGAAGAGTATGAGATTACATATGTAAAATGTTAGCATAAAGCTGCCGCTTAACAACACACATTAAATATCAGTATCTTGTTAGTAGTAGTTGGTGCATGGAACACAAATTACTCAAGGAAATGTGAACTGAGTGAATGAATGAATGAATGATATGAGATGCAGCCAAGCCTAGGAACTGAAGTCACAAGTAGAGCTCCAAAGCCACAAAATGGGTCCGATGAACACACAAAGACATTTACTAAATGTGACTGAAAAAGAAGGAGGAATTCTGGTGACTACCGCAGATGGGTGAATGAACCGCTGGGCTTCCTGAGATTTTCAGCATCTCCTTTGCCAAAGGAATCTTTCTTTAGAAAACCCCTGGTTAAGACCCAGCTCCATTGGATGACAGAATTCATGTGTGAGGAAGAGACGTTAGAAATCTTGGAATCTGTTCCTCTTCACTTCAGAAGTGGGAAATTTAGACCCAGAGGGCTAAGGAGGCTTCTGCGGGTTAAGAGATAATATTCTTCCATTCTGCCATCCGCATTAAAAAAGTCAGGGCTACAATGATTGGTGATGGGGCTAGAAGCACAAAGCAAGGAGTGTCTTCATCTATAAGGGCCGAGGTTAATTACAAAGTTTTCAGGCTTTTTTTGGGGGGGGGGGGGAGGGTTCTTAAAAGGGCTCCTTCAGCACATATGCACTGGCATATGTCACTGTGACAGACAGACACATCTTAAAACAAACCTCACAAATACAATTCAAAACAAACAGTCTGTAAGAACTGGTTTCTTGCATTAGCTCATCAAATCTATCTCCTTGTCAAGAAGAATCAAATTTCCAGGTAGAAGACAAAATACTTGAGCCTTTCCAGAAGGCCACGTGAATTTCACTTCTTCCCTTTCCAGAACTGATAAGATCTCAAATAACCACGTCAGCCTGGCTCACAAGAGGAGCTAGGCCTTGCTTCTTTAAGAAGCTGGCAGTTGTTAGCGGGAGCCTGAGATCCCTGAACGGAGAGATTTTCAACTACGCGGTTGTACTTTTGTTTGGTTTTACATCAAGCTCTCTTACCTCACCGGCTTGTTATGTAGACCAAATGAGATGTGTATAACAGTGAGTTTAAAACCACTGCAAGCTCTATACAGATGTGATCTGTCCTCATTCTTCAGGGCATTGTTAATATCCAATCCTTAACCTCAAAGAGCTCTTGGTTTGAATGAATTTATGTTGTGTATATTTCTGTGCTTTCATGTGTGTGATTCTGAGAAAATCGGCTTGAGTGATAGCTCTTGGACATGAGAGAGAGAAGACTGGGAATAGGGCACTAGGCACAGGAGCTTGGAGGTTAGTTTCGCAGTTACCTGTCTGCTCGTCTCCCATCCCTAAGGCACATTAGCACTATCATCCAAGTCTGCCACCTTCTGATCCCACTTGTCCGTGAAGAGCCTGGTTCCTGTTAAATGTCCCTCCAATATTTTGGTCTATGTCAATGGGTGTTGCTACTCCTCTGTCATCTCCCAGTGGAAACCTCCTTCTTCCTCGGCTAAGTCACGTCCTGGGCACTATGTGTGCAACATTGTTGCACACCAGGTTTTCTCTTCCTTTCCATCTGTATCACACTCAGTTGAAACATTCACAGCAAAACTGCCCGAGCCTGTAATTTTCCAGAGTTTTAGAGCAAGATGTCATTTTTATTTCTTGCCCACACTGTTCTCCATTGAGTTCCACATTGAAACTAATGATGCTACACCAGGAACAAAACTGAGGGAGGGTCTCGATGTGCACAGAATTAGCCTTTCCTTATCAAAGCTGAGGCTTTTCTTTAGGTCCCACTGGCTGTACCTAGCTTCTCTCCTCAAGGCTTTTCTCTCTCCAGAAACTCACCCTCCTATGGTCTGTGCTGTGGACCAAATGCCCGTGTCTCCCCAGATTCACATATTGAAATCCTACTCCCACCCCATGTAATGGTATTAGGAGGTGGGTACTTCGGGAGGTGATTAGGTCATGAGGGTGGAGCCTTGATGAATGGGATTAGTGTCCTTATAAAAGAGACTCCGGGAAGCTCATTCGCCTCTTTCTGCCACGTGAGGGTACAAGGAGACATACAAAGTCTACAACCTAGAAGTGGATCCTTATCCAAACCTGGTAGTGCTATTACCCTGATCTTAGACTGCCAGCCTCCAGAACAAAGAGAAATAAGTGTCTGTTTTTTAAGCCGCTTTGTGCATGGTATCATTATAGCAGCCTAAACAGACTAAGGCTGTCTGTTCCACCAGCTTTCCCACTCTCCACATGTCCCCAGAAATGTCTGTATCCCATTTAGATTCTATCTCCCTCTTCTCCTGTCCCACCACACGTGCCTTTTAAAACTCTCCTTGCTTTTCTAACATTCGTTCATTCCATAGATTTATTTGAAGAGTATTTACTATATGAAATGTTTCTCAAGCTGTAAAATGAAATTGTATTCCAACTCCAAGTCGTGCTGAAAACGTTCTGTAACTTAAAACCCTATAACTAGAAGCATTAGCCTTATGGAAAATTGAGGGACTTGTAACTATAATTTATCATGTATATTCAGTTTTAAGAGATGATTTAAACCCAAACCCTGAAATAGATTTAAAAGGTTTTATTAAAAATATTTACTCAAAAATTACACCTCAATGAAACTGCAGTATATATCATTTTACATCTCTAAATCACAAAGTAAATAATTTGTGAATACTAACCTAGTTTTCCTGGAGGTAAGCTCTGGAAGGAACTGGAGGCATGCAGAAACTGGAATGGAGAGTGGTTCTGGGGAGTTCTGAGGGTGGCTGGTTTGGTGGAAAAAAAGAATGGGCCCCTTATTCTCTCTCTTTTAACTTCCTCTGTTCTCCACGGCCTTAATCTATCTCTATCTGCCCATGAAATATCTCCACTTGTATGTAGTAGGTAGAACAGGGTGCTGGAAGATAGGACAGGATTCAGAGAGGAAGAAAGAAGGCATTCAACACAAATTCCATTGATTTTAAAAGTTTTTCCACACACTCTTCCATTAGAGAGCAGATCACATGCTGACCCCACAGCTCCTTGTTTCCCTGGAGAATCTCATGTGGGAAGAAGAGACGGAAGGCAGTGGGGGCCTAGCTGTCCTCCCCACCCCCACGCAATCTTTCCTTTCAAAGTTCTCTCCTCGCCCACTCCAGACTACTTCTCATTTCACCTTTTGGAGGTTCAGGCAGCAACTAATCCCCCATTCAGGCAAGCACATTTCCAGAGAGTCATTGGTTTTTGTGATTTACTGAAATCAGATCACCGGATTTCCTGTGCATGGGGTAAATTCAGTGGGGATGAGATTGTGTTCGAAGAGTGAAGAGGTCAGTTTTGGGCTCTGGTGCTTTGGGAGAGAGAAGTGGAGGAGCTGCTGGGGTTTAAGGTCAGCATGAGAGCTCTGTGTCTTGGGAAGCCTTTTCTGACTCTCCCAGTTCTGGGTTAGGTGTCCCTTCTACATGCTCCAAGAGGGCCTCCTTTTTGATGCTAGCTAGCACTTGTCGCACTGCCTGGTTCCTGTATGACCCTCCTATGACACTGAAACTCCCTGATGGTACAGACTGCATCGTGGGTGGCATAGTATCTCCAACCCTTACTCCCAGAATTTGCCCAGTAAGGTTGCTTACCTATGAAAATGAAGTGGGCCGCCATATTGGATAGGTCACTGAACTGAGACTTAAAAGAGACGGGGAATTCTTGTGCTATCATTTATTAAAGGAGCTGGACACTCAGTCTCTCTAACCTGCTTTTTCCAAAAGCAAAATAGGTTCAATTTTTTCATTCTACTAATGAAATAATGGAGCACAATGAAGTGTAAAGGGGCTTTATAGACAGTACAGTGCTAGTCACATATAAGATATTATTATCCAGATGAAGCTTGAACAAAGTATGATCCTGGCCATTCTTTGTAAAGCAAGTTCACGTACTCATAGGGTAGGCTTTCATAATACTAGCTCTCTAGCCTCAAAGTAGAAGTATAAAAATGAATAAGATTACAATAATAAACAGTTATGGTATAATACTACTTTAATGTTTTATGAATATTATATTTACTATGTGTCAGAAAATTATGCTGATCATTTGGCATGCATGACCTTATTTAAAACTGTGCAGTTATATAAAGTAGATACTATTACTACCTTCATTTCTCTGAGGCTTAGGGGGTCATGCAAACTATAGTGGGCCAGAATTCAAACAAGATCTATCTGACTCTGGAGCCTAGCTCTAAATCAAACCACTAAAAACTAGTTTGATCTTCCTCAGAAAGGCGGTCTTAGCTAAAGATAGGGAACTGTGTGTTTGAGTCTTGCTACCTGTAAAATTGCAGTACATTTGGATTTCTCAAAGAACAGTAAGGAATGATTGTTTCACAAACATCAAGGGCACCCCAGGGAGGATGTGTGGTGTGTGGGAGGGTGGGGGTGGCTCACAGGCAAGGCCAAACAACAGTGTGTCCCTTGCTTTCTCTAACATTTCTGTTTGTTTTTGTTTTGGGGAGACTCTTCTAAGGCCTAGGGGAGATTCCACTCTCCACAGAAGATTTGCATTGGCTCCAACCCAATGTTCCAGAGAGCTCCTCATTTGGAAAACCTTTAAATTAACTTCTCTACTTAGGGTGTCCTCAATCATGCAGGTGGTATCAATTCAACCTCTGAACCCAGAGAATAAATAACAAGCACAAGGCTGCAAATTTTCCCAGAAATCTTTGTTTCACATTTAAAACCCAAATCAAGTCCCGCATATTTCCTTGTCATCTCCCTCTGCAAATACACTATTTTCCCCCTTAATCTACACTTTGACTTTAGAAGTCCCAGATTTTGACAGGAGTTTCAGTTCCACCTCCCTCCCTGACATAGATCCTGTCCCCTGCATCGTTGTTAAAACCCAAGGGCACCAAAAATCATACAACACCCTCAGCACCACCTGCCTGACACCTGCTCTGGGCTCTAGCCCTCTCTTCATTTTTGGCCCCTAGGGGTTTCCTTGACTTTCTCATTTGTTATATTTTCCCAGAATTTCTAGATATTTTGTAGTAGAAGGGATTTTCAGAATATGTAGTCTATTCCATTGGCAGAAACAGAACCCTCACC
Organism: Pteropus vampyrus; assembly: GCF_000151845.1. Classification (NCBI taxonomy): domain Eukaryota; kingdom Metazoa; phylum Chordata; class Mammalia; order Chiroptera; family Pteropodidae; genus Pteropus; species Pteropus vampyrus. Next base: position 594,582 of record NW_011888994.1, on the reverse strand, counting down.
AATATTTTTACGCAAGTGAAATCTGGTTAATAACTAACATGAGAAGAAAAACAAAAAAAGCCTGCCTCCAGAATGGATCAGTGGCCCTACTCTTCAAATCAGAAGTCAGGAAAAAGAACTACAAGTTTATGAGTCAAGGGATGGAACATTAAAAATAAGATCTGGTGTAGGAGATCCAAGAATGCAGAGGAGACAGGCACCATTGCCAGCAGGGCTTATCGTGACCCCTGGCTAAGGAGACTGTCTTCAGAGGCCAGCTCAAGAGTGAAACTGCCGCCACCTTCCCAGAGCCACCTCTCTGAATCGCCATCAGTCAAACAGTCTCCGAAGAGGAGGGCAGGGTAGGGGCAGACAAGAATCCCTGTCTCCCTGCCCTGGGGAAGGTCCTTGCCATGGCCTTGAGTGCCTCCAAGGACAGGCTCTGCAAAACACATTATATATTCAAATGATAAACTTTTCCTGCCACTATCTTTTCTCATAGTAGTCTGGGAAAGAACTCAGAGAAATTGGCTCTTGTCATAGGACACAAAAATTGAGCACTTGAGCCAAACATCCAGCTTTTTGGTCACGTTGCTAAACATAAGGTAGCAGCGAATGTTCTCAACTGAATCATGTCCATCAGTCAATCCCAGGTGTATTCCTAAACAAGCAGGTGGACTGACTTGGGGAGGCTTGTTGGTGGCAGCAGTAGTGGTAGCGGTTGGGTAGGGGAGTGGGTGGTGAAGAAGGGTGCCTTGTTCACGGTTCACTGCCTTCGCACGGACCGCTGACCTGTGCTTCCTTTACCTTCCTCTTGCACACAGTCACACGTGAAGCTCACGCGTCTCAGTGAACTCTTCTTATTACTTCCCCCACTGGGTTTTCATCTTTATTATTCAATCAGGGACACACTTGACATGCTTATTGTATAAGAATCATCTCATGTGAATTCTTTGGCCAGAGGAGAAGAAATGCCCCCACAAAATTTGCTCCAGATGAGTGTCACTGGTGGCACGTGTCATGTCAGACACACTTCAACCGTTGAGAACAAATCCATATTTATTCTGGAGATGGGAAACTTTGGGCCTCGACAGGGAGATGCTCTTAGAGTTTATGTTCCCTGCCCCACCCACCCCCTTTAAGGCTATCAAAGATTTTTATCCATTGCAGAATCTACTTGGTATTTTAATTTTGGTTAATTTTAAGACCAGAAGTGTTTTTCTCTACTCTCACCCCTCAATCCAAAGGTCTGGTGATATGCCCAGGATCACAATGATCACCTGAGGCAGAGACTTCAATTCCTAGAACAGTTTTCTTTCCCCATATCCTCAGCGCTTCCCATAAGATGGTAACAGAGGAGATGGACCAACAATTGGGAAACATCCGCCCCCCCCCCCACACACAAAGTAATGGAAGGAGTGCTTGTGGGGCCTGTTGTGCCCCACAGTATAAATACTTACTGAGTAGAGATGCCAAGCAGACCACATCCAGGGCTCTGTTTTTAAATCTTCAGCTTAACACATGCCATGTCTGGTGAGGAGCTTAAAGACACAAACATTTGCTTTCGATTTTTTTTTTATAGAACCAAATCACTCAGGCTACTTGTAAAGAGGGGACTATCATTTTCTATGCATGTAACTTCTCTAACTCTTGTTCCCTTCTCTGCTTCAAAGGATGTCATAGCAAGAAGCCCCATACCTACAGGTGCCAAAGAACCTCATGTGAACTTTCCTGGACAAATAACCTTAGAATAGATTCTCCTTTGAACTCAGGTCAGAGAAATCTAACTCTCCTGGAAAGTATAAAATGCAAAATATCTTGACAGTATTTGTGACTATTATAATATTGGGAACTCCTCTTTTTTTTTTTTTTTTTTAATCTTTCTCTGGGAAGAGGGACTTCTCAATTTTAGAGAAAGCCTTGTTGTAAATATCTGACTATTTTGCCTTCACAGCACCCGAATCCCCTAAGAGATGTCAGAGGCAGGGCTTGCCTCTCATCTCAAAACAGAAGCAGGTCTGATAGTTCCTCTCTCAACAACCTGGCTGGCTGGCCTGTGGAGTTTGATGCAATTGTTCTGTTAGTACCAGCAACATTAAGAGTTGTTCAATGCTGGAGATTTGCAGGAGCAGCTGCTGTGACATACAGACCCTTTTGTGACATGATCTTGGCTGCGTTTCTAGCACCTTGCCTCCCTTGGCACCCGTACATTGCCTAAGACTATTTCCCCATGAGGCCTTCTCATCAATTTTGCAAGTTATCCAATCTCCTTCCAATAAATTCCTTTTCTGCTTGTTAGATAGAAATAATTTCTGTTGTTTGCAACCATAGATCTTGAGTAGCCCAGCTTTCCTAAAGTTGTCTCAGTAGATGGTTGAGTATCTGAGGAGTGAGCTATGCTCATGGTATTTTATTAAAAGAGAGTGAGAACATGAGAGCCTCATAACTGAGGCCTGAAGGACTTTTACTTCTCCAGCTGCTGGCAGTAGCAAAGGGGGTAGGAAAGGAGGTCGTTTAAAGTCAATAGGAGGTGTTGGTCTACGATAAGTCACCCATGTGACTTTGCTACAGCTTGTACACCCCCAACTTAAAAACAGGTATTGACAGGCATCCTGTGGATTTATTTTTCCAGCTCTGCCCTCTCTCTCTCTCTGGCTCCCTTTTACAGCCGAAAGTCAGGCCCCACAGCTGGATAAAATAAAATGGTTATATTGGGAGGCTTTAAAATTAGCATAGTTCAGTATGTTTTAAAGTTGAGGCCATTCCCTGAGTAAAGAATGGAGACTTTTCTCACTTTCTCTGACAGCTGCTGTGGATAAAGTCAGGAGCTGTCTGCTCCAAGGGTTCCCCCAACCCTGCCCTAACACTCCCTTCCCTCAGTCTGCCAAATCCAGTCACCACTACACTGCCATGTACCACCGTGAGACAACCTCAGCCCATCAATGGCACATTATCATGTGGCTTTCCATTTTTTCTTAATAACCTTATACCTTTGCTCTTCCAAATTTGAGGATAAATTATTTAACAAGTCTCCAGGGGTTAACTTTATGAGAACTTAAAGCCAGTGCCCATCTGCTATAGGTTAGGGTGAGCCAAATGCTGAAAGTTAATCCTTCTTGTTCCACTCTGGAAAACACTCAGCCATGCACACACACATGCAATCACACACGTGAGTAATCACAAACCTACACACCCTACTATAGCACCTCCCAAACCACATGGCCCAAATAGTAAAACATCAAGGCTTGAATCACCCTACCCAGGCCAATAAAAACTTAACTTTGCGCCCTCATATAGTTGAGCTTGTGCTTGCAAAGTATCTCCCACATGCCTGGCTCTGTGATTAAAACACTGTCATGCCTTTCAGACAAGGGAATAGTTTCTCTTTAAACATTTAAACATTCATACGCACCTATACCTGTGTGACACATGCAT
>NW_011888994.1:583776-591118 GCF_000151845.1 Pteropus vampyrus | reverse complement strand
TTTTTTTTTTTTTTTTTAATCTTTCTCTGGGAAGAGGGACTTCTCAATTTTAGAGAAAGCCTTGTTGTAAATATCTGACTATTTTGCCTTCACAGCACCCGAATCCCCTAAGAGATGTCAGAGGCAGGGCTTGCCTCTCATCTCAAAACAGAAGCAGGTCTGATAGTTCCTCTCTCAACAACCTGGCTGGCTGGCCTGTGGAGTTTGATGCAATTGTTCTGTTAGTACCAGCAACATTAAGAGTTGTTCAATGCTGGAGATTTGCAGGAGCAGCTGCTGTGACATACAGACCCTTTTGTGACATGATCTTGGCTGTGTTTCTAGCACCTTGCCTCCCTTGGCACCCGTACATTGCCTAAGACTATTTCCCCATGAGGCCTTCTCATCAATTTTGCAAGTTATCCAATCTCCTTCCAATAAATTCCTTTTCTGCTTGTTAGATAGAAATAATTTCTGTTGTTTGCAACCATAGATCTTGAGTAGCCCAGCTTTCCTAAAGTTGTCTCAGTAGATGGTTGAGTATCTGAGGAGTGAGCTATGCTCATGGTATTTTATTAAAAGAGAGTGAGAACATGAGAGCCTCATAACTGAGGCCTGAAGGACTTTTACTTCTCCAGCTGCTGGCAGTAGCAAAGGGGGTAGGAAAGGAGGTCGTTTAAAGTCAATAGGAGGTGTTGGTCTACGATAAGTCACCCATGTGACTTTGCTACAGCTTGTACACCCCCAACTTAAAAACAGGTATTGACAGGCATCCTGTGGATTTATTTTTCCAGCTCTGCCCTCTCTCTCTCTCTGGCTCCCTTTTACAGCCGAAAGTCAGGCCCCACAGCTGGATAAAATAAAATGGTTATATTGGGAGGCTTTAAAATTAGCATAGTTCAGTATGTTTTAAAGTTGAGGCCATTCCCTGAGTAAAGAATGGAGACTTTTCTCACTTTCTCTGACAGCTGCTGTGGATAAAGTCAGGAGCTGTCTGCTCCAAGGGTTCCCCCAACCCTGCCCTAACACTCCCTTCCCTCAGTCTGCCAAATCCAGTCACCACTACACTGCCATGTACCACCGTGAGACAACCTCAGCCCATCAATGGCACATTATCATGTGGCTTTCCATTTTTTCTTAATAACCTTATACCTTTGCTCTTCCAAATTTGAGGATAAATTATTTAACAAGTCTCCAGGGGTTAACTTTATGAGAACTTAAAGCCAGTGCCCATCTGCTATAGGTTAGGGTGAGCCAAATGCTGAAAGTTAATCCTTCTTGTTCCACTCTGGAAAACACTCAGCCATGCACACACACATGCAATCACACACGTGAGTAATCACAAACCTACACACCCTACTATAGCACCTCCCAAACCACATGGCCCAAATAGTAAAACATCAAGGCTTGAATCACCCTACCCAGGCCAATAAAAACTTAACTTTGCGCCCTCATATAGTTGAGCTTGTGCTTGCAAAGTATCTCCCACATGCCTGGCTCTGTGATTAAAACACTGTCATGCCTTTCAGACAAGGGAATAGTTTCTCTTTAAACATTTAAACATTCATACGCACCTATACCTGTGTGACACATGCATTGGAGAGTGCGTGTGGGGGATATCAGAGATAAAAGGGAGTATACATGATATATATGACACGTGCACATCGTATTGTATAATTTTATCATTTATTAATTCTATCACATTCTACTTAATTTAAATTTGAGAGGCAGAAGTCAGTTAATGCAATAGTTTTTAATCTTTCACAAAAGAAGTGGGTTTGAAACTAGGCTCTGCCACATTCTTACCGGATGACCTTGTTAAGTCAGAGTTCAGTTTCTTTATCTGTAAAATAAGGATTAAAAATAGTACCCACCTCATAGTATTATTGTGACAACTAAATGAAATATCAAATGAAGTCTTAGCACAGAGTCTGGCAAATAGAAAATACTATAATTAGCTAGGAAAATAGTAGCTATTATTGCTATTATTATTACTGTTATTATTCGCCTCTGAATGAATTCTATGAAATTGCATTTATGAATTAGTAATGCACTCACTCTCTCTATCTTTTAGTTTTCCAAAGCATTAATGTCACCCATCAAAACTTCTCATCTGAGAAATTAGTTGCTGTAACTTCAGTAAAAGGTAAAGTCCATTCTAATTAAGTTTAAGCCAAGCAGTCTATTGTCAATGAGTAATAACCATTAGAATTTTTAAAATATTTTTGATATGACTATTTATGTAGAACTGGCCTAATGTAATTTCTCTGTTTTTTTTTTTTTTGTTTTTTGTTTTTGTTTTTTGTTTTTTTTTAAAAGAAGGAGTTAATATCCAAAAAGGGGACTTATCTTAGGCCATAAAACAGAAACAGAAACAGAGGCCTTCAACCATGAAGCCCACTTCAGTTTACTTCATCCTACATCCAATTAAGAACTTAGGGCTCAATTTAAAGCTACTAATTGGTATATTTACAGGCCATGTCCTAAATCAGGAATTGTGGTGCAAACCTGTTGGATTATATGCCCAGCAAGTCAACCTTATTCCACCTCAGCCTTTTTATGAAACCGTTCCTGCCCCCGCCCCATTCTTGTTTGTCCTCCATCATGGCTTGTGGTGTCCGTGTTCATAGGATATGAAAAAATCCCTGGCAACAGGCCCAGGAACAGGCATCAGGTTCAGGCTGGGCTAATAGGAATATCTTCTCTGAGGAACAGAGAATGAAGTGGGGAGAGAGTTAGTCTTTCCAGGTGGATACATACTATTATTGGTTATGCTTTCAGTGGTGTTGTCCACAGAAGCAGAGAAAGCCAGGGTATAAAAGGAGAGAAGAAAGCGGGCTCACCATGAGGAAGAGATAGAAGAGTCAGAATTTTTATGGCTTTCATACCTCAAATTCTCATTTATTTGAGAGTCTGCTGCATGATTACCCTTGGGTTGTTGAATAAACGCTTTCCTGGTTTAAGCTAGCTTGAGTCATTCCACAACTCACTGCACGCCCACCGCAGTTACATGTCTGGGGGCACTGGGGCACTCACATGGATGCCCATGAGAGCATCATCCCTATGAAGAGAAACTTCTCGATCATTGGTAATGGCTCTTCCATGCTTCAACTCTCTCAAAGGCATGGCACGCCTCGGGTCGTGGTCTCCGAAGTTATCAGGTTTACCGTGGTCTGTCAAATCCCCTAACTACTGTGATATTTCCCTTGAAAATGTCTAAGAATTTCTGTCAGACCCCAACAGCTTTCTGCTCTTTCTTTCTATTTCTACCACCACTGCCTTGAAGGTACTTTGGGTTTCCATAAAACTTACATTTTGTCATCCAATAGAATACTCTTCGCTTCCACTTAGCAGCTATGGCTCTAGCACTTGTGCATCCTCTGTCAGCAGTCTGGGATCAAGACTGTTCCTCCCGAACATGAGGTGAATGGCTGAAAGGGAGACCACAGTAAAGCAAGCAACATGCATGACAGACACTCTAAACCAAGGAGCGCAAGGGAGAGCAGCACATCTTCATCACGGAGAGCAGGTAGAGGTCTATGCTGTAGGTTTTGCCTAGTTGTGCAGGTTATTCTGGTCCTCAGGACGTAGGGAAAATATATATCAACAATTACTAATATGGAGAGTTAAATGCGAATATATAAATAAGTGTTTGTGTATGTATATGTTTTAAGGGAAATATTTCAGAAGCAAATATCATTTTAGCAAATCAGCCCTGTGCAGCGTGTGAGAAAATATATACATTGTCAGTCCAAAACACATTTACTTATGCAGAAGCTGAGAAAGATTTTTTAAAGCAATGAGAAATATCTGGACTTATTTATTCAGCAAATATTTCTTGATTGCCTACTATGTGCTATGTAGCAATGCATAAAATAAATAAAATCTCTTGCCATTATGGAGCTTCTATCTAGGCATGAAAGCCCTGATGGAAATGCTAGCAATGGAAACTACCAATAAAAATATCTATTCAGTACCTTTTATTCCAACTTATTGTGTTAATGTGGTTTTATATATGATTTTATGTTCTGCCAGATGATGGGCTCCATAAGAGAAGGGACTGTGTTTTTTCATTTGTCATTACATCTCCAGTGCCTGATCCATAGTCAGTCTCAGTAAATATTTGATGATTAAATAGATGTATGATCCCCTCCCGAATAAATCCTGTGAGTTTGGTATTATTATGCCCGTTAACAGATGGTAATGAGAGTCAGAAAGGTTATGTAATGTGGCCCAATCACACCACAAAAAGAGCAAGGATTCAAACTCAGTTGGTTTTCCATTAAAACAAAATACTACTTCTGCATGCATCAGTTGGATGAAAGTTTTCTTGGAGCTCAGATCACTCTAAGCTGGGCCTGTAGGGATGAACTGTAGAACTTTCAGTACCTAGGATACTGTTCTGTGTTAACAGGAGAAACGGATCCCTGATAAAAGTATTACTTGCACGTTTTGGAACTTGAAGTTCTAAACTTCACCAACCTAGCCAGGGACTACCAATGAGCTATGGTTAACATTAATGACCCAAAGCCCCTGTTCTACTCCAGTCTGTATCCTCTTTAGCATCTCTTTCCTTAAATAAATCCAACTACCACTCCCATTTACTCCACCTCCACCATGCATGCACAAATACTTCTTTAAATTTTTAAAATTCAGTTTGTGCAGGTCTCAGACCCATTTGTGAATTGGTCTACAGCCACTATCGGTCATCTATAGCTTTAATTTTCTGCTACCACTTTTCATTGTCAACCTCTGCTGTGCAGGAAGCTACTGGGGGCAACACACTGTTGCTGCCTTTCGTGAAAATAAAAATGATGACTCTCATTTCTCCCAAAGTTTCCATCCCTGAGGGCTCCAGACCAAGCTACTTTCTGTAAAGAGATCAAGAGAATAACCCCACGGCCAACTAGTCATGTAACCTGACCCTGAAGGGGCACCAGTGTGCCTTGAGTCTCACAGTCTCTCCTTCCTGTCCAGCCAAACACTCTCTCCCTATGAGCCCACATCAGGCAGAAGAAGCCTGGAGTGCAGAGGCCCACATACATGTTCAGGAGGTAGAGTACACGGTGTTCTTTGCAGAAACCCGTGAATTGTTGATCTATTAAACTCAGAATAACTAGGTAGAGTATTCTGTTTTGCTAAATGCTGTATCATCTTGGATTCTCATTCCAACAAGTATTAGCAGACACCAGAATTTAAGCATATACCCATAAGTACACACACACAAACTCCTCACAAAGGAAGAATTTTAACTGGCTAACAATTTGTGCATGGCGGGGGGTGGGGGGCCGGGAAATTGCAATTTATTGATTGATGGTGAAAAAATGACCATGTTATGGGCATGTCCATGTGTGGCAGGCACAGCCCATGAAACAGGTCTGAAAGCACTAGAAAATGGCTGAGCTCAAGGGTCATTCAGGTGACTTCTTGAGTGTTACTTGCAGCCCCAAATCCATACAGTGTCATTCCTCTGACCTTCAGTTCTTCCTCTGTAACACAGAGTTGTTAGACTTGAAGCTCTAGTGGTCCTCACCCAGCGTTAGCCCTCTGAGATTCCCACTGAGGTGGGTAGGCCAGGGCAGAGAAGGCTTTGGGGTAAAAACCAACACTTTAGAGATGGAAATGCCAAGAAGGGAAGTTTATTAGGTGGGAATAAGTTTATGATACAGCTCAGGACCTCACAGTGGCCTGTGTCTACAAGGGTAGCACTGTAATTATAAGGTATTTAAGAGGGAACTTTCCCAGCCAGGAATAATATAATTTCAGTCTTTTCTCCAGCTTCTCAGTGCCTATGCACATAAACTTATTAAGCCCAACAGACTCCCAGAATGGGCTTAAGTAGCATTGCATCTTTTAGGCAATAAAAGAAGCTGTGGCCACAGAGAGTGTTGCCTTTGTGCTCCCAGACTTACCCGCTAGCTCAGTGGTCCTCCAGGGGTGGTCCAGGCCTCCCTGGTTGTCTGCAGTGGACTTCCAGGGGTCTGTGGGTTGGTCTCCTGGAGTAGTCATGCTTCGTCAAGAGCTTTGTCTCAACTTATGTTTCAGAAGGGATTTATAATTTACTTACACTCCATCTTCTCATCGTTTGCCAGATTTTAATGCTTGATTCTCCTTGTTTCCCTTGCTACGTTTTTCATACCCACCCTGTGCCTCATTTTTATAATGTTGAGTTATTGAAGGTATTAGGTGGCCTGAGTGTTCTCCGGTTTTGACAAAGCAGCCCTTTACTCCAAAGCATTAGCTTCTCTGGTTCATCTTGATGTTTAGTTAACACGATATCCTGTGATGCTGAATTTCAGCCCTGTAACTGGGAACAGCATTGTTCAGAAGTTATCTCCTTTCAATAATAGTTGTTTTTCTTTTCCAAAGGCGGGTGGTGTTGTCAAGATGTCATCCAGACTGTACTACTTTCTTGCTTAGTAAAAGGCTGAGAGGACGTGGTTCCATTGTGTAGCGGTTAGCATGTCTGCTTTACACGCAGAAAGTCTTGGGTTCACACCCCAGTGGAGCGACAGTCTGTGGTCTACAGCCATGCCACCCTAAACAAGCCCAATGTCTGATCTCGGAAGCTAAGCAGGGTTGGACCTGGTTAATATTTGGATGGGAGACCACCTAGGAAGACCAGGTACTGTAGGCATAAATAATAATAAATAGTTTTTTTAAAAAGGCCAAGAAAGGAAACCATGAAAATATGTAAATTATTTGTAGGTCAATGTTTGTTATTCAACATCAAGGTTTTGTTTTAGTGGAGAGACAGGAAAAGAACACACATATGCCCACTCAGTTTATTAATAAGCACATTTATTTTCTTATTGCCTGTTATTCAAAGGCTCTTGAAAAGTATACACAGAGTCATATATTTTTTTAATGTAATAACTCCATAAAATTTTACATTCGAATGGAAGTTTCTATCTATTGGCTCAATTTTCCAGTGAAAGAATACTTAAACAACAACCTGAGGTCCCCAGAACCTTTTTAATTTTTCTGGTCTGTTTGTTTGACAATAAAATTTCACATCTGGGATGACAAGCCTAGTGCCAAATTTTAACCTAACACAATTTCAAATGGATGAGCTATTATGTTCAAGTAAGGCAGAAGACTCAGGCTTCTAAATGGAATTGCTTGATAGCCCTTCACCCACAACTTGCTGAGTTAATAACAGTATAGCTTTGTTTAGTGATCAATGAACTCAGATTCCTGCTACAGACCATCTTCCCAGAGAAGACAGATTGCTTTTTAATTCACTCTTCATCAGTTTCTCACCAGACAGGGCCCAAATATCCAGCTTCATCCACTTATATATCATCTGTGTCAATAAATGCTCCCATAAGCCTGGATGTGAGACTCAGGTCAACAGTAATCC
>NW_011888994.1:572164-577360 GCF_000151845.1 Pteropus vampyrus | reverse complement strand
TGCCTGCAGTGCCCTGACTTTGAACAAAGTTGTTAACTGCAGATCCTGGAGTCACAAAGACCTAGATTTGAAGGCCAGCTTTGCTTTACCTTTCTCACCTTTAATATGGGATTAGTCATCCCCAAGAGGGTTTCTCTAGGAATGAAAAGGAAAAATGTTTTTGAAATGCCCAGCACAGAGTTTGAAATACAGCAGTCACTCAATACGTAGCAGGTGCAATGAGAGTAGAGTAAGCCGATGAGCCGACTTAGGCTAAGGGAGGTGATTAAGGAGTAGTGACTGGTGTGACTTCGGGATGTGCACCAGCCTTCTAATTTTGACTCTCAACTAAACTCCTTACAGTTTGACCTTGAGCAGGTTGCAAACTACTATTAAATTTCAATTTTCAAGTTGGTAAAGTAGGTCGTTGTGAGATTACACTTGTTACTCAGGCAACACACTAACATAGTATTTAACACAAAATAAGTGCTTCGGACAGTTTCAGATCTAAAACTCAGTATGCCCCTTTGTTGATTCTTTAAGAGATTTTCATATCTTAGGGCACCGAATCATTTCCAGACTTATTGGAACAAGGGTAAGACCCTGTTTCAAAGGAACCTTTGGCCAAAGATCAGGGAGCACTCCCTGCTCCTTGCCAGATCCCAAGTTAACCAACAGATTCTTATTAGGTAGCAAAGTGAAAAGATTCAGAATTCCAAGAAACAGGTATCAGGCTGAAAGGATTTCCAGCAAACTCTCTTAGATCACAATACTATTCAAGACACCATTAGGTAAAATTGCTCAGTCTTCTGCTAATGAGACAACTTGTCTTGAATAATTTCAAAGGTCTGAGCAGATCTAGAGAATCCTCCCTTCTATGGTGGTTCTCAGAGAAATGAGTCATTTAAGGTCATGCTCTGTGGACACAATCACAGCACAGTTTCTCTCTCTGCAAGGTAACCAGCCTCTATTATCAATAATGAAGATAACTGACAGAGATGACGACCAAATACAACTCTTTCCTTCTCATCTGACGCTGAGAGACAGGCTTCCTCCTTTTGGAGACAGAAATATTACAAAGGAGCCAACATGCCAGAATTATCATGAGGTAGCAAGATGTAAGGAGTGAAGAACATGTGATGATTTCATTTCCTCACCTTCTTCTAGCATATTTAAATTATCTGGTACACATGGAATGTTCCAAGCTAGTGTGCCATGTGCTCCTGATGGCAGGTTACAGAGGAAGGATGTTCACAGAGGAAGGAAGCATTGTTACCTTGCAGCTGACCTAAGCACTGTCACAGGGCTCCTGACACAGGACCAGACATATTAACCTACCACAATGATTCTGATGTGTGGTCAGGGCTGAGAACTATAGATTAAAGTCTCCTGGATGCTCAGGATGGTTCAACTCCAGCATGAGCTGTGTCTTCATTTAATCAAGTGCCTTGCTAGTCTGTCTGATGGATGTCTTGTCTCTTCTAAGAAACCGTGACCTCCATGGGGCCAGATGGCCCTGTTCCTCTGGTCTCCAGGTGTCTGGTATTTACCCTGGAGCAGAGCTTGAGTTCCCAGAGCTAGGTAAGTAAGGGGCACTTACAAACCTGACATTAGCTAGAGAATATTTGCTAAGCAAATTAACTGTAAATAAAATTAGAGGGAGGCAAGGAGCGGGTTTAAATGTTAAAATGCCTGAGGACAAACTGTGTTCAAGCATCTTAAAAGCACCCATTAATACTTAAGTAATTTAAAATTAATTGTAAATACACCATACCTATTCTATCAGGCCATGCTTTGTTGACCTATATATATTTGTGTATGTAGCTGTAATACGGAAGCAGCTGCTTTTCAATTGTTCTATGATCCACACGTTTCATTTATATCTCGAGTACGTTCAGCATACCATGAAATGACATGACTGCTACTGCTCAAGTCTTAGAAACTCTAAGCCCCCAATTGTTCATAGAGTACTTTGCATGGTCCCCCCAAATATATATGGATCTTCCCGAAGAGTAACTTACATCCATCTGTGAATCAACTTAGGGGTATTGCTTCTCTCTGCTTCTGCTAGCCACATTCAGCTTCCAAAAGCCTCCACTGCCCACTGCCCTGACCTCAACCACCCTGCCATGGCCCATGCTGTTTGCAGCTGCAGTAGTGTGCAGACTCTGTTTTCCAGAGTCACATTCCTGCTTTGACCTGAACCCTTTCCAATGGACCTTTACCTAGCCAAAGTTTGGCTAATTCACCCTGGCCACCACCAGTGCTATCAGTCACCATAACACCATGACAGCTTCACAGTCTCCTATAAATCAGAAAGGAAAACACTCACTCCTGCTATGTTACCTTCAGATGGGGGGCCCCACAGCACGGTTCCTTGGGCCTTGAGTTATTACAAGGTTTATTGAAACAGCTGTCACTTTTCACGCCCAGCTCTTATCCTTCAAGGAATGAACAAATGCCATCGGGCAGCAGGGATGGGAGGATTTCATACCCAGACACCATGTTGCATGTTCTAGGAATGTCTGCGCCACTCTGAACTGTGGGCAGACCCTGTCGTTGGGTCTGACTGGCCAGGACATAGTTATCTTTTAATTCTATAAAGTAAATTCTCCCTTGAGGAGCCCACTTTTTCTCCTCTTCCCCACATATCCATTATCAACGCCCCTCTAGATAAGTTCACACATATTTGAATTATGTGGAAGATATGGTTCAGGAAGCAAGTCCCACCCCCTCACATGTTAATCAGCTGCTGCAAATAGATTTGGAGGGTGGGAGTGGGATTGTGGTGGGGGGGAGGGCGGTGGTGGTGAAAAAAGGTGGAGTGATATCTAGCACATCCCACAATCAAATACACATTTAGTAATCTCAGATTTTAGCCAGCCAAGACTCTTGTTATACATGAATTTGTTTTAGCACTTTCTTCAATAATATACATCAGTGATGTCATGCACTTCAGAAGTTCATCTACTTAAAAACTTCTAATCTAGGAGCCCAAATAGAGAAAACCCAAGTGGCTGGGATAATGTTTTGAAAATTAAGGTGTATATTTTCTATTAAGCTAATGAGGATAATTTTTTTAAATTGAAAATGCTGAGAGATGACAAATACTTGCATGTGAGATTACTGTTTCGTATAGATAATCCTAAAGGACAATAAGTGAACAATACAATATGTAAAACAGCGCAATAGGTTTCTATGTGTTTTCCTAAAGGCCCTTAATTCCAAGTTAGCTCCAATTTCCCATATTTTTATTTAGAGAGTTTTCCGAGAGCTATAAAAAATATATGATATATTTAATATTACGTTATAATAATATATTATAATAAATGTTATTATAATATGCTATTACTAATTATAGAAAAATAACTAGAACATTTCATATTGAACTCTTTGAGTGTCACCTCTGCCTCATTCTTTTCCCCCAAAGAAAGCTTTTTTGGAGTGCTTCGGGAACTAGGAAAAGAGTTCACTAGGCTATCTTTGATTCTTTGGTTTCGCCAGCTAAAATCTTTCCCTTAAGATTTTATCTTCTCCTATGTTTTCAATTATCACCCAGATAAAAATGATGCTTAGATTTGTATCTCCAGCCCTGATCTCTCTTGAACCTTGGATATGCAACTCTCTAGAACCATGCCTAGCAGTCCTTTACCCCTTCATCTAAAGCCCAAGGTCTAGAACTAAATTCACTCATTTATTTCTTTTTCCCCCAAACTCATCCGTTTCAGTCTATCATTCTATTTTGTAATTTCAGTCATTGTATGAAAAATGTTTTTAAGGACTGAAAAGCCTTTTTAAAAAGCTGTTTTCCTCTATCCCAGAGGTAGAAATGTTTCCATTTCACTTGTTGCTCTTCTAAGGGAAGGAACAAAGTTGAATGACAAGGAGATGAACAGGGTGGCTGCAGGAGGAATTGTAAAGGAAAGGAGCTACCATCTCTGTTGGCTGAGATGATGAGTGGGTAAGGATTCCAGCACCAGATGCGATTTCAGAATGAGGTCAGTAGTCTAAAGCCATTGCTCCCACATTCCCAGCATCTCAGGGGAGTGAGATGTGGGTGTGGTACCCCACCTGGATGTGTTGCAGTGTTTCCAGCCAGCATGACCACATGCAGATGGGCACCAAGAATGCAAATAATGCCACCGTGACGTCTGCTGCAATGTTCATCTTGGAGTTTTGCTTGCAGCCTGGTTTAGGCCTAGTACTGTAGCTGGCTGGCCCTGGGCACACTCTGTTGAAGTCTGAGCACATTCTGTGCTTCTTGGTCCTCTCCAGGCCATGCTTTGCTTCTCCCATCCATGTACCCCCAAGTGGGAGGCTGCAGCTGCTGCTACTCACGGCCTGTTTCTGTGGTCTCTTGCCAGTGTCAAGAGTGAGAATATAGACTGACAGCTGACACTGACTGGCTCTTTGTCTTCTTGTTGAATGGAACATATTAGGGGCAGCTGAACTATCCCAACTTTTTATATTATTCTTCCTTCCAACTTCTAAATTTCTCTTAGAGGCTGAGAGCATAGATTCTGTAACCAGGTTATCTGGGTTCAAGTCCTATCTCTACCATTTTATAAGCTATGTGAAAATTGGGCAGATTACACAATCTCTCTGTGCCTCAGTTTTCTTATCTATTTAAATGGAATAATAATAATATTTATCTCATGGGGTTATTATGGGAGTTAATTAAATTAATATACATAAAGACCTGAGAATAATGCTTGACCTATAATGTATTACCTATTACAATTTTATTACTGGAAAGATATTCACTCCATAGCAGTGATCCATACCACAGATGAAATCTATCATTTCTAAGAGAGGTGTTAATTAACAATAGCTAACATTTGTTAAACATTTAACAATTTTAAGGCAGTACATTCACACATTTCACTAAATCCTATGAAATAGACAAAGCAGAGGTTTTTGTTATACCTAATAGAGGACACTTAGAGAGATTTAATGACTTATCTAAGATCACAGAGTTTATAAGTAGAGTCAAAATTTAAATTTAAGGCCTTTCGACTCCAAATTTCATACTCTTTCTATTATATCTAGCTGATTCAATTTTTATTGATCTCTTCAATTAATAATTGTTGAGTACTGACTTGGTACTGGAACAGGTGAAATAAAATTGGATGTGATAAAGAAATAGCCACCAACCAAAAGACTCAAGGAGACAAACTAATTTACAGCCATCTACCCAAAAGCTGTACTCCCCGAATG
>NW_011888994.1:569709-572114 GCF_000151845.1 Pteropus vampyrus | reverse complement strand
TCCTATCTCTACCATTTTATAAGCTATGTGAAAATTGGGCAGATTACACAATCTCTCTGTGCCTCAGTTTTCTTATCTATTTAAATGGAATAATAATAATATTTATCTCATGGGGTTATTATGGGAGTTAATTAAATTAATATACATAAAGACCTGAGAATAATGCTTGACCTATAATGTATTACCTATTACAATTTTATTACTGGAAAGATATTCACTCCATAGCAGTGATCCATACCACAGATGAAATCTATCATTTCTAAGAGAGGTGTTAATTAACAATAGCTAACATTTGTTAAACATTTAACAATTTTAAGGCAGTACATTCACACATTTCACTAAATCCTATGAAATAGACAAAGCAGAGGTTTTTGTTATACCTAATAGAGGACACTTAGAGAGATTTAATGACTTATCTAAGATCACAGAGTTTATAAGTAGAGTCAAAATCTAAATTTAAGGCCTTTCGACTCCAAATTTCATACTCTTTCTATTATATCTAGCTGATTCAATTTTTATTGATCTCTTCAATCAATAATTGTTGAGTACTGACTTGGTACTGGAACAGGTGAAATAAAATTGGATGTGATAAAGAAATAGCCACCAACCAAAAGACTCAAGGAGACAAACTAATTTACAGCCATCTACCCAAAAGCTGTACTCCCCGAATGTATACAATTTAAATTGTCATAAGTTGAATAATGGATTGGATGAACTTAGTATTTAAAGATACATTTTTAAGAAAATGACTTCCTAAATCAGTTAGAGTTTGGTCAGAAAGTCAGAAGATTATTCTAAATATTTTAGCATGAATGGATTTAATTAAAGAAACTATGTGCCTATAAAACTATTAGAAGGGCTTTGGGAGTGAAAGTCACAGAGGTCCTCTGCTGCTTTTAGGAAATCTAGCAGTTCTCAAACAGGCAAATCTCAGGAACTCACCTGGAAGCCACTGTAAACCTCACTCATGTCTTCCCACAAGTCTCTACCTACAGCTTCCAGAGGAAGAGTAATGATGGCTGATTCTCTTCTACCATTGAAATCTCATACCAGTGCCTTTCACTGGCTGCATCTGAGCCAGAGCTCTGCTGGCAACGGTGTCTGGGAAATGTAGTTTCTGGGTGTCCAGCTCTGTGATACAGGGAATAAACTTAGAAGAGCAAGGATTATGCTGAGTGTCAATAAATACTATATAGTGTCCCACCCATTGATTTGTAAAATGCCTAATAATGGGGATGATTGTTTTCTTCAGGTCCAGGAGACTAAATATTATTTAATGGAGATAGGTGTCATCATTGTCTAG
Organism: Pteropus vampyrus; assembly: GCF_000151845.1. Lineage (NCBI taxonomy): Eukaryota > Metazoa > Chordata > Mammalia > Chiroptera > Pteropodidae > Pteropus > Pteropus vampyrus. The sequence goes on along the minus strand of NW_011888994.1, from coordinate 570,811 downwards.
TCTCACATTTTAATGACATTAAAACTCCCACAGATGTTATTTGAGGGTATCACTTTTAGACAGTTGGGCCCATATAAAAGATGATGTCCATCTGCATCTCAGAAGATCTTGGGGTTTGGGATGTTGTTATTTGTGTTAGAAGATTAAATACATGGGTGACTTTCAAGTAGCAGTCAGGGGAAAGGCCTCACATCATGCATTGCTCATGTGGCTTCAGCCCTGGGGATGGGTCGTAGTCTATGGAATGACCATCTGGAAACAAACACTTGATCCCCGTGCATTTGTACTGATCTCTCTTCATGCCATTTCTTTCCTCCCTATAAGGTGCTTTGGTCCATCTCCTCTACCCCGACCCCTGGTCTTCAGGTGCATGTGCTGCATCCCACTCTTCTTTCTCCTCCTACCCCCAGTCCAATGTCAACCTCTAGGGATAGGGGCCATTAGCCATGGTCTCTCTCTATCTTATTTCCAATTCCAAACTGACACAATGCCCAATTTCCTTTTAGTTCTCAAGGGCTTTTCCTTTCTTGACTAAACCTGGCTCTAACAAATAAAAATTGTTGACTTTTGAAATAATTGTTTCTAGTACAAGCTGCAAGAATTTTGGGAGTCAAAAACTAAACATTAAATATTTCTATCTAAAAATATTTCTAGAAAAAGACCCCAAATTTATATAGGCACTTGATTTATGAATTTCTGTGAATCAACAAGGAAAAGAAAAATGACCAGGTTTAAAAACATATATATAAAGAGAATCTTGAGCAAGCACTACATAAAAGAATATATAAAGGGCCAATAACCACATGGAAAAATATTCAACATCAGTCATCAGAATAATACAAATTAAAACCACAATAGTATTTCTGTCGAAATACTAAAATTTTTAAAAGATGGGCAAAATCAAATGCCAGCAAGGTTGTGAGGCCGTGTACCTCCATACATTGTTGCTGGGAATATAAAATGGTGCAATCACTTTGGAAACTACTTGTCAATATCTACTTAAATTAAACATACATTGTTTTCCTAGATATATGCCCAAGAGAAATAAGTGTTTACATCTAACAAAAACATTCGTGAGAATAGCCACAGATGCTTTATTCAT
>NW_011888994.1:563381-568704 GCF_000151845.1 Pteropus vampyrus | reverse complement strand
TAAAGGTGCATATGCTGATTTTACAGGTCTCCTAGAGTGGACTTCTTCACTCAATGCAGAGCTGGGTGCTGGGCTCAGAGTCGCCCCTCTTTCTTGCTCAGCTTCATGTTGGTCAGGAAAGCCCTCCTTATGGAGACATGGGTTCACTTGATTGCTGCCTCTCTAGCTTGGGGAAGTCCCTTTGATATAAAACTTTCTGGCATGCCTCCTACTTCCCTTCCTACTTTGCTTGGTGGCTTCTGGATAAACCAGACATGCTACATTTGAGCAATCCCATCATCAGCAGTAAAGCTTATCTCAGTCTAGCCACAGACTTAAAAGTACCTGCACATTTTGTTTTGGAAAATCCATCCTGTGTCTACAGGAATGAATATCCCCTCCCATGAACTTCTAATAAATATCTGGAAGATCTCAAGGAATGAACTTTGGCTGACCCACTTGTGCACATCTTTGAAATCCCTCCCTTCCGTACTTTCTGTGGAGCTGAGCGAGTGGTCTGAAAACCCTTGAACACTTTTGTGAACCATAAATTCAGAGAACTGTTAGTTTGGGGATTTGAGGAACAGATTTCAGGAAGTAGCAAGGAATAATCATGTTTTGGGTCATTTCATCATTGTTCGTTCCCAAGAGTTTACATATGTTCTCTGCTGTATCCCTACAGATCTGCATTTCCTGTTGGAAGGAAAGGAACCAGGTCAGTCTTCTATTTGCAAATGATATTAATCAAAATTGTATTTTAAGTGACAGCACTTGGTAATGTGGGGATAGCTCCATCTCTCACAGAAGATCTATTCGGTCTGCTTGAATGTGAATGTAAAGCAATGTATGTCCTCTCTGCATAAAGAATCATCTTATAAATACATATTTCTCTCACATGTGGCACATCTTTCAGCTTGTGTTATGTGTGAATTCAGAGGAACAGCAAGCAGTAGCTTTGAGTTGCCTGACCAAGTTCATGTTATTTTCAGAATTTAAGGGTTAAACCTCAGCTCGGAGTCATGCTTAAAATGGATAGATTCTATGTCTAGCAATTGTAAAATGGGAATTCTTTGCTTGATGAGTTTATTTCATCATTTCAATGGGGTGGAATAAATGGAGATAGTGGTAATTAGGGAAAGAATCATTCGTTTTTCTCTGTACAGAATTCACAGAATCTGCAGATTTTGGGTTCTAGCCTAGAAGTAGAATCCTCTGGCATTTGAACTTGTTTATTTTGGTCAAAAATGTGACTACAGGGGAAAAAGGATTAGAATATTTTTTGAATGACTTCCAGAAGCATCTTAGACATCAAAGGGGTTATATACAACAACATTTTAATGATTTAATGTAAATGAACCAGATATGGATATATTATGTTTCCTTTAGAAATACACAGGGTTTAAAATTAAAGGAGAAATGCTTACAGATAGGGTTTCTGACCTCATTGAATAAAAAAGATTTCTAAGACTGATTCAATTCTGAGTAGAATTGAACAAAATATCTTATTTTTCCTAATAATTAGTAATTTGATATATATTTTCACTCACAAAATTCCATATCAGCTAACAGTTTTTAAATACAAATCATCTCTACTCTTTTATTGAAAATGCTGAGGCTACCATGGTAACATTAGATTTCATTTTCTTCACACTAAATAGCAACATTATAGCAACTCTAAAAAATAATGTGAAACGTGGGTGTTAGCAGAAATTATGACACATTAAGGCAGTTTGCAAGCTCATGGCCCATGGCAAAATCTACTTGATATTCATGTTTTATTTGGTCCATAGAGCATTCAAAATGTTTTGAATTATTTGCCAGCATTTGAAAATCAGTTGATGTGATTGAAAAGTTGAGTTCTTATTTCTCTTGACAAGTAGAAAATCTGGCTACAGCGACTCTGATTGCTGCATGTCAAGCTTCAATAGGAGCTAAGGACCGTCTGCCTCTTCAGAAAGTGAGTTCTCCGGTTTGCCAGAGCACTCCCACCCGCTTCCCGAGTCACTTCAAGCAGTGGCATCGCCTGGCCTCTCTAGACTTTGAATGTATAATCCATACTGAAGAATAGAAGTAGAATGCAATACCCCCTGAAAACTGCATCCTTCTTAGGAAAGATATGGAGAATTTCTGCTCTATGTTCTTCAAATGAAAAATCAACTTTAGGTTATTCAAAGTTTGAATAATTCTCAAATGCAAGTTCTTTGCTTCACTAACACTGCTAGATCCTAGATCTCCCAGTTCGTTATTCATAGATCCTTCATCAAAGGGGTGGGAGAACCACAGGAAGCCACATCTCTGCTCAACATTTTAAATTTTGATTCAGCTAATGAAAGAGATGAACCTTGAAACTAAAACTAAATTATGAATTAACTATAACAATTATTTCTCCAAGTTCTGCCCTTAGCCACTGAAAGTTGAAAGCTACATATTTCACTGGGCTATGTACTTATTACCTGGAATCTTTGGTAGACAAAGATAGCAATTGGTTCTGTTGGCCCAAGTTTTGGCTTAGTTTAGACATTGTCCTAAAGAGGATAAGATAATGAGATCAAGTGTGGCATGGACCAGTTACATTTTATGACCATGGAAAGTATCCTTAAGTCAAGCCAATCACTTTGCATAAGTAAACTTCTTATTCTAAAGAAATAAGAGGTTATAAAGTATATCTGAATCACTATGCAAACCCATCATTATCATGAATAAATAACTGAACACACGGTTCTAAGTGGAAAAATGTCATCTTATAATAGGGTTAGCTTATTTATACTTGCTTCATAACTTTGATTTGAATAAAATGGCTAAGGCTATACAATAAGTCCAGTTATAACTCACAAGACAGCCATTAATTACATCATAGAATCAGTCCACAGGATAAAAGAGTGCCATAACCACAGGGTTAGGACTTATGACATTAGGTCAAGTTGACATTTGATTTCAGTAGAACTCAAAGCTAAAAAAAACAAAAATTGATGCCTAATGTTTGCCAAGAGTCACTTTTCTGGCATGACCAGAGTCAGTGTTTGGTCACAAACTCCTTTTCCTCCAACTAAAACTGATGTAGACAAGACTCACTGTTGGCACCACCATGTGACAGTACAATTATCTGGTCTAGTTGTGCTTCTCCTTGACCTTTTTGTATTCAAATCTTACCACTATTGCTCCTCAAGAAATTCTTTGAAATCGCCTCTTCTCTCCATTGTGCAAAGCTTAACTGAGGGGCAGTCTTTGGTGTCCCTTCTCAGTGAGAATAGTGGGGGCAGGGCAAGAAGTTTAGGTTAGACATTAGTCCCTGAGGAGACAAACAGTTGTAATTTGCTGCCATAAAGACATGTTTGTTTCCCCATTCTAAATTTATCCAACAAATATTTATTGACTATATAGTCCAAGCCAGATATAATCCCTAAGCTATCACATTTCAATTAGTTAAGCAGCTATTTTTCAATATATCTAATGATGCAAAATAAAACTCTCACTCTGTAACCCTTGCTAATAGATGACCTTCCACATAATGATATACTTTCCCAAAAGTTTTCAGACTTATTCACAACATATCTGTTGACTTAACATTACTCACTAATATTTTTCTGTTCCTGAAAACACTTTACAAGAACGTATTATGGATAGCAGTCAAATCACCATTTGGATGCCCTTTAATTTTCTTTCAAATGAGTTAAATCCATTCAGTAGGAATATTTTGGGTGGGTATCTTATCCCCTAATGGAGAAATAAGATAATTCCTTTGTTATTTTTAACACTTTGTTCCACTCAGATCTGCAAATTTGTTTTTTGTTATTCCTAATTTGTGATGTGTGGGCCAAACATATCTCAGGGATGGCGTTTTCATTGTTGGCTCTCACAGTCTCCCTCAGTAGTCACCATAGTTGTCCAGAGTTGCAGAAGGATTGATATAAAACAGGAGGTTCCAACCAGTAAACTACCAGGTGAAGAATCAGATAAGGAAGCACAGTGCCTCTGTAATGGGGTCCTCTCGTGATGGGGACATCATAGCATCATGCTATGACTTTGCATGTGACTTTGCTTTCTCACAAGTCAGACCCACAGCACCTGACTTTAATGAGGCTCTTTAGGCATTCATAGGACTTTCCAAAAAGGACATCTTAGAAGGTCTTTCTATAACTCAAGAGCACATGGAGAGAAAAAGAATATTGTAGGAATGTTGGACACCAGAAACTTGGACACAAGAAAATCCAGGAAAAGCATGAGCGAAGAAAATTCTTCCACTTTCTCTCAGGCTGGATGCTTGGTTACTTTGAGATTCAGTATGTTGTTATGAGATCTGATATATTGTGAGGTTATAGTGAAAATTAATTACTAGCGATTTTGGTTAAAGATGGACCTTACAGAGAAACGAGGTACACAGTACATTGACATATGTAATCGAGTGGAGAAATAAGTATTAATTTGGACCCCAATCTCAATAGTCGCCTATACTTGTTTTCATGAGCAGACCTTTTGCTAAAAATTCACATGATAAGTGCAATTGAGACAAATGTGCAGGTGAGAGGCCCAGGAAGCAATTTCCATACCACACAGCATGAGAGGAAGAACACATTAAGTATATTTCAGCTTCGCAACCTGCATCCCCAGCTTTAACCCTGTGCAATGGCCTGGCCAGCTACCAAGAACTAGACTTAATTTTTACCCTTGAGTATAAATTAGTCCAGCATACTGACTTCAGGACTCCAGAGCTCAGCTCAAACTCAGCTTGCCTAAACCCTACCATGCATGCACTGCAGCCAGGTCTCTTAAGCCCTCCAGCTAAATTAAGCTAACTTCCTAAAGGGAGAATTTTAAATATATGGGGTTGTGTAATAGATATAAGTGAAATGCTACTGAGATGGTAGAGAGGATAAAGTGTTGTATCTTTTCTAGAAGTCTGATATAATTTTATAAATACATATTTATTTAACACATACAGGGTATAACTCATGTCTGAAACACAGAAATTACATTAAATCTTTACCTTATATTTAAAAAGGTGCTAAAGGAAATAATTATGTTTATCTGACTCAGACTAAAAAAATATTCAACCCAAAACTATTTCTGAAGCAGTTTATATGAATTATAATTAGATTAATTACTCATTCTATTAAGGAAAAACTAATTCACCATCCTGATTTTGTTACTTTTTTTTTTTTTTTTTGCATAGTAGCAAATTCAAGAGTAGAATTATAGTGAGAACAGATAAAAAGTATATGGAAAAAAACCTCGGTAACCAGCAAGACATCTTGAAAATAATATAAAACATTGCTGTTAGGAAATGTGTAGGGAAAAAAGGGGGTTATCAACAAAATAGGGGTTAGGGATTTGGGGAAAACATCGA
>NW_011888994.1:545599-562186 GCF_000151845.1 Pteropus vampyrus | reverse complement strand
TAGTATTCCATTTATAAACATTTTATACTTTTTTTTAAATCCATTCTACTGTTGATGGCCATTGAGCAATCTTCAGTTTCAGGTTATTATGGATATTGTTGCTTTGAATACCATAGTACATGTCTTCCGATAAACATAAGAATGTTTATTATTCACTGCACTCTGAGATCTCAGGTGGAATGCTTGGGTCATATGGTATGCTTATATTTAACTTTAATAGATGTTGCCAAACATTTTTCTCCAAAGTAGTCACAGCAATTTACCCACCTCAGAAGTATATGAGAGTTCTGGTGACTCGACATCCTTGCCAACTCTTGATATTTTTCCCCTTTCTTATATAAGCCAATCCTAGTGGCTATAAATGAGTATAAATGAGTGTTAAGTTCGATGTGGTTTAAACAGGAAGCAATTTTATTTTTCTAGCCTCTACTTTCAACCATGCCGTCAAACTCTACTTTCTCATCACTTAACAGTATCTTGGGAAAATCCCATAAGTTCTAGGTCCTTTTCAGTTATTAAAATTTAGTTTGGTTCATTTAAAATTTTTAGTGTCTATCTGATTCAGAGCTCTTTCCCTCTAGTTCAGATGAGTCTTGTGGCTTAAGAGGCTTGGAGTGGAGAGACATGTGGTCTTCTCTTTACAGACTACCCTCTCCTCTCTTGTATAGGTTCTGGTTCTGCTTTGGAGGCAGGGAAAAGAGATAGAGTTTCTACTCGCTAATCAGTTATGTGAGCTCACGATCATCTCTTGTTGGTTGTGGCTACTTTTCCAGCTCTCACTGGTGAGGAATAATGGGGAGTATATCTAATCTTTGTCCCTACTTCCTGGCATAGAACTTCAAAAACTCTTGGAATTTCCTGAGTAACAGGGATACCTTCGTTATGCCAATGTGGTGACTCTGGTGGGTTCCTAGATAGCTTCAGGATGGCGGCTGGTCACCCGAAAGACCAATCACATAATTAGAGAATTGGAACTTTTGTCTAGCCTGACTTCCCAGGAGGTAAGAAGAGCTAGAGATTGAGTTAAATCATGATTTAATCAATAATGGCTATGCAGTGAAACCCCAGTAAAAACTCTGGACACTCAAGCCCAGTGGCACCTCCTGGTTGGTGAACACACTGATGTGCTAGTAGGGTAGTGTGTCCTGATTCTGGGCAGAGAGGGCACTGAAGCTCTGTATTCCCTCCCAGACCCTCTCCTGTGTGTGTCCTTTATAATAAAACTATAATCATAAGTATAGTGCTTTCTTGAATTCTGCGAATTATTCTAGTGAATCATTGAACCTGAATAGGTTGTTAGAACCACCAAATTTGCAGCCAATCAATCAAAATTGTAGGTGGCTTGGGGACCTCACATACAGCTGGTATCTGAAGTAAGAGCAATCTTGCTGGGGACTGTGCCCTTGAATCTGTGGAGTCAGATGCTAATCTAGGGTGATTAGCATCAGAAATGGACTGCAAACAGTACAACTGCTTTGTCACCAATCTCTCTGTGGCCAGTGTCCACAGGCTGGCTCTGTCATGACTTGATATTGAGTTCAACAGAGACCTGTGAGACCTTTCTTGGAAATGAAAAATCTAGCTCTAGCATGACCACTTCCACCTCCTTCAGCTCTCAACACCAGCAGCCTGCGTGTCAGCCTTTCACTGCTAGAATAACTTGGATAGCAAGCAGTCCTCTTAGGTGAGGAATTGACAATGCAGGTCAAGTCCAGGCCCCTTTCTCTTTATCCATGAGACTTCCTCACCCAGGAACTTAACATGAGGGAGTGCAGAGAACTCCAGCAATGCCCTATTCTCCCACTTTGCCATCCCTCTCATCATGGCACAGGGGTAGTGTATTCAGCCTACTGGCTAAGCCAATGTCCAATCTGGGACATGAAATGCCGGTCACCCCTTCTTGAAGGTGCTCTGAAGTCTTTACAAATAATATCCTTGGGGCTTCCCCACTCCTCACTTGGATTTAGAAAGAGATATAATGCCCCTGTCATATACCCATGCTCTCCTCTGCCCCCATCAAATTTATGTTTCTAGCAACTCTCTTCTCAGTCTCTTTATATGGGCTATGGAGAGATACTTGACTGGTGACAGTAGGGCTTGCTCTGCCAGCTATTAGTAAAGCCAGCAGGGAGGTGCCTACCTGTATGAGAATCTCTCACTAGAATATATGGGTACGTAGAACCTCTTGTTTTCAGCTTTAAGCTTCAGCCAGTATTCCTGAACAAACAAGTTCTTTTATGAATTAACAAAAAAGCAAACAAAAGTCAAATCAATCAACAATATATTTTGAGCACCTATTTCATGCATTAGACTATGGAATAAAAGTGGAAAAAGAATCACCGGATTGGATGTGAGAGACCTTAGTAGGGAGGATAAATATCTATAATAAAAGATAGGATTTGGAAGTCGAAGATGAGAGAATTGGTCCTCATTAAGGACTAGATGTAATTTTACATTATCCAGTTTTTTTTTTTTTTTCCCATTTCCCCTGTTGTAGAACTAATTACAGGCAAGGGAAGGTAAACCCTACATAACTAAATTGGATTATTTTTATTGTTTCCACAGGAACCACCTCATGTGGGGAATGTTTATTCAGGGAATGTGCTGTGTTTGTATTCATTTCACCCATCTGTCCACAAGAGTGATTGAATTTTATGTCCCATAACTTTAATACCATGAAATATGCTTGAAATACATTGACTTTAAACAGGATATAAATTTCGAAACTCCTGAGCTGTCCCTTTGCACTGTCCTCCCATGTCCTTGTGTTCTGTCATTATTTAGTTAATCTTCCTTGACCTACCATTCAGCTTTTTAAAAATATAAAAGGTCAAAGGCCATTTGCAAACCCCTACCATTGGATTTGGGATCAGCCTTTCTGCCTGTGGTCATCACCCTAAAGAGGGCTTCTGTTCACACTGTGGGTCCTGGAAGGGAATAGAACAGCAGGCAGCACAGTGTCATGGTTGGGAGCTCAGGCTTAACCTGGGCTCACATTCAAATGCCACCACTTAGCAGCTCAGTGGCCTTGGGAAGCTGCTCATGCTTTCTGACCCTCCATTACATTATTTGTACAATGGCTGTAAAAATACTACCTCCCTAACAGGACTGTTGGGAGGATTAGATGAGATAATGCATGTAAATCCCTGAGGGCAGTGCCTGAGACATAATAGCGCTTAAAAAATATGACATGCTATCCTGAATAGGGAGTGTGGGGGGGTGAAGAAGGAATGTTTTTAGTAAATGTGTACAGAGTCACTACAAATTTTATAAGTGTTGTAGCATTTTTGTGGACTGCATTGTCTCCAAAAGGGATATATAGCTTTTCATTAGGTTGGAGGGCCTTCTCCGTGAAGAAGGAAATTATCTCATCAGGGTTCATGTTCCGTGGTTACAGTGCCTGCTGATGTTGATTTAGCTCACTTACAAAGCCACACACCACGCAGCAGCGTTCATCGCCCTCCACATAAGCTTATTAATCCTCCAGTTATTCCTCTATGGTTCAAGGGCATATTTGCTTTCCAGTGCAGGCACCAAGAGGTGAAATAACGTGCCCCAACAGGGACTGAGAGGGTGTGGCTGAGTCAGCTCTGTTTCTCCTACGGTCCACCACATTTGGAGGTTTCATTTGCAATGAAGACTTTTGGTCCCTAAAATCGATGTTCTAATTGTAGGGTTTTTATTTGCTAATTGAGAAAGAAGCAGTGAGGGATAAGAGAGTATAAACAGGACCAGTAATCGGCTTTGGCTTTTAGTCCCTTCCATGCCCTCACCATCACTGGGTACAAAGAATCACAGAACTTTCCAGCCCTCATTTCCATGCCTATACAATGCAGGACAAGGCTGAAACAATCTCAAAGTTCCCTTCCATGCAAACAGTTCATGCATGGTTTGAGCTTTTGGAGAGAGGAGGTGGTTTCCCTTCTAATGACCTTAAAATCTTATTAAATTTGAAGAGATTTTAATTTTAGAATTTTCTTCATTGTAATCAAATAATGCAAGTTTCGACCCATCAGCAAGTGACAGTAGAGCACTGCTCTGCGCATCTTTAGACCCAAAGGAAGCACAAGGCAAACAATCAGAGGGAATCTCAGCTTCACCAAGGCTGAGCATCCCATCCTGGACTCACCCTGATCCTTTTGGCTTTGTCCAGATACTGTGGGTGGTGCTGCTTCCTGCAGAGCTTCCTGGCAGCTGCTGCCCTGGGAGCTCTGTGTCTGAGGGTTGCCAAAGACAGTGAGCTCATGGCATGGCTGCCTGGCCCAGCATTCGGCTCCAAGGGCTCTTTTCAGCAAAGGCTTTTCTCCATTCTTCTCTGAGGCAAATGTGCAGCTGGCTTAGGTAGCATCTAACTGTAGTATAATCACTCAACTATTCTCTAAAAATGTTGGGGGCTCGTTTCTACCCTCTTCAGCACCCTGAAAATGCCTGTGGTTGTCTCTCAGAGCCACTCGTGGTAACATGCCACTCTTCCTCATAAATACGCCCATATGGATGATGCTCCAAGAGGGGATTGGCAAGCCTGGGTCCATTGTTCCAAAGTTTGCTTTCCCTGTGCTCAGAGTTTCTGAGAGAAGAGTCCCTGGGTAGTTCTGCAGAGATTTTTAGAGGCTGGGTCTATATCCCTCATGGCCCCCTGCAAAGGAGAGTGGACTCCAATTTCCCCAGCCTCCCAACAGCCAGCTCTCCTGCAAGGCCAAATACATGGATATTTAGATTGGGAATATCAGTTTCTGATGGGAAAAGGGATTAGGGAAGTAATAATAGTAAGAATACTATTGTTTCAGCATCTTGTGGATTGAGCATCTTAAGTGTTGAACATACCGATTATTATTACAGTCTTGGAGACTAGAAAACTAGAGACCTGGATGAATGCCCTGCTGAAGACCACAAAGCTCATAAGTGGCAAAACTGGAATTTAAATCAGGGTGAGTCTAGCTCAAAAGCCAGGAGGGAAGGTACCGATGGCAGGGGCTGATGCTTACTTGGCACACAAGCCCTGCAGCCCTGGAGGGACCATGCAGAGTCGTGTTTTATGGACAGTTGCTGTCCATGTGGGTGCACCCTGTTTGTTTGTTCACTTGGGCACTCCCCTGTGGGTACTCATCAGCTCCTACTTGAGGTAACTGGAGTGGTGATAAACCCTGCTCAGTTCTGGAGAAGAAAAAGGGCCTTCAAATGAAACTTCTGCTCTTCTGTAGAAAAGGCTCCCTGATTACCCAAAATGCCTCCTAAAATAAGCTACAGAAAAACCCTATGGAGCTGGGACCTGGTGCCCTATCGAAGAATTAACCAGCATTTGTTGTACGTGCTCTGGTCTAGCCTCTGTGTTCTCAATCCTAAATTTTTCTATAGATCTCCATATTTCTTTCAAGTAATTTTAAATGAAAGTATATATGCAAAAGTGCACATATCCTAAGTATGCAGCTTGATGACTTTTTTTTGTTAACAAACTGAACACTCTTGACCCAATCAGCACCCAGCCTGAGAAATAGAATACTAATAATACCCCAGAAACCCATATTTGCTCCCCATTCACAAAGATGACCTATAGCCTGACTTCTGTCACCATAGATCAACTTTGGTTATTCTTGCACTTTGTAGGTACACTATAAGCAAATATATAAGCAGATCAATACATATGTGCTCCTTCGTGTCTGATGTCTCCTGCTCAGCTTCATGTTTGTGAGATTTACTCATAGTACTTCATGAAATTGTGGGTCATTTGTTCTCATTGCTACCAAGTATTCCATTGTGTGAATATAGCAATGTATTTACCCATTCTTTAGTTGACACACATTGGGGTTTCCATTTGGGGGCTATTGTGAGTAGTTATATGCCTTAATTTTTAAAAAGTATTTGGTAAAGTCTCATCCTAGGTGCTGAGTAATTAGGATTCCTCAGTTCAGTTCCTTGGATACTCGGGGTTAGCAGGTGAAGTCAGTAGTACTGGGAAGCGCACAGTGTCAAGTTTGTTTCAGTTACTGCATGAACAAGCCTAGGTGGGAAGGAATATGGGTCAGCTCATGTCCTGAGATGCTACCAAAAATATCGTGGGAGCCCAATGTCTTCTCATGGCCAAGAATCCTGCCTATCTCTGTTCCCCAGGGAAGACCATGTTACAACCAAAAGTCTTTGAGACAATTAGGAACATTATAATTAATGGCTCAGATCACTCGAATTTCATGATACAGTTGGAAGATGGAGATCTTGGTGTCCGTAGATTACATTTTGAGGTAAAACTCTGTGACCACAAGTTCAGTGTTGTTTTCTGTAGCAAACATTTCAGGGAAGGCTGGGCTGTAGGCAACCTTGAATGGCCAGTATTTTAAACTACATATTTTCGGTTATGGCATAGCTTGCAAGAAAGAACTGCATAAACAAAAGAGTTCTAAAGGTCATTAGTCTTTGGAAAATATCCAGTTACATACCCAACTGTGTTTAGAAAAGCAGAATGAAACCAATGGAGCCAGAGAATCTGATAACAGCAAACAGAGTATGGGACGAACACCATAAACGGAGGCTCCGGGACGCCTGAACATTGCATCATGCACACAACCATCTGAAACAGAAAGACATTTTAAGTTATTGCAATTGCATAAAATAATTTTTCCTTTCTTCCCTGATTCTCATACCTTTTTCTTTACAAAGGTGGTAATAGATCTAAAAATTTTCTGACCTAATGGTATTAAAAATTTGTTTTCTGTCTCTTAAATAACACATGATCATTTAAGCAAGATTGGTTCATGAGACACATATAAAGAGGAAAATACAAAACACCATAGGCCCATCATCTGCAGTTAGCCTCTGTTAACATTTTGGTAACATTCTCACAGTTGTCTTGATTTTCATCTCTCTCTCTCTCTCGCTTAGTCTATATATATGATCCGCAACTTAATAATGGTTTAACTTAGAATTTTTCAACTTTATGATGGTGTGAAAGTGATACACATTCTGTAGAAACCATAGTTTGAATTTTGAATTTCGATCTTTTCGCAGGCTAGTGATATATGGTATGATACTCTCTCGTGATGCTGGGCAGTGGCAGTGAGATGATTTTGCCCAACCGTAGGCTGATGCCAGTGTTCTGAGCATGTTTGAGGTAGGCTGGGCTAAGCTATGATGTTCCGTGATTAAGTATTAAATGCATTTTCAACTTAACGATATTTTCAATTTACAGTGGACTTATTGGGCCATAACCCTGTTGTAAGTCAATGAGCATCTGTAATTGAGTTCATACGGTATAATAGCAGTTAAAATCCTCTTTATAACTTACTTACAGATTGTGAATATCTTCACATATCATTTAAATAGACTTGAAAGTCAGCATTTTTGTTTATCATTTGAATGTGTCAAATTTATTTAACTTCTTCCCACCCCATAATATTGGTGATAATATTACCTACTTTGCTGCATTATGGGTTCCATTTTATCAGTTAGAGTCTCTCCAGGATATAATTTAAACATATGAAAATTACTCACATTAGTATAGAATGTGGCTATATGCCTTCTTTCCTGTTTTCTCTGAGGGAGGCAAAATTGCGATTTGTGGCTTTTCCTTTAGCAAACATGTCTGCTCACAATTGTGGTGAGAATCCATTTACTGGAGTTCTCATTAAAAAGCCCATGAACTTGCTACCCAGAATCAAAAAGTCAGCCAGGAGGGGGGCCAGGGGGCTGGTATCCTGAGGGGCCAGATGCAATGCCTTGGTTCTCCTCGCTACTCTCAAGCCTGAGCATCTCACACAGGAGAAACCAAACACCGCCACATCCTGTGTGTGACTGACAGCGTGAAATGACATGAAGTGGACTAATGCATTACCCACAATAATACTATGAGATTATCATCTGAGCTTCTTTCCCCAAGCCAATTGCTCTTCTCACCCGACATCCAAGAGGTCTACTTCCTTCCCACAGCCCACAGACCAAACATGTGAAACTGATACCCAGGTTGGAGTTAGTTCCAGGGAGTCATAGGCAGGTTAGCAACCCAGTAGCTGCCCCTGAGAGAGGAAGGAAACTGACTCCTCAGAAAGGTGGGGTGGGTCTTCCTCTAGGATGAGAAAGGAACACAGCTCAGGCTGTCTGAGCAATACAGTTGCTCATGGGTTATAGGTTAGTCCTGGTGAGGTCTGAATGACCACTGTGATTTCGTCCAGTGTTCTATAGGTTTCAGTTTCTGCCGACGCACCCTCACCTCTTGGGAGGCAAGAATCAGAAGCCGCTCATTCTGCACACATGCCTACACACAGCCCAGCTCTAACTTCAACATGGCCAAGATGTCTATCCTTGACGTGCAGACAGCCAGAATGCAGTAAGGGTTAAACTACTCCTTCCAGCAGACACGTGTGGTCTCCCAGGTGCCCGTGTCCTTTTCCTGGTGTATAGAGCCCTGTCACTACAGCCCTGGGCTTCTGGTGTTCTTTTGCTTCCCTTCCAGTTTCTCTGCTCAACCAGCATTGTTGGCCTCTTCTCAGCCTCCCCATAGGATTGCTAATGTCTGTGCAGGAACATTCCTGCCACCTGGAGTCACCTCTCTGTATCTTTCCTTTTTGTTTCATTTTGGATCACAGCAGGGCACTACGATTTTCTTCCTTTCTGTTAATAAAAATTAAGCAATCAATTTCCTTCCCCTCCATTACACCTAATTCCCTCTGTAACTCAATTATTATTGCAACTCTGGCAAGTGCTTTGCGAGGCAGATGGCAGGAAAGACACATTGCCAAAATGGAGGGCATTGTTTGCAGAGGAACATTGTGTATGTGGAGGTGATGACACTCTCCTTCCAAGGATAGATTATTTTTTCTAAATACACGTAACTCCATTAATGTAATAAGTTTATGTAAGTGCTGCCAAGGTAATATATAAGCCCATGTGATAAACAATTGCAATCATTAAAAATACTTGATACATATTATATTTCTTATTCGGGGGGTGTAACTGGAAGTTAGGATAAATCTATTATATGACTTTTTATTCTGAGAACAATAAATACAACGAATGCACTGCTTTGTGTGTGTGTGTGTGTGTTAAAATATCTGACTTGTGAAGTTGTTCCAGATTTTATGTATTTGTCACATGAGAGAGTAAGCCTGCTAAGTTAAAAGTATAGACCTTTGTAATGATACTCAGGAAGATATGGTGTGGCCAGGAATGACAAAGGGTCCAGAAAACTCTGATTGATTGATTGCCAATGACTGCCTATGGGGGAAGCCTTTTTAATAGTCTTGATTCCTGGGGATGCCCAGAAAGAGGAGAAAGGAGTTAGTCCTCAGGCAGTCTTTGTGATCCAGGGTGAAGTCCTGCAGGGTTTCAGTGAGCTCTTTCCATACCGTATTAGGTGTGACTGTGAAATGAAGAGGCCAATTTTCTACAAGCCGGCTACAACACTAATCTTCTTATTTTATAACCATACTACATTTATAACAGTGTCTGCCCTGTTCGTAGAAACACCTCCATTTCTCTCTGTCCCCACCTTCCTGGGTCACTGTTTCCAGCAACTTGATTTTCCCAGAAAACAGGAGAGCCCTTGAACTACAGATCTCGGAACCAAGACTTACCAGTGTAGAGGTCTGCTGTCACATCTTCCTGCGTTCAAGAGAACATGGACATCTGTGTCCCATTAATTTCCAGAGTAGATGTGAGCTTATCGGGACACTGAGGCTGGAGCGTTTGGCCAGAATTTTCCTTCTCCTTCTAAAATAACTTGAATCAGAATTACATAAGTGATTAATGAACAGAAATGTAAAAAGACTACATTTTCTTTGTTTTAGTACTGCAGGAAAGCATATTCATTGTTGAAAAGCCAGAAAATATAAGCAAGCGTAATAAAGATAATACAATTATCTATAATTCTACTGCATGGAGATAACAGCCATTAAAGCTCAACATTTTTTAATGTATACATGCTTTTAAAAATGAAATCAGTAATATATGTTCCTTCAGAAGCTGTTTTTTCCTTCAATAGTATATTATTAATATTGCTTCCATTTTATCAAGTATGCTTACAGAGCTGCATGTCCTAGGCACTGCTGCTCTTTAGGGCAATCAAAATTAATACTTGTTTTAGTGTTCCAGTTTTTGAAGCTCACCAGTTATTTTGAAAAGTATTCCTCATTTATACAACTATTATCATACTTAGCATTACAAATCAGTGGCCCGAGGCTTGCAATGGGATTCAGATGTCTGTTCACTTAGTCATTTTCATAATTTATTTGAAGGATATTGCTCAATATTCATAAAGCCAAATGTTCAAATAGTTTATTTGCCAGACTATTATGGCCCTGTCATTGTGTGCGAGGCCCTAGTGTCTGAGGCAGGACTGGTGGCCGCACCCCAGCTCTGGGAGGCACAATACAGGTAACGTTCCTTTGGCTCCACTCCCGAAACCACAGCCAGCAGATGGTGGAGAACAAAAGGCCTGCATGGCCCACCACGTTTCAGCTGTTCCTTCAGCCTTCTCCCCAACCCTCCCGGGTCTGCTCCTTCTCCCCCCTTCTCTACTCCTCTCCAGAGAGTGCCTCTACCACTCTCAGATTGACAAAAGGCCATGCTCAAAATACCCTAAATGTTGGACCAATATGGCAAAACTGAAAGGGGAGCCATTTAATTTCATTCAGTCCTCTCATTAGACTTTGTCTTCACCCTCCTCTTCAAATGTCAGAGAAATGAAGTCCATCTAGGTGCCAACAAATCCTTCCAATAGAATGGTTACTATAGCAACTTTATAGAGAAGAATTGAACAGCAAACTAGTCAGAAGGTGTTGGCTCAGAAACTGCTCTGCGTGGTGCACCACCTTCTTTTGAAACTAGATTGTTCTCTGTGACCCAGCATCTATTTTCTGTTACTGTGTTTCAGGCACAATCTTTTGTTGAGGTATTTGATTTACTATGGAATTAAGACTCCCAGAGAGAGGGAGGAGAGACGGGATAGAGAACAGCCAAAAGACTGGAAAAATATAACAAATATAGGGGGGATGATTTTTTAAAAGGAAGGGGGGTGGGGAAGCTTAAATAGAATCAATTCATTCAAAACCAGGTGCAGAAGAATAATGTCAATTCTGTGCCCTGTGAGACGGTAAAAGAAAATCAGCTCTATCTAATGTATGGGCTGGTTTAAAACAAACCTCATGTTATTATTAATATAATCCCTGCTTTGTAAGCCATGACATTTAACCGGGTAATTAAATAATAATTGAATAAGTCTGCAAGGCATAAAACCAAGCAGAAAGGTGCATTCCCCTGAGGCAATTTTTTTTTTATCAAATATTGACTTACTCTTCAATATTAATGATGGGAATTCAATGTTATATTTTATATTTACATACTAACATTATTCGAAAGAGTTTTTGTAATTTATAGGTTCTCAAGTTACACATGTGACTTGAATTAAAAGCACAAAGCAAAAATCTATGAGATGGAGAATGTGCAAACGTAAGGTGTGGGGTAAGGGGCAAACCTTTATTGCAATTAGTTCAGCATTTGCTGGGATCTCTTACCTATCCTGGTCTTTATATTTGCACTGTAAATACTCTAAATGTTCTTATTCTACAAAGACACTCATTCCACGTGGCAGAAATGAAACTCCCTGTGCCAGCAGCCTCTTTTCCTTTTGCTTTCTGGGAGGGCCAGCAGAGTGCTGGTCAGTGGTTAACAATCAGACCTCTGGAAAGTACGCATGTGTGTGTATATATATGTGTAAGTTTATTCTAAATTTTACTCGTGTAAGAGATATGTAACACAATTTAAGAAGAAGAATAAAATATACGATCTTTTTTTTTTTAATTTCATAAAGCTAATTTATTCTCACAGAATGCTTTTTGGTTTTGCTGAACTTTTATTAAAGCTGCTGTCAACCTACAGTCTTCACCGATATGTCAGTTGCTTGCAATTAACACATTAAAAATAGGTCCTACGTGAATGTTGACTGATATGTTTATGTTGAGTACAACGAAAGCAAATCAAGAAAGACATTTTGCAACTTCACTCTAGTTCATGATATGAGTGACCTTTTTTGCTGAATCATGTCATGGCTTTTCAATATTTTGTTTTGAGTTATTCACAATGTAATAGCTATAAACACACACACTTCTAAGTTTAATTTGCATTATTAACATTTTTCATCACTTTCTTCAATCTAAATAAATGGACAAAACAATAAGTTAAATTCTGATTTGTAGCATTTGCAATTTCTACTCTTATTCTGGCAGATCTGAAGCTACCAACATGATGCCACTAAACACAGAGTTGAGAAGAGATGAGCTATTTAGGAAATTTATTTTTTAATATCATTTTTTCCCCTTATTTTGTTCCAAGATTCTCTCTATGAGACACCAAACTGTTGGTTGACTCTGTAAGAGAGTCAGCACAGAGAGAGAGTCAACAGAGAGACTTGTTGGTAATCCAAGAGCAATACACACATGTGATATTTGCCCTTCTGTGCTCTGTGAAGGATCCTGATTTTTCTTAGTTTCTGATTTCTACTTACTCTTTACAGAGGTTCAAAATCATTCATAGACTTTTTTGGGTGTGCATTAAAATTTTTCTTTTAAAATTCCTTTCAAATATATCAGCTTTTCTCAAAGCAAGCAAATACCTCAGCATTTCTCGGAACAAGCAAAGCCCAAAGCAATCAAAAAAACCAGCCAAACCTGTGGCTTAGCTTTGGGTAGACTCCCCCATTTCTAGGGCTCTGGCTTTTGAAACCACGTGATTTTCTACATTGGTTAAAAAAAATTTCAGGAAGTTTCTTTATACATGCAAAGTTCAGAGAAATCTTCGGTCTCCTGTGGGGCACAGTGCTATTCACCTCTCTTAGAGGTCAGTCATATTATGTTGAGCTGTGTCAACATATTATAAATATGCATCATAAAATACCAGGGAGTGTAGATGTCAGAGGATGTGATCTTTTTAAGTATGTTCAAGTGGATGATAGTTGAGTAACAGATATTTTGTGTGCCTTTGGTAAGATAATAACTTTTCTATTAACTTTATTAACCTGCTGTCTTTGGGATAAAGTGTATCCTTCATTTGTGAATGTAGAATTTTAAAATTTAAAAAATGTTTTTGAAAATTGAAAACAATTACAATCGTATTTTTGGAAAATATTTTTCAGATGTTTTGCATTTTTTTCCTGTGGATTTTAATTTCTACTTACTTTGATGTCTTAATGATTTAGGGCTATCATGATAAGCAGCCATCATATCATCATCACCATGAAAACCATAAGACAATGATGTTCTCAAGAACGTTCGAAGTATTGTTTGGTGCTACCTTAAACTGTTCTTAGATCAGTGAGTGTGCTTTGTGAGGTCTCCTCCTTCCACTCCCTCCCTCTCTTTCCTCTCTTCCTCCTTCTTCTCCTTCTTCTTCCTGCTTTTCCCTAGCAGACTGTCCCTAAAAGCCAATGATTTCCATTGTTGTCATTAATTAATTCAGCAAATATTTACTTAGCACCTACTCTAAGGCCGGAACTATTTTAGGAACTGAAGCTTTGGCAGTGAACAAAACAGTGTCATGTCAAGGCTTTGCCTGCATGGAGTGTATATTCTGACAGATAATGCCTACCTGTCTTCTTTTGTCTTCTCTCTTTTTCTTGTCCTCTTCTCAGCCTCCAAACCAATGAAACTTAAAACTAAATAAAATTTCATTTATATGAGTAAATAAGCTCCGAATAAAGGTGCAGTGGTCTCGTCCATGACTGGTTTCATGATGTTTAGTGCACACACTGTGTAATATAACTTCTTAGGTACTGAAAATTCTTATTTCTGGTTTCTAAGCATCATACAAGATGGTTCAGCTATGAAACAATTGCCTCTGGATAAATGCCATTGTATTTGACTTGGATGAATATACTTTCAGAGAAAACCGTTTTCCCTCTCTTGCCCAATGGAAAAATATGGTGATACATTACATAATGAATCTTATGAACTTTTGCTTAATATTCAAAGGAACTTGTGAGATGTATGATAAAAGAGGTGCATCTTGGGGCTGGCTCTTGCGGTGCATTGTGAGTTAGTTTGGGATTAAGCATTAATTCCAAAGTGAAATCATAATGTGCACACATTAAAGAACCAAAGGCACCTTCCAGTCCCACCCCAACTATGCCTGCTTAGAAAAGAGGCTGACCCTTACTCTTTAGATTGCCCCATGTTGGGGAGCAGCCTGACAGCTGCCACCTAGTCAGTCCCTCCAGATTTGAAGCCTGGAACAGGCAGCCTGCCAACTTGCCACCTGATGGCTGTTTTTCTTTGCTGACTTGATCACTGATTTTTTCCCCCACTTGTTTGGTTTTCCCATGTGCTCAAGTTTGGCCAAAAGGGAAAAAATGTTCTTCAGTTAATCCAAGTGATCATGCATGGGAGAGAGAAAACCTGAATCTTTTCCTGGCTGCTTACTAATTGCCATAAATTGTCCTCCAACACGTGTAGAGAGAGAGGAGCCAGAATTTCTGTAGAAGGACTCCAACCAGGAAACTTTGGATGTGCCTCATTTTTTAGAGAACTACTCTCTGGTTTTCAGGCCCTCTTGCCAACTCCACACCCATGAAAGAAACTGGACTTGTTTTTCAAGAGATATTGTTGACTTCAGACAAAAGCTAAAATGCAATCTAAGAATTCAGAGGAGCAGAGCTTCTAAAAAGTGAGTCAGAAGTAAAGGAGCTCACACAGTCTCAGTTACAGAGGCAAAAAAAAAAAAAAAAAAGCCTCTAAAAATACTTTTGAAACCAGACATGACATCCTATTTCTCTAAATCCTTTACCTGTAAGTAATTAGAACGATCGGTCCCCTACCCCCAGAAAGTATGTGGTGTAATCCTACAATCTGAGAATGTGAAGTTTTAATTATGGAAAGGCAAAGGAAAGGGATCCTATTTTCTTTCCTCAGCACCTAAGTTGCTGAGAGGTACTCAGTGCTTCAGTCAGGAGGGATGCAAAAACACCCTGGCTAATTTTTGAATCCATAAGACTTGGCACTACAAGACATGAGACTTTTTTTTTTAGAGAGCCTAGAAAAAGAGAGAGTTCATAAATTCTGAGCAAATACAATTAAGGAGTCAAAGATATTAAATACCAGTTCTGAATTAGGGCAATAAATCTTTCATCTGGACCTACCCGTCCATTGAATAGCAGGAAAGGGGCATCCAGCCCCACTGAATTTGAGTTAGGTCCAATAGCCTTAGAGCATGAGGAGGCTAATGCTAGCTCACCTGAAGCTCTTCTGAGACCAAATTCGGTCAGCAAGGTGAATGGGAGTCCCACCTAGCTTACAGCAGCACGCCGATCAGGGTGAGATGGGAAAAGGTTTGCTCTCATTTTTGAACCCTAGAATAATCAGTAAACTTGAAGGCTCAGATTGAAAGCTTCAGTTTGAGCATTTTCCCATTCTCTACCCCCTAGCTCTCACTTTTGTGGCCTTTGGGTACAGGTAAGAGGGAAATATTGCTGAAGGGTGATAGTTTTCACTGAAGGAAGGAAATGCTGCAAAGGAGGAATAACACTTGAACGAAAAGACAGCTTAGCTCTCATAGTTTTTTGCGTTTGTCCACCTAGACTGATGGGAGAGGCATTTATGAAGGAGAATGGAAGCACCTAGGGGACTAACTGCCTGGGGCTAAAAAAGGGAGGAACCAAACCTGACTGGTTGATTGGGAGGGTGATGAGAGCAGCCACAGAAACAGGGACAGGAGGACACAGCTTTTGTAGGGATCTGGTGAGCATTTGACATGAAGATCCAGGGCCCCCAAAAATAACCAGCAAAGAGGCCATGGGAGAAAAACCATGGATGAAGGTTGTGATTTCATACATTCCACTTAGTGGAACAACAAGGTAGAATTCCACGTTCCCAGCATGTGTGCTGAGGGCTTTCCCTCACTGCAAACTCAGCCTCCAGTCCTGCACAGACTCTGTGGGGAACTAGATTGTGCTTCTAGTATGCAACAAATACATATCGAGTGAAAGAACAAACATGAAGGTAGCGTGGAAACAGCAGAGAAAGAACACAGACTTCAGAGTCTGAGAGACCTGGGTTCAAATCCTGTGGAACCACTTGTTTTATGAGTCTGCAAGTCTCAATGTCTCCAAACTTCACCTAAAAATAAGAATAGTGATACATAGTGCTAATACTTTCTGTGGGAACTAAATGAAATAATGCCTGTGGAGCATTTAGTATGGTACCCACCTTGCATGGAAATCGACCAATGCTAGTGCTTCATTCACTGCTTTCCATTTCTCTGGGGGCATCTATTTGCTATCTCATTAGTTCCCTGGGCATCTCCATATAGAGAAACACCTGGCATTATTCAGAGCTTCTGGCTAGTCTAACCAAATGTTCAGGTTATCTAGATATATTGTGAGCATAACAAAAACACATCTACAAAGTATTCATTGTACTAAACAAATAATGCTTTTAAAGTGAAGTTTACTCTTTCTACAAATGACTGAATCATTCCAGCCTTTGGGACATTTTTTTTTTTTCATATCAGCACTTGTTAAGAAGCTTGTACTGCTTTTCATGTCAGTGGTATTATCATCTTTTGCAATTCTGTACAAAGTTCCCTTTTAAAGAAGCTCAAAGCATATTGTTATTT
>NW_011888994.1:525482-545549 GCF_000151845.1 Pteropus vampyrus | reverse complement strand
AGAGAAACACCTGGCATTATTCAGAGCTTCTGGCTAGTCTAACCAAATGTTCAGGTTATCTAGATATATTGTGAGCATAACAAAAACACATCTACAAATTATTCATTGTACTAAACAAATAATGCTTTTAAAGTGAAGTTTACTCTTTCTACAAATGACTGAATCATTCCAGCCTTTGGGACATTTTTTTTTTTTCATATCAGCACTTGTTAAGAAGCTTGTACTGCTTTTCATGTCAGTGGTATTATCATCTTTTGCAATTCTGTACAAAGTTCCCTTTTAAAGAAGCTCAAAGCATATTGTTATTTTGACTACACAAATAAACACAATTTTCCTGATACAGGTAAAAAAATAGTTTTGCTAAGTCATATTATAATTACAGAGAAAACTAAAACTTACATATTTAAAAAAATTCTTATGCGAGCTAATTTCTCTTAACAGGAAAGAAGTAAGTTAATTATGTTTATATTTACATAATCAATTAAGATTGGTAGGCTGTCTCAGTTTTACAGTTGATGTTGCCTTTGAATGTCTTTGGCTTTCACATTTATGTGTTAATTGTATATCTCATATTTCTTAGCAGAGGTTGGAGTCCTCGCTATGATTTCAAATAAAACACAATTTCGGGAAGATACAATGCCCCTGTAAGCCAACAAAATGTTCATAATGACAGTGCAGGCTGAATATAAATTAATGGATTTTAAATAATTTTCCTCCCACTTTAGAGTATGATATTTTGCTCCTTAGCACAAGATGGATGCTAAAACCTTCTTTTAGATATTATTGTATCTCATAGGTGCATGTCTTACTCAGTAAATGGAATCTGTAACATGATCTCCATTTCACAGGGTAGCCTGACCATTTCATGATTTTCATGGGGTAGCCTGACTGATGTTTCTGAAATCAAATAGTTTGTCATTAATTTGGAAACTCTGTTTCTACCAAGAGCCAGGCGAAGAGAATATTTACTGGAGAATCTTCCATTTAACTTGAGCACTGATTGAAGCCAACCCTAATTCCAAATCAGAGCCTTATTGAGGACTTAGAATGAATTTCCTGTTTGAAACAGGACAAATAAATTAGTTAATTATTAGGATAGTGTAAACAAAGTCTTACCAAAATGTCAAAGCCGTTTGTCCTTTCAGTGCTAGAACAGGGAATTTCAAAGCCTCAACCTCTTCTTAGCACTGTAAAAAAGCAAGCTTAGGAAATAGATCCTAGGTTGGCATATAGGCACAGGTCCTCTATTTATCGTTCTGAAGAGTCACTAAGGCATACCTCAGTTTATGGCTGTGCTTGCAGGGTGCAATGGATTGAATGTTTGTGTCCCTCGAAATTTATATGTTGAAATCTTACCCCCAATGTGATGATATTCAGAGGTGGGAACTTTGAAAAGTAATTAGGTCATGAGGGTAGAGCCCTCATAAATGAGATTAGTGCTCTTAGAAGAAGAGACCTCAGAGATCTTTCTCATCTTCTTTTCACTACCTGAGGATATTCTGGGAACAGTAGACTGCAACTCAAAAGTGGGTCCTCACCAGAACCTGACTATACTGGCAACCTGAACTTGGACTTCCAGCCTCCAGAACTGTGAGAAATAAATTTATTTTATTTATAAGCCACCCAGTCTACGGTACTTTGTTATAGCAGCCCACACTAAGACATAGAGATAGGGGCCTCCACGTTTAAGGAAAACCTGTAATTAGTCCAGTGGCCCAGTGCATTGTGGTGGATGCAATTTTGTTGGGAAGGGAGTATTTCAGACCAAGAGCAGATCAAAGTAATCGAAATAGAACTTGCCCTGATTATCTGAAAACTTGTGAAGTTAAAATATCTCCTAGGGGCTCCCTCCAATCACCACATATGAGACAAAATACTAGTATTTAAACACAACATACAAATCTCTCCATGATCTGACTTGGCTGGACACACAAAACTTAACCATCCCTACTCACTTTTAATGTCTCCTCAATGCACTTGGAGGGTAAAGCAAAAGGAGGGTGGCTGCTTTGTGGCCACTCAGAGAGGCAAGTCACATTCCACCAACTGGGTGCTGTGCCCTCATTAAGGGCAGCAGGAAGGGTGACTCTCCTGAAGAGACCGTATCAACAGGGTGGTTCATCTGGTCCTCTGTTCACCAGGCTGTGAGGAACTCAAAAACAAGTCATTTGACTTACTGTGGACTTTTTATGACTTACAAATTGCATACAGTAAAATGTGTAGATCTTAAATGTACAATGTGATCTCTTTTGACAATTACATACTTCCATGTAACACACACTCTTACCAAAATGTAGAATATTTTCATTACTTTAGAAAGTTTCCTCATACCTAGAGTAGTCAAATTCACAGACAAAAAAATAGAAGGGTGGTTGCCAGGGGCTGAGGGAAGAAGGGAATGGGGATTTCGTGTTTAATGGTATAGAGTTTCAGTTTGAGAAGAAGTAAAAGTTCTGGAGATGGATGATGGTGATGGTTGCAGAACAATTTGAATGTACTTAAGGCCAAACAATTGTATACTAAAACATGGTCAAATGATAAGTTTTATGTTATACATACTTTACTACAATAAAAAAGAGAGTTAAAAAAAAGTACCCTCATTACTCTTCTCAGTCAATCCCTCCTTCCCACCCACAGAGGCAACCACTGTTCTGACTTCGATCACATCTGCTAATTTTACCTGTTATAGAACTTCATATAAATGAGATAATACAGCATTTACTCTTTTGTATCTGGCTTCTCTCAGCAGAATGTCTTCAAAAGTTATCTGTATTATTGTATGGATCAGTAGTTTGTTCCTTTTTTATTGTTGAGTAGTATTCCATTATACGAATATACATAGTTTATTTACTCTTCTGCTGATAAACGCTTGGGTTTCTTTCCAGTTTGGGTTCTCATGAATGTTTATGGGTACATATTTTCATTTCTCTTGGGTAAATATTTATAAGTAGAATTACCAGGGCATAGTTTTTCAAAGAAGTTGCACCATTTTACACCTCTACCGGCAATGTAGCCGAGTCCTGATTGTTCCAAATCCTAGCTAACATTTGGTGTTAATCTTTTTAATGTCAGTCATTCTCGTGAATACGTAGTGGTGTCGCACTGTGTTTTAATTTGTATTTCCCTGATTAATGATGTTGACAACTTTCCATGTGCCTATTACTTATCTTAATATTTCTTTAGCGATGTGTCTATTGAAGGCATTTGCCCATTTTATATTGCATTGTCTTTTTGTTATTGATTTGTAGTTTTTTATACATTCTGGGTACAAAGCCTCTGTCAGACGTATGTATTGCAAATATATATTCCCAGGCTATGGCTTGTCTTCAATGAACAGGAGTGTTCAATGAACAGGAGTGTTACTTGCGACGAAGTCTAATTTATCAATTTTTCTTTTAATACTTAGTTCTTTTCAGTCCTGTAATAAATCTTTTATCATCCCCTAAAATCATGAAGATACTCTCCAATATTATCTTATAGAAGTTTTATAGTTTCAACTTTATAGTTTAGTCTGTGACTCAGCTTGAATTAATTTGGGGGATAGTATGAGGTAAGAGTAAGTGTTTATTCTTTTCCATGTATTTATCCAATTTTCCTAGCACTATTTGTTGAAAAACTTAACTTTCCTCATAGACTTTCTTTGGCAACTTTGTTAACATCAATCAACCATATACATCAGGGCCTAATTCTAAATCTTTTATTCTGTTCTATTAATCTATTCGACTATCCTTATTTCAGTACCAGAATATTTTGACTATTGTAACTTTATAGTAAGTCTGGAAATCAGGCAGTGTGATTTCTTCAATTTTGTTTTTCTTCTTTAAGCTTTTTTGGGGAAGCTTTTCTAGATCTTTTGCACTTTTGTGTAGATTTTAGAAAGCACATTTCCATTTTTACAAAACGTGTTGTAGTATTTTAATTTGACTTTCATTGAATCTATAGAATAAAATGATAAAAAATTATCTTAAATTATTGAGTCTTCGATTTCATGAAAACTTTGTTTCTCCATTTATTTAAGTCTTTTAAAGATTTTCTTTAGCAATGTTTTTCAATTTTTGATATAAGGGTATATGTCTTTTGTTAAATTTTTACTGGTATTTAACTTTTTGATGCTATTGTGAATGGAATTTATCTAGATTTCATTTTCTATCTGTTTTTTATTAATACATAAAAATACAATTGATTCTTGCATTCCAATCTTATGCCCTGCAATCTGCTAAATTCACTTATTATTAATTTTAGTCGGTGTTCCGTAGGCAATTTAGGCTTTTCTATGTACGTGGTGTCATCTGCAAAGAAAGGGAGCTTTACTTATCGCTCTCTGATCTACATGCCTTTTATTTCTCATGCATTGGCTAGGATATCTAGTACAAATTTAAATAGAAGTCATGAGGATAGGCATCTCTGCATTGGTTTTGATCTTAGAAGGAAGCATTCAATATATGTCATTTTTAAGTATGTTGTTAATTCTAGATTGTCTTGTAGATCCCTTTATCAGATGAAGACATTTCCTTCTGTTCTTAGTTTGCCAAGAGGTTTGGTTATAAATAGATGTAGAATTTTGTTAAATGCTTATTAAACAGAAGCCTATATAAACATAAACATGTTATAATGTTTATATGTTTATAAATATAAAAAAGCTTATGCAACAAAGCATGTTGAATTTATCATTTATGAGAGAACCCAGTGTAACAGTTTAGTCCAGACTCAAACTCTCTCCAAAAGCAACCTTACCTTCTTGCTATGAAACAGCACAGAGAGCAAATCCTTCCTCCCTTATATTCTTCCATCTACCCCACACTTTTGCAATGAAAGATGCAAAAAAACATGCACCCAGAGTAAAAGGTTTCCCACCTCCATCAGCAGTTCTTCTCTGGCGTGAGGATTTGAACAAATTCATGAATCCACATTTAGAGCTCAATTTTTTTATATGTTGCATATGTATTTTATTAAGTTGAAAAAAGAAACGCAGATGAATAAATGAAGCAAGAATTGAATAAGTAAAGCTGGTCATTCATTGCTGCACCTTCTCATTCTTGTGCTTAATCATAAAGTCTCTTTTGCTCCCTCACTGCACCCAGCTTCCTCACAGCATACACATTCACTCCGTTTTTGCCATCTGTTCAGAAATATAAAATCTAAATGCGTTAAATAGATCAGAAAATCTCTAATATGCTTAATAAAAGTGCTTAGCTACTTAACAGATGAATAGGACACTTTGTGAGAAAAATATGGCTGGCACAGTACTGTCATTATGCCCTTCACCATCACGATTTTGCACCTGCCCATCTGCTCAGGCAGTGCCGCTGACAGTTGGCAATGCACTTGGGGGCAATTTGAAAGACCCACAATATCCAAGCAGCTTTCTCTCTTACTTTCTGTGCATCCTGGTGCCTTTTTGATTATTTTCCCATCTATTCCTTTGGCTTAAATGCAATCTTATTTCTTTTCCCACCTTGCCAAATGCTCACTTCCGTCAATCTCCATTTACAAGTGATACAAGATTTTATGTTGTGTACAAATTAGAAGACATTTCAAGCTGTGCAGAGTCAAGGTTAAGACAACTGAGGGGACTATTGTACAACCAAATGGGCCATGACTTGAATGAGTGTTGTTAACATCAGGTTCATAGTGGGTCTGTGTGGGTTTGAATACCACCTCCATCATTGGTGACTTTGAGACCACAAGTCACATTAAATGAAAAAGAACAGGGCTGGCTACACAATTTTCAGAGCTCAATGCAAAATGAAAACGCAGGACCCCTTGTTCAAAAAACAGGAAAAAAATGCCACTAAAGTTACTAAAATAAAAACATTTTTTCTTTTTTCTGTTTTTCTGAGCTCAGAATACTTCCTGGGTGACTACACACACCCACAGATGCCTGAGGGCCCCTTCCTGTGACTTGGCACCTGTACATGACCTATTCATTGACTGTCGGATTGCCCTTCCTGCAAGCTGTCAGCTTGAGGCAGTGAAATCGAACCAGTTATTTCTTCTTCTCATGGGCCTGCTGTCCAACCTATGGCAGACAGATCACACCTCTTAAAAAGGACTCACTTAGTACCTGCATCAGGAGTGGACAAGAAACTCTCCCCAGCAGGTAAATGCTCATGGGGCTGCCTGCCCAGGGCGGGGACAATTGCTGCCATACCCTACTCCAAGACACCATGGGGCTTATGTACTTGACCTCAGTGGTTACCATGTGGGGGCAGAGAGGCTGAGCAGTGTCCTGGGCACCAGAGGACAGGAGAATGTGTGACTGATGGGGAGGTAGGGAGACAGTGTGAGGCAGAAAAACATTTCAGCTGAGTCTCTAAGACCCTTGCCCATGCTCCTTTGTCTCATTGGACTTAATAAAACTCAAAGTCAAAGATAAATTATTAAGAATTTCAAATAAATGCAGATTAGTAAACCCTAAGTATAGGGCTCTTCTGAGCATTGAACCCTGTATAACTCTTCTGGTGGTACCCATGAAGCTAGCCCTTGATACAATGCCTGAGGCAGACAGAAGCCAATAAGTATTATTATTATTAACAACTAGGTGGTCTGTATGGAATAGAATATATATTACATATTATTTCAAGCATGTTTATGGATGTGGATATATTGATGTCTGGGAAAGCAATGACAAAAAGAATGTTCAGTCCTAGAAAGGTATGACTTATCTTCCCAGAGAGCTGTTGATCAGTCCCAGCCCTGGGCCTAAGGCCTCAGATCGACCCAACAAGCAGTCATTGATGTATTTGTAATTGTTTTAATATGATTTGGAAATGCCAAAGAAGCTACATAGATTTTAGGTAGGGAAAAATGAGTTTTCCAAAGTCAGCTGCTAAATTCAGTTCAACTTCAGCTTACTCTTAAAATTCAGTGATAGGATGAAGGTCTAGTCATCATGGGATTGAGCAAAGCTTTTTCTGTGTTCTCTTGTTCACATTTGCAGCTTCATTCAATGTTGCTGGGTAAAGTGACTTTGAATAGCTAATCTATAGAAAAAGCATATACCTGGGTGAGAACCATCTTGGCAGTAAATGTCAATCAAACTTTCGCTGAAAGCAAAGTGAGTCCAGGTGAGATGCCAGCCACACACCATCAAAGCTCCCAAACTTTGAGGGCTTGCTTTGAAGGAGTCAGGCTTTCTATAAGCCTATGAAAGTGATTTCACACACTTTCTAAGCACATCTAAGATGTGGGTCATCTAAGCAGTAGTGCTCATTTTGAAAGCTTGATCCCTCCTTTTTGTGCACATGGATACACACACTGTCATGACTGTGCAGAGTATGTTGGAATAAGCTTTTTGAATGTTTGGCCCAGGATATAAAGTGACTGCTATTACTCAGACAGAAGATGGTCTTCCACATCTAGAAATCAGGCAGACATTATAAAACTAACTGTTAGAGATGAAGGGAAAAGTTCTGCCTCAAAGATAAGGAAAAAAAAAAAATAGGCAGTATCTCGAGAGGGGACATAGAGTTTTAAGAGCTTTGTTGTTGTTATTGTTGGTATTTTTTTAAAGAAGGGAGCTCTAATAGCATACTTTCATGATGTTGGAACTGATCCAATACAGAGGTGGAAAGTGAGAATTCAGGAGAGGAAGGGAGTTTGGAGGAGCAATGTCTCCGAGTAGGTGGGGAAGATAGGATGGAGTACCCAGAAGAGGGATCTGCTCAGCCAGAGCAGGAAGGAGGCTTACATGAGCCAGATACAGGTGGGTGGGTAGACATGGCAGTGAGGGAATTGGAAGTTCTATTCCGCTTGTTTTCCTTTGCTCAGTCATTTAAGAAGTAGGTTCATTAGCTGAGGGTGAGGATGGCGAAGGAGTAGACTCGTCTTGGAGAGTGGGAGAATGAAAGGACAAGGGGGAAAGAATATACCTGCCAGGCAGTGTGAAGGGCCTGAAGTGGGCCAGGAGCAAAGCGATTTTTTTTTTTTTTTCAAAGAAGGCTTTCTGAGAAAATGAAACTGGTGCACTCTAACACACACACACACACACACACACACACACACACACACACACACACACACACACTCGTACACGGAAGAGAAGAGAAGAGAAACATCAGAATGCCACTGTGGAAAAATTTTGACCATTGGAAGGAAAAGTAGGCTCTGAATTGCACAGAATGGGAAGAAAGGAAGGTCACTGGCCCAAAAAAATGACCTGAAAGGAGGCATTTGAGCATGTTCTCTAGATAGACATGAGCTAGGAGAATGAGAAAACTGGGGTATGTGTATCCCTGTCAGCCACACCCTACAGGGGTGGGATACAATAGCCTTGGGCAGAGGAGAGGCCTTAAGCATGTGTATTGTAAGGCATAAGGATAGATGAGTACAGGGTGGGGAAACCCAGGTAAGGCGGTCAGGAAGTAGAAGGTAGAGCACAGGAATGGGATGTGATTGGAGGAGATGCGGAGTGGGGGCCTGGGCTCTGGTTGCAGATGCTTCCATCTGAGCCCTAGCTTCACCATTTGTAGCCGTGTGACTTTAGGCAAGTTACTCAATTTCTCCAAGTCTCATTTTCCTCCTCTAAAATATGTACCATGTACCATAATACAAGTGTTTTACAAAGAGCATGGCATATATTGAGTACTCAGATGCTAACTACTATTATTATGGAATAATAAGATTAAGGAGGAACAAAAAGGGAAAGGAAGGAAAAAATATTTTTAAATATCAAAAATTGAGGTAAAAGTTAAGGGAAGAAAAAGAGACTGAGAAGGAGAGAATTAATGGGAAGAGAAAAAGCACAGAAAGAGAAGAGAAAATGAGAAAGAGGGAATAACAATTAAATGAGGAGAGAAAAAGAATTACGTAGGCAGCGAAAATGAGAAACATAAATAAGAAAATAGAGGAGGATAAGGAAAACACGATTATAATACACAACTAAAATTATCTCATCAAACTATAACCTGACCATATTTTTGATAAATAGATAATGAGTCATAGAGCATTTATGTCTGGTCATAAGGTGTTTAGATAATGTACATATATTTACATCTTTGAGTCAATGCGAATATCACCATCAAAATCTTGAATTTCAATAGGAAATCCTAGGTTTTGATTGGTGAATAATTTTGGAATCCTGAGATTACCACTTCAGGCTCCAGTAAATCAATCGACGGTATATTTATAATCTTTTCTATTTTTAAAGGCCTTGTAGGCCACCTTTTCAGGCAATGATCAGAATACCCTTTGTGTAGGATGAGGCCATTCCATATTCACATTAGCAAAGTTTGAGTCCCTTTCTAATGGGGAGAAGGTATAGGACAGTTATTCAACTCATCCAAAGTTCTTTGGCAAATCAGCCATGCCACCACACGTCACATTATTAGGAATCTGCGAGGGACTGTATGGGCTCCATCTCCAGACTCCTCTAAGAACCAAATGGGCAGATTAGGGCTCTGAGCTGAAAGGACCCTAAGGGACTTCGGATGGAAGAGTTTTCCAACCTCAGCACTTTGGCCCTAAATACTTTTTAGCATGAATTATATGCCATTTAGAAACTTTCTAAAGATTGTAATAACATATCAGAAATGTAGACATGCAAGAAAGGTGAGTTTCTTCAAACTTTTTGAACCTATCTGAGCTTCATTTCCATTTTGACCCCCATTCCAGTGAGTGGCAAAACCCAAATCTCAAATGATTCAGGTTTTACAACACCGTTTCCAAGACTGTGTCCCAGTCCCAGGTGACTAGAGTTCCAAGGCACTGGGGGTGGGGTGAAGTTAGTCTGAGTCATCTTTCCAGGCTGACATTCTCTGAGATGTGTGCTGTTCCATCCAAACATCTGACATCCATCCAAAACAGTTTACTTCTTAGCCATTTCCTGTTCTTGGAAATATTTGGCTGTTCTCCCACAATATTTGGGGCCCTAAGGAGATAGTGGGGTTGTTCAATGCCCTTCATTCTTTTCTTTGCTTATCCCTGGATGGGACTAGGGCACAGGTTCCACCTCCTCTGAGATTCCTCAGACTTAGCTAGTTCTTGACCAGTGGTGGTGAAGGGACCCCGTGTTGTGACCACTGGCTTGGCATCCTCCTTCCTTGGGCAACTTTCCCTAGTCCAGGGTAAGGAGTGGCACTGGAGGGAATGGAAAATAGCTCTAACTAATTATACATTTATCCAAATCTTTTGTTTATGTCCTGGGCCTAGGCTTCTGAAAGGGAGAAGCCAAGAGTTCGACCCTTTGTCAACCTTGCTTCGGCAGCAGCATCCCTTCCCAGGGGATCAGAGACAAAACCCCCAGGTGCTCAAACTGTTGCAGAAGTGGGTAAATGTGGGAGAGCCTGGAGCAACAACTATTACTCATATTTATCCTGCCACATGGGCATGTACACCTCACTCTGAAAATTACTTCTAAAGTTATTTTGCCGAGTGATCAGACCAGCACAATGGCCAGTATGACATGGTACTTGCACTTGTGTTTGGTGCAAGTGCAAGTACCATGTCATACTGGGTGGTCTCCTTCCCGTGTCAGCGGTAAGGAGCCCACCGCCCTGGAGGGAGCTGGTGGTCCTGATGACAAGAGTCTGAGGCAAGAGACCCAAGCAAGGAGTGTAACATTCTTGTATGAGTTCTGGAATCTTGCTCAGAGCATATTTTCTAGTCCTGGGGAAATTTGCTCGTATGTTACCATATGATGGAGGCTACCTGGGAGGCCCCATTCCATTTGGCACCCTCCCACTCCAAAGAGGCCCTGTTTGAAAACCTCATTTTTCTTATAACAGATGCTCAGTTTCAGTCCAGATGCCTTAGACATGTTTTCAGTGCATATGCAGTGCTCTGGCCGGGATGGAAGTAGAGCCAAAAGTACTGGGACAGTGAGTGAAAGCCCCTGCTCCACACTGGGTTCTCTTAGAAACTTGGCTGGCAGCAGCGAGGTTATGAAAGTGGATGTAAAAGATGCTGTCTTGTGTCTGAGTCCCCCAGAGCTTTCTCGGGGAAAATGCATCTGAGTATCTTAGTGGTACTCTCCCATCTCTGGGACAGCAAATTCAAACTTTCACCAGTGTAAGAATTAGCTGGGCGAGTCTATGAACAATGCAGATTCTCAAGCCTCACCCCAAGATCTGAGGTGCAGCCCCCAAATCAGCGTTTTTAGTAAGACCCTGCATGATTCTGATTCAGGTGTTCCCACACCACACATTGAGAAATAGTGGTGGGGCCTCTTTGTTGGCCCTTCGTGAGGCCAGTGTTAAAGACTCTGGGTTTCTTTTCAGCCACCAGGCTGCTGCCCTCCTGTGGTTAATTTCTAAGCCCTAGAACCCATCTATTCTCATTACCACATAGTCAAGTGATTACAGATGCCTCCTACACCTGCCTACCACTTCTCAGTGAACAGAAAAAAGCACAAGGGCAAGTGTGAACAGTGTGTGTCTATGAGAACTCTAAGAACAAATGTCTGGGAGCTGAGCTGATGTAAATAAACAGCAGAAAGGGTAACTTATTGGCTTGCTTTTTCCCCTCTGAGGCACTTACCGCTGTCTCACATAAATTCAGACTTGCTATAAATTCAGACTGCCTTATCTATTGATTGTTTCTTGTGTATTTTTGTCCTCCAAACAAACTATACCTTCTTGGAAAGAGGCCATGATCTTATTTTTTCTCCTATTTACCCCAGAGCATCTACTATATAATTGGTACTTGATATAGGATAAGAGTTTCTAAATTATAATCAGATTGCTTCTAAAAGTTCAATTTTAAGTCAGTTGTTTGGATCTTGCTTCTCATTAGGACAATGTTATAAAAGGTAATTATGTTCCCAAGGCAGCCCCTAAATGTCTATTTAACCAGCAACGTAGTCGAACTATAGTTCTAATAGCACTACAGAACCTAAAATCATCTACAATAATTGCTTTTATGGGAAAATGTGTTCCAGATTCCAGTTGAAGATGCCAGCAACCCGTTTTCCTGGCTGCAATTCCAGGACAGGACTTGACCTATTTGTAGTTAGGAACCCCCTTGAGCGAGCACACAAATGTATACTGGACTGGCTCTCTTCATGGGGTTCCAAAGACGGGGAGCAGGTGGAGCAAATCCCTGTTGGGAGATTAGATGAGGAGAAAGGGCCAGGATTGCTTCTGTCAGAAAGGATCTCAGTAGGCCTGACTGAGTCAGGAGGAGGGATCTGGAAGGTGAATTTTGGGGCTATGGGTTAGGGAGTGATCCAGAGGGCACTGAATCCCTTGGCTGTGATAGCAGAGGCCAGTCAGAGCTGTTGTGGCAGCCGCAGCAGTAGCAGCACAAGCCGTGGCAGCCACATTGGCCAGGGGCCCAGCTCAAGCCTGTAGATATGTTTGGGGAGGTGATGGTGGTTTGATTAAGTATTGCTAGGTACAAGCAATACTTAAAACGTGGTAGCTTAAAACAACCCCCATTTTATTTGCTCACGGTTGTTCAGTATGCGCTTGCTGGTGGTCAGAGTGGCTGCATTTGGCTGGCGGGGAGGCTGGGGTCTGGACTTCGCTGGTTGCTGGGACTAGTGGACTCGCTCTCTTTCTTCATGTAGTCTTGGGGCTTCTCCTCTTTGTGGCCACTCCACTGAACCTCTCCACACGGTTTCACCAGCAGAGCAGCCAGACTATTTCCATGGCAGCTCAGGATATTCAAGAAGGAAAATAGAAACCTCCAGCCTTCTTAAAACTAGTCTGGCCACTGGCACAGCTTCACTTTTGGTTAAAGTGGTTGGTCGCAGGCAGCCCAGATTCAAGGCAGGGGACTCCAAAGAGACGTGAACTCCAGGAGGCCTGGTCCATTTGAAGCTACTGAAGTAACAGACTACCGTGCTTGGGGCTATTCCATGTGTGTGAGAGGCTCCAAAACCAAGAGTATTTAGCTAAAGAGTCTCCATTACAACCACCACAACCATATTGCTGACATTCCTAGAAGAAGCCTCTGAATAATTTTTCACTCGTCATTTCTCCTCATGTCTAAAAGATAGATATTTGGCAGCGAAATCCATCCTGTCACTTTTTCCTTCACATCTTCTAAGCCCATTCTTTATTGTTACAGACATGGCTACTTACTTTATATGTGCAGTGTTCTCAGTCTTAACATCATAACACCTTGATAAATCACAATGGGTTTTGAGGTACATCCAAATAATAGTATATTACAGCCCCAAAGTTTGCAAATGGTTTACTATATTTAAACAATCAACTCAATAGATTCAAGGCTGGGCCTATGATAATGTTCCTCTCAGATTCATGTACTTACCTGAGGGAGAAAGAGAGGAAGGAGTTGGTGTTAGTGCTCTGGGAATTGTATATAACTCTGGCAGAAACAAACCGAGATGCTTCCCTCAATCTCCTGTCTCCAGGCAAAACTTCTCTTATTTGGGGTGGCAATATGCCTAACTTCTCTTCTAGCTAAGTATGGCCATATGACTAAGTTCTAGTTAATGAAATAGAAGGGAAAATGGTGTCTGGCACTTTCAGAAAGGTTGCTTAAAGGGAACTGACCAAAATGGAAAGGAACTCTTGAGTCTCACTTTGGATTTCTTCTTCCTGTTGCCTGCACTATGGATGCAATGGTTGGATCCCCAGCAGCCATTTGGGATCACAAGGTAACGTGAGAGTAGATGCCATGCTCTAGGATGGTAGAGTATAAAGGCAGATGGGCTCTGGGCTAGTGATGACCATGGAGCTTTATTAAAGCCCTGAACTCTAGAACTAGACATAGAGATCTAGATCAAGATAGAGATAGAGAAATCCTTTTGTTTAAGCAATTGTTACTTCGAGTTTCCTGTTAACAAATTAATCTTTATACTTGGTCAGAGCCCATTAAAAATGCCATCTGTTATGTATATCGCATCAGAAAAATTATTAAGAACCACTTGTCAAGGCCACAGAGAATTTTCACCTGGTCTACCTTCCAACCTCTCTGTGTTCATCAGCTTAATGGATTAAGAAAACATTGTCTCTGTTTGGGCTATAACGATCCCTGGCAACCACCGATCTTTTTACCGTCTCCATAGTTTTATCTTTTCCACAATGACATAAAGTTGGAATCATAAAGTATGTAGCCTTTTCAGAATGGCTTCTTTCGCTTATTAAAATGCATTTAATATTTATGTCTTTTCATGAATTGATGGCTCATTTCCTTTTAACTTAGGATTTTATAAAGATGATAAAGACTTGATGAGAGTGATTAAACAGATATTCTGAGGTATAAGCCAATGTAATTTAGATATTAATTGCTTGAAATTAATTTTAAAAAGTGTACCCTATAAGTGTTATATCTTCATCATAAAAATAAGACTATATCAGTCCAAATTCCTTCTCACTGAGGCCAGGGACAACCTTTAACCTATGGGGCTAAGGGAGCCATCTCTGTATTGGTCTGGTTTGGAATCTCTTAGATGCTGCACAGTGATCTTGACTCAAGCAGTCTCTTTTGAGTGGAATGTCTGCTTCTTGCTTCAGCGTTGTCATCATTAAATTTTACTTTTGGCTTATAATTTGTCTGAATGCAGGTTTTGAAGACTATGTCTTTATGAATTGATTTCTACAAAAGATTCTGCTTCCTTCTAATATGTGCTACAAAATATTGGCTGTCTCTCAGGGATATAAGTGGCTGTCTGTTTCTCTAACTCAAAGGCCCATGGTTATTCTGCAAAAATCAGCACCCTCTGCTCTGGTACCAATTTGAAGTTCTGCCTGTGGGAGGAGCCTTTTACCCAGGTTGGGAGAAGCTCTTTCTGCTTGAACTTTGAACTACAAAGGGAGAAATGTATTTCTGAGGACCAGTATGGTAGGGGAAAAATGTGGAACATTTGGGCAGTTTTCCTCCCTGTAAGAAAGGTCACCATGTGGTGCTAAGACCAGGGAGAATCCGTGAGTGAGTGACTGTGAGTGTGTGTGAGTGTGTGTGAGTGTGTGTGAGTGTGTGTGAGTGTGTGTGTGTGTTCAAGAGGTGTGCCTTTGAGGTTTGTAATACCTACCATTGCTCCTTATACCATATCTTGTACAACTTGTGTTTGCTCATAATATTATATTTCTTATGAATGCTTGTTTTATGTTTGTGTCAACACATAGTTCTGCTAATAGTATATATTTCTTTAATGCCCATCCTTTTGAGTGCTAGCTCAACTTTTAAGATTTTAGAAATATCACTGTGTTGCTAAGTTGGTTTTTTATTATACAGCACAGACCTTCATGTAAATGGAGCGCTTAAAAATGAATTTTTCTGATGAAGATAACTTATCAGCAACTCAGTGCCAGATACCAAGATAGCCTTTGAACAATGGTAGAGGTTTCAGTATGGCTTCACTGCTGGAGCTTCTTCAGGAGATGTAGGCATTCTGGAAACAGACAGAAGCACAATGGAAAAAAGCATTTGGTCACGCTTTCCAATGGATCACCCTAACTAGAAAAGAGCATAAAAATATCACACCGATTGGCAATGATGCTGCTGACGACGGTGATTTCAATCTTTTACTTTGAGGAATCTGAACATTTCTTGGAGATAAACACATCTGGACAGGCTGGAAGTTAATCATGTAAATAAGAACTAGCATCATGCTCCTGTCCAAAAAGGAATCTAAAGGGGCTGGTTGAGATTTGCTGAGCAGGTCTTAAAGAAATTGAACATCATCTGCCTTTCCTTTCACTAACCTTTATTGTTTATTTGATTTGTTTTCATAGGAATCTATATCATTACTTCAACACGTACAAAAAAACCCAACCCTCAGGTCTAAACATATTTACTTCTCAGCTCTTGTCATACAGTTAGAGCTGGGAAATGAGTGCCCAACATGTTATAAATCCTTGCATGCTGAATGCTGTGCCATCAACAGAGGCTTGGCAGTGACAATGTTTGGAGCTGAGGATGGAAGGGGCTCGTCTGAGCTTTTAACCTCTTTGGAGAGGCACTAGCTACCCTTTGAACCTTAGCTGTGACCCACAAAATGACACAGCAACATATGCTTTGTGCTTTGTTGAGTTTTAAAAATCTTTAGAAAATTAGTCAAATATTAAAACAAAAAATGAAAACTCTCAAGTATTGCCATATATGTGAAAATGTGGAATAGTTTTCTTTATTTTGACGCTGTCGATTTTTTCATGTACTTAAAAACACTTTTTTTTTTAATTTTTTTTTCAGCTTGTTTTCAAAGATTAGCTAGCTGTCAAATATCATTTTCTCCAGTTGGCTTCTGATTTTGCAAACATTCTGAATAAAGTCATTGCACAGTAATTAAGGCTGTGAGAGAAGAGAAATTTTACTTGTAGCATCTCATCTTCACCAAGTTGTCACTTTCTCTAGTAAGAAAACCAGTCTTAAAGGCAATCCATTAAATTCTTTTACTATGTTGACCTTTTGAAGGGACCAAAATATTCATCATTAAATTATTATCCCCTGGGACCACTGTTGGACAAAGAATTTTTAAAAGAAAAGTTGGTGTTTTCAGGGTCAGTTCTACAACCTCACACACTGTTATTTATTTAGTGCCAAATCTCCTTCAGAAATGGCAGGTGACTTCATTGGCAGCCCACTGAGATTTAAGCTCAGCATATTCCAGAAAATGTGGATCTTATTCTTGTCTTTCTAGTAGTGATCTAATTCTAATAGCTATATTAAAACACACACACACACGGGATTTGAAGAGTCTCGTTTCATGTCAGGAAAATACTTCACTTTATGGCCATGTACTTAATCAAAATGCTCTATCTTAGTACAAAGGACTATAAGCTTCATATCAAAGAGATATCTAAAGATCTCTACTGAATGAAAAGTCCAGGATTATCTAGATAAATTGCAGACTTGTTCTCCTCCTGGAAAAAAACATTACACTGCAGCCTCTTTATAAAACTGGTGGATAGGACGAAGGGCCATGCTCCAGAGTGTTAGATTCTAGAGCTTGTTAAAACAGAATATGGGCCTCACCTTTGTAGTCTGATTCAGTAGGTCTGGGGTGAGGCCTGAGAATTTGGATTTCTACCAAGCTGCAAAGTGATGCTGGTGCTGACCACACCTTGAGAACTACTGGCCTAGAGCTTGGGAATGTGATACCCATCAGTGGTCAGAAGAAGCAGACTGGGAAATGTCAGAGCCTAGAATTAGATGCACCAAGGGAGTGAGGGGACAAAAATTGATAGGAGAGGTCAGGTTTATAGGTAATGAGATGGAGCAGGGAATCTAAAAAGAAAGGAAACAACACTGAGATACCATATCTGCCAAGGCAGCTCAGTCCATTGATGAGGAAATCCAAAGGAAGAGATTCCTGGCAGGCCAGATGCGGGTAGAACATAGAGATAAGAGATATGAAGACTCAGGTCACCCAGCTGGGGGTCAAGGAAAGACTCTAAGCCCTAGGGGA
Source organism: Pteropus vampyrus (assembly GCF_000151845.1). Classification (NCBI taxonomy): domain Eukaryota; kingdom Metazoa; phylum Chordata; class Mammalia; order Chiroptera; family Pteropodidae; genus Pteropus; species Pteropus vampyrus. The sequence goes on along the minus strand of NW_011888994.1, from coordinate 528,235 downwards.
CAACTGGGAAGAACAGTGCAGGACCCTAGTCCTTGGAGACTTGGAGAAATCCAGCAGATTACTAGAAAAGAATTCAGTGTAATGTTAGGATGATTCTTGCTGCTGTAATAGAAAAACCCCCAAGTAATAGTGACTCAACTTGTGAGAGTTTCACTCTTGCTCAAATTTCAAACCAAATAGTCTTGATTGTTAGGTAGCTCTCCTCTAAGTAGTGACTCAGCAATCCAGGCACTGTCTAACTCGTGGCTCTGCCATCATCAAATGTGGCTTTTAAGGTCACTGATCAGGTGGAAAAGCATAGAGAATCACACATAGGAGGCTTGTAATGGGCAAAGCCTGAAAGGGACACTTATCTCTTATGCCTAAAATCCACTGGTCAGGACTCCATCCCACTGCTATATTAACTCAGCAAATTGAGATGTGCCCAGGCTGAAAACAAACAAACAAACAGATTTTGTAGCCAGCTAACCAGTCTCTGCCACACTCAGATAAAAGGGAGCAAGGTAGAATTATGATTATTATAATTGCATCACAAGAAGATTGTTCTCCCACCAACCGGTGTGATGCAACCAAATGTTCTAGCTGAGGGTGTTAGCTCATTCAGTCTGTCTTGTCACTGCACTGATCTTACACATGGGGAGCAAAGATGGACAAAGAAGCTGCGAACCAGGCAGGGCCTAGAGACCAGCCATTTACCAGTTTTACTGAATACACTTAAGGGATGTTGTGTTCTCTGAACAAACCTTCTCTCATCTAAAAATATCACATCAAGGAATGTAGTCATGTTCTGCAGGTACAAAAGGAAATGAATGTTTTCTTCATTCTACATCTTTTGAAGAAACCCATTTAGAATTTCCTGGATAGGCCAGTTTATATTTCTAATGTGGGTACACATTGTTTGCTTTGGATGTATTTTTAGAATTTGGTTGTATTGTTTAGAAATATTAATTGAGAAAGCCTACCACCGACCTTCCTCAATTTAACACATTTAGGGAAGATCTTCAAGGATGACACAACTGTACATGAGAGGTTTTAAATGGACTAAATGACTGAGGACTGTTTATTTTGGGAAAATGAAGACAAAGTTGGAATATAATCCCACAAAAGATCCGGAAGTGTCTTGATCAGTGTTTCCTTCTCATCACTGCTCAAGAGAAACAGCCTTCCCTCCACTTCCTTAATTTGCCTGGGAAAACCAATGTGAGTTCTGGGAATCTAAGTCCCTAAAACATGCAAACCACAGAATTATTCTAAAAGGATATAAAAAATGTTCAACCATTTAAAAAAAAAAAATTACACCATTGAAATAACTGAGGGATGATGTGATGGTAGACATGGTGTGGGATGAAGGTGTTATCTGTAGGCCGGGTCAGTGGAGTTATGGCTGAATCCATGGTGAGGTCACAGCAGTCTCACTGACAACTCGTGAGTTTTCCTTGTTTTCTGTTTTTTGTTTTTTAGTTTTGTGAATTTATTATTCATTGCTGTTTATATTCAAGGTGAATAGTAATAACTGGTTTAAAGCATTGATTTATAATTATATAAAATGTTACATGAAAATGTTTTAAATCCATAGTGTTCTTTTGAAGTTTTACTGTTAAACCCCAGAGAATTCCTTAATAGCAATAAGTCAGACCTCAGTCCTTCTGGATAAGTATTCTTCTGCAATTCTTAAAGATGAATAGAGTAAGTGAGAACATAACCCTTGATATTTCTCAAAGGAGAGAGAAAAGACAATTAATGTACACCAAAACTATTCATGTGTAGAAGTAAAAATATACTAGAAGAGAATGAGGGTTTAATGTTTGACCTGGCCGTACTTACGAATAACCTAGAGAGCTTATAAAAAATACCAGTGCCTGTGGTACCGCCCGCCCCAGACCCATTAAATCTGACTCTCTGGGGTGGGATCTGGGCAGTAGTATTTTCTTAAATCTCTGAGAACTTGGCCGGGGAGATTCTCTCACTAGCCTCCCTTTGTTCACTTGACCTATCGATGAGAGTGGAAGAGAGTAAATGCTCCAACAGGACAAGGAGAACACTCTGAGGAGCCTTACTGGGAAGAAAAGGTGGAATGGGAGAAGGGCCATTGGCTTCTTCCAGTTCCACAACCAGTAGAACCTCCACCTAATCTGACTTATGCACAGGTCCCACTAACTGGTTTGGTTCTCTGACCTTTCTTTTTGTCATGAGAACCTCAAGATTCTTGGTGGCTGGGAATCCAGAACCCAATTTTATTATGTCTTTCCCAGTCTGCTGTAGTCCTGGGTCACGCCCTGTCTTCTCTCAGCAGGGTTGTCAAACTGGGATCACTGGCTCCAGCACTAGAGTTTCTGCTGACTTTATGCCATTAGCATTCAGCTATTTATTTACCCCACAAATATTCACTTCCCTATACTAAGCACTGACAACTTATTTGGCACCTGGCCTGGGCTGGGTAGATAAGTAACCAGATTCAAGGTTCTATACTGAGGCCACCTCTCTCCTGAACCTTAGTGATTATTGCCACTGTCAGAGCCAGGCTCCTAGTGTGCAGCCTACTGATAGAATGTGACAACCTCACCTCATTCATGCTCAAGAAGTGTAGGCTGCATAATGCTGCTAGCAACCAACACCCTGTATCAGGCTAATACCAACTAGTGCTACTCAGAGATTGTAGTCGTTATGAGCTAAAATAATAGATAGCTCTTCTTTGATGCTTACCCTTTCTTCTGGGCCATGATCCCAAAGGAAAGACATTTTTTGGTATATTT
>NW_011888994.1:511818-522897 GCF_000151845.1 Pteropus vampyrus | reverse complement strand
GTCAAGTTATGAACAGTTGCATTAGAATGTGCTGCCAGGTCAGTCAGTGGGTTTTGAATAGTCTCAAATGGTCCTCTCTACTGGGGTCCAGTAAATATGTGTCCAACAGCATCTCTATTCCTAATAACACGTAGCCCTTTCTTCAGGGGTTCCCATTGCTACAGGTGTGTGATATTACTGGTGAGAAAGAGAGATCCTCTGTAGATTTCCCATCCCTGAAGTACCCATGGATAGAATGGAGAGCAATAAAAGGAAGAACAACCCAAAAGACATTTGTAAAACCTTGGGTGACAAAACAAGGCAGAAGGGAAGATACTGTGGGGTAATGGCAGAAGTTTACAAGTGGGAATTTAACTTAAAATGAATGCTAAATTTGATGAGGTGGGTGTTGCAGAGGGAAAGTGAATGACAAGGCCTTGGAAACTGGAAGCCAAAGTGGGGGATTGCCGGCTTGCAGACACAAGTTTGAAACAAGGAGAAAGAACTGATTTCCAAAGGAAGAGAGAGGCCGAATAGAATACTAAAAACTAACAACAACAACAACAATGCAACAACAAATCAATAAAGATCAATATGCATGACCCAGGCAGGTGAGACCAAGAAGATGATCCCCCAAAAGAATGAGTAAGTAGGTGTAGATTCTGGGACAGCTCTTTCTAATTGAATCAGTAAAATTACTCACATTGGGTGGATTCTGACTTTACACCTGAATCTAGGTTTCTGTATAGACACAACAAGACCTTCAGGTTGAAAGAAAACAGGGTTGCTAATGAAGACCAAGAGTATTTTTGGACATCAAATGGCTCTTACAAAATGGCATAAATGAATCAGAAACATGGATAAAATTTCTCTTAAAGCACATAGGTATTTTTAAAGAATTTAAGAATAGAAAGTGCTGACCTAATGCATTTGGAGATCTGATGAATGAATGAATGAGATGGAAAATAGAGTTTGAGATGTTCTGCTCAACTCAAATGACTAACAAGATCTTGTAATCCTACTTTGTCTCCTCTCAGTGTTCGTGTTTTGGTGACCTTTTTTACTGAACAACTCTTATGCTAATATCAACCCAAAATTTTTATAAAAACCTCTTTATAGGTGTCTTCCGAAAATGCTATTCCTTAATCTGAGATTAGATCAGAGACATTGTCTTAATCTGTGCCTCTGGAATACCTAGCGGAATTCGTAGCTTCCTTTGTATCTCTTGGAAACAGGACCTACAATGAGCTGCACTTGTCCTATCCTTCTGTGCTATGTTAATTATGTGAATGGCTTTTAATCATGCCTCTGGTGGCAGAGGAAGAGATGGCCAGAGCCAGAGAATCCCAAACCTCAGCCAGCTGCCTTCTGCTGTCTGTCTAAGGAGGCATGCTGAGGCATGAACAGTGCGTGTTTGCCTAGAGCTCTGTCCCCAGATGTGAAATCCCTGGTCCTGGTGATTTGGGTGGAACTATGGATATGTGAATACAAGCTCTTCTTTTGCCTCTATACACTAAGGCCTGAGGGGAAAACAACCCTCTTCACCACAGTATCCCAGACCAGCACCAGCCATAGATATATATTGTGAATCACAATTGTGAGGCCCATAATGTAACTTTAAGTTTCTTAGCAGGTGAAATAAATTCTGATAATAGATTTTGCTTAACTCAATATATCTAAAATATTACCATTGCAACATTTAATATTAAACGTTTATTAAGATATTTTATGTTTTTTAAATTTTTATTGTCTTTGAAGTTTTGTGTCTATTTTACACTTAGAGCCCCACGTTTGAACTGCTCACTAGCCACTTCGCTACTACATCACACAGTGTAGTTCTAAACCTATATTTCAATATTTGCCTTGATGTTTGTATCACTGATGATGAGAGAATAAAAAGTAGAGCTAAAGAGAGTGAAGAAACCAAGGGGAAAAAAAAATCTCAATCCTTAAAGGAATATTTCTCAGAGTGGAATCTATGAACCTCCTGGGTCAAAATCACCTGGAATATATTTTATTTTTTAATCAAAATGCAGGATTCTGGGTTTGACCCTAAATCTACCTAATCAGAACTTCTAATGATGGAACCTGGGAATCTGCATTTTTTAAGCTTCCGCGATTGTTCTCTTCCACACTTATTTCTCTGATGCCCAGAAGAGAAGTCACACACATGGGCCACCTGTACCCACTGAGCAGCTGTATTTTCTTTGTTCCTAAACTATCTTTAAATTTTGGAGCCATTGTTTTAAAAGTGGGATCATTTTATTCTCTGTCTCTGTTCCTGCCTCTGTCTCTGACTATCTCTCTCTCTCTCACACACACACAATCTCACACACTCACACACACACACACACACACACACAAATTTTTGGATACTCTTGAAAGAGGGGCAGATGGGACGTTGGATTGGTGGACCAAAGCATCCTGGGCACACTGTCTGTGAGTAGCCCTTAAGTCTGCATGAGGAAACAGAGAGGAATTAGACATATTTTCTGCCCCAAGGAGCTCAATGGGACCCTGAGTGCTTGTCAAACGTCTGTTCACAACTACCCGTGGAAGATTGAACCAGGGTCTGGGATAGCTGTGCATTTGCCACAAGTGAGAAATTTCTCGGAAGTCTGCACTTCTGGCTCACAATGCACGAGAATTGAGTGTGTAATGTCAGAGCTCGAAAATGTATATATGTGAATATATGAATACATATATGTGTGTGTGTGTGTGTGTGTGTGTGTGTAGTGGTTTATATAACAAAAAGCTGTTTGACTCCAAGGTCTTTAGGGAAAGCAGGCCGTACCAAGCATATAACCCTTCCCGGAGTGTGGACACAAGGGGTTCCAGAGCCCCAATTCGACATAGTCTCAGTTCATCCAAGAGGCCCCGGGGATCCTTCCTAAGGCCTCTGCTCCCTCCTGCTTTCTCAATTTGAAAAGAAACTTCTGGACTAGAGCAGACACTGATCCCTGGTCACTTTTCTGCCTGGGATGGTCGTGGAGGTCCGTGGATACTCCTTCAAAATTAAGTAAACTAAGTCTCACAGAGGTGATCACACGGCTAATAAGTGACAGAATCAGAGTGTGGACACAGGGGCTTCCAGAGCCACAATTCAACCTGGTCCCTTCTCATCCAAGAGGCCCAGGGGCTCTTTTCTGAGGCCTCTGTTCCTTCCTGCTTTTTCAATTTGATATCAGACTTCTGGACTGGAGCAGACACCTCCCTCTCCTTCACCTTTCTGCCTGGGCTGGTCGTGATGGTTCCTGTATACTCATTCAAAATTCAGAAAACTGAGTTTCATACAGCTGATCACACAGTTAATAAGTGACAGAGTCAGATACAGGCCAACAGGTTTCTGAAGTTTCCCAAACTGACCTCTTTCTATCAGGCGAAGGATGCTATTTTGGCTTCTTCTACGACAAGGATGGAGGGGCACATAGGACGATGGAAGAGCGGACCAAAGCATCGCTGGGCACACAGTCTGTGGGGGGGCGCTGAAGTCTGCATGAGGATACAAAGAGGAATTAGACATATTTTCTGCCCCAAGGAGCTCAATGGGACCCTGAGTGCTTGCCAAAATAATGTACCCAACTACACGCAGAAGACTGAACATTCCCCACAAAGCCACAGGGCCTGGGATGCCTGTGCATTTGCCACAAGAGAGAAATTTCTCGGAAGTCTGCACTTTTGGCTCACAATGGACGTGAACTAAGTGTGTAATGTCAGAGCTCCCATATATATATATGTGCATATATATGAATATATATGCACATATATATATGGTGGTTTTTTAGAACAAAAGGCTGTGTTGCACCCACGTCTTTAGGGAAGGCAGGCCGTTCCAAGCACATCCGCTTTCCCGGAGAGTGGACACAGGGGGTCCCAGAGCCACAATTAGACATAGTCCCAGCTCATCCAAGAGGCCCCGGGGCTCCTTCCTGAGGCCTCGGCTCATTCCTGCTTTCTCATTTTGAAAGGAAACTTCTGGACTAGAGCAGACACCCATCCCTGGTCACTTTTCTGCCTGGGATGGTATTGGGGGTCCGTGGATACTCATTCAAAATTAAGTAAACTAAGTCTCAGAGAGGTGATCACACAGCTAATAAGTGACAGAATTAGAGTGTAGACACAGGGGGTTCCAGAGCCACAATTCAACCTGGTCCCTTCTCATCCAAGAGGCCCAGGGGCTCCTTCCTGAGGCCTCAATTCCTTCCTGCTTTTTCAATTTAATGTCAGACTTCTGGACTGGTGCAGACACTTCCCTCTCCTTCACCTTTCTTCCTGGGCTGGTCATGATGGTAGAAGGGTTGTCTGGGGCTACAGCCTCTCCTGATCCTTCTGTGTTTGCTTGTTTTTGTTTTCTTGTTTGTTTGTTTTGTTTGTGTTGACATCTGGGGACAATGGAAAGTGCCTCTCTTTAATCCTAGGCATCAGAATAATTCTGGCCTCGTCTAGATTCGTTTCTTGTTAATATTATAGAACTGAATTTTGGTAGACTCTACCTCCAAAGTCAGAGGCAGTGACAAGTCCTGATTAATGAGCTTCTTAGAGTTGTGGAATCAATTAGATCAAAGAAAATTAATTATCCAAGGAGTCTGTTGATTCCAAGTTAGCATTTGACTTTTTTTTACTTTTCTAGCTAGACAAAGTCATTATATCATTGCAAAATAAATAAATAAAATCATCGTTCTAATGCTCTGCTGGATGAAAAGTTAATGGTCTACCCTAATTCCAAAAAGATGCTTCCTAAATTATACAGTCAAATAGCGTTGAAATTAAGAGAGAGAAAATGCCAGAACTTGAGTGTGTTTTCTTCTCATTGTTAGATTCCCTGATGTCTGCCTAGCTCCCTCTCTCTATGGGTTTTGCATGGGTCCTCATTTTCCCAAGACCTCTCAGCACCCAACGTCCCACTTACAACTCTTTCTCCCAGTGTCTTAGGGACCTTGGGGATGGGGGTAGTGTCAGGCATTCAGTCTCCAGAAACTAGTTGCCCTCATGTGGTCTGCATGTGTTCATAATGGCATGGTTGGAGTACATTAGCCAGTACCATCTGGGGCTCCTGGAGTAGTGTCTCGGAGCCCAGGACAGCTTAATCTCAGGCCAGGGGATGGGGAAATATATTGGATGATTACAGTTCCCTTTTAGAAAGGGAGAGTCTCTGGCATTAGGATGTCCACAACTGCTAAATCTATTATGGTCTCTGCTCCCTGTGAGTATTATAATAAGAATAGTCATCAGTCTGGCTATCACAGCTCCTTTCTGGCCACTATTCTCTGGAGTGATCCAGTCTGTGTCTAACAACATGTAAGGGTGTGTCAGTCTCTAGCTGGGGCTCCGGTCAGCCTTCGATCTGCTAATGTTGGAGAAGTCAAACCAGGCCACTTGATACTAAATTGACAATCCCTGAAAAGACTGAGGCCTAATGTCCCCCTGGGGATAACTGCTGGGGAAAAGATATGTGTCCTGAATCCAGCACATCTGGCCCGTAGCACTTAATGTCTGTACCAGTGCTTCTCAATCTTTAAAATGCATAAAAATTACCCAGAGATTCTCTTAAAACATCATTCTTGAGCCCCATTCCCTTTAAATCAGATTCAGTAAGTCTGGGGTGGCAACTGGGAATTTGGTGAAAATGTTTTCTATCTCCTTGCAACAAAGAGTGTGGTCCCCACCCACCAGCATTGCCATAACCTGGGAACCTGTAAAAAATCCAGGATCTTGGTCCCCACCCAGACTCACTGAATCTGAATTTTTGTTTTAACAAGGACATTCTTTGTGCCTTGAAGTTTGACACGCTGGTCTATATCATTCATTTAGTGATGAACCCATGGGCATATCACGAACCTGGAAAGATCCTTAGGAGTTCAGATGCTCTAGGCCCTTTTCTTCGAAATGATAAATTGTTAATTCTATGTTGCTATTGCTTTGCATTATCAACTTTCTATGGATATTTGTGTCTTTTACCTAAATTGTAATAACCTCAAAGGACAGGCGGCTATGTCTTAAAATCCTCACTCAAAATATACTGCATATAGTAGGCACATATTAAGCATTTGTGTGTCGACTGGTTGATTGTGCCAATATTGTGAAGATACCTCATAAAATGAAGGTATGGTGTCTTTTTTATTCATAAAGAAAGCTGTATTACCAGCTGTGATCTGTGTTTAGTTTTTCATGTAAATTTACAAAACAGAAAGCTGAAGCACAATTTCAAATTTTCAATTTCTGAAGTCTCACTGGAATATCATCCCTATTCTGAGAGTGTGTTGTTATTGTGTTTATGGGCAAGGTATCTATGGTAATAAAGAGTTGGCTGGGAAGACCTTGTTCCTCTCAATTCCATGCAGTGCTGGATTTGAAAATTTTTACTTCAAGAGAAAAAAAAAATGGCATAGATGATAGAGGCTTTGTTCATCCCTCTCATGACCAAATCAAAGTTGTGACAGAAACAAGGAGGCAAGAGCAAGGAAAGTCACCTGGGATATAGATGAAAGGAAGCACTACAACTAGGGACAGAAATAATTAATCAGTCTGCAGTGGTAGAGGGTAGGAGGAGGTGAAGATGCGAGGCTGCCCAGTCCCGAGTGGCTGAGTGGGACAGAGGCTGGCAGCTGCAGACTCCTCTTAAAGGGGCCATGTCCTCGAGTGGACATTTGCAGTGACAGACCTGCTCACTATGAACACCAGCACTGGGTATGCTGCTCAGGGAGCACCAGGGACTTACAGGGGACACTGAGTTGTCAGAGTGAGGGCTGGAGGTGAGGATCTCTCCTGGACAGAAGCGCCAGCGGTATCCATTGTTCCTCTGTTGAGCCCTCCCCCTCCCAGTGCACAGACTCAGTGCTGCCATAGCTGAGACATTATCAAACTGAATAACAGAGATTGCTCTGCCCAGAGGATTCCATGAAACTCTGTTTTCCTCAATTTGCGGCCTCACCCAAGCCACATCCAGGTGTGTCCTCTGCAAATCAGGCACTTGCTCCTTGCTGAGCAGCACCAAGACTCACACTGGTGGCAGCTGGCCTCAGTTTCTGGTGTAGTTTCTTGAGGCAACTATAAGCACAGCATCTGTGGATTGCTTGCTGAATCTTAACAGGTGGCCCTGGAGGGGCACAGGCTGGGGCTAAACCTGGCCTGCCACTGGCCCTTCTCAGGACTGTGCCACTAGACACCTACTTCACAAATCCACACTTATAAGACCAGGAGACTTAAAAGCTTTGCTTAGTACATAGAAATAGACACATAAAGGCAGCCTAAATAGAAAGACAAAGAAGCAGAAACCATATGAGAACAGAACAGAGATCCAGGAATAATGGAGGCAAGCAATCTAACAGATGCAGAGCTCAAAACACTGGTTATAAAGATGCTCGATGAACTTAGGGGAAGTATAGATAAATTCAGTGAGAACTTTAACAAAGAGATAAAAAACAAAAACGAAAATGGAAATTATAAAAGGGACCCAGTCTGAAATGAAGAACACATTATCTGAGATGAAGAGTATATTAGATTGAATAAACAGAGTGGATAAAGAAGAGGATCGAACCACTGATACAGAGGATGAGGAAGCCAAGGACACTTAATCAGAATGGTAAGAAAAAAGAAGCCAAGACTATAATAATAATTTAAGGAGCCTATGGACACTATTAAATATAAAAATATCTGTCATAGGAGAACCTTATTGAACACAAGACATTGAAGAGCTATTTGAAAAATAACGTTGGAAAACTTCCCTCACCTGGTGAAGGAAATAGACATACAACCCCAGAAAGCTCAGAGAGTCCCAAGAAAGAAGAACCCAAAGAGGCCCACACCAAGATGTATCATAATTAAAATGCCAAAGGTTAAATACAAGAAGAGAATCTTAAAAGCAGCAAGAGAAAAGCAATTAGTTACCCACAAGGGAGTACCCATAAGACTGGCAGCTGATTTCTCAAAAGAAACTATGCAGGACAGAAGGGCTTGGCATGAAATATTCAACGTGATGAAAACTCAGGATCTACAACCAAGAATACTTTATCCAGCAAAGCTATCATTTAGAGTCAGTACTGATAAAGAGCTTCCCAGACAAAAATAAACTAAGGAAATTTATCACCACCAAGCCAGTATTATAGGAAATGTTGGAGGGACTTCTTTAAGAAGAAAAAATATGTATCAAAAACAGGAATAAAGAATGCTAATAACTACATTTCTATCAACAAGTACCTCAAATGGATAAGAATTAAGTTCTCCAACCAAAAGATAGAGTGGCTGAATGGATAAGAAAACAAGATCCCTACATGTACTGCCTACAAGAGATTCACTTCAGATTAAACACACACAGAGACTAAAAAGAAAGGGATGGGAAAAGATATTGACTTGATGGACCTAGAAGATATTGCGCTGAATGAAATGGGTCAGATAGAGAAAAACAAATATCGCATGATTTCACATAAATGTGGAATCTTAAGAATAAAATAAACAACAACAACAACAAAAGTGAAAATAAACTCATAGATACAGAGAATATTTTGAGGACTACTAGATGGGGGTTTGGGGGGAATGGCAAAAAAAAAGGCAAAGGGATTAAGAAGTACAAATGGAGAGTTGCAGAACAGACATGGAGCTATAGAGTGTAGCATGGGGAAGATGGTTAATAATATTGTAATAAATAGGTAAAGGGTAAGAAGGGTACTGGATTCAGTGGGGTGATCACTTTGCAAGTTATGTGGATCTCTGGTCACTATGCTGTACAACTGAAACTGGTATATTATGGTATGCCAACTATAAGTGAAAAAAAAAAACCTCATTGAATCATGCAATGTAAATACGAGCAACTAATTGTCTATTATTCAATAAAGCTGGAGGGAAATGGATTATTGTTTCAGGCACTCAATTAAAAAAAAGTTTTACTTCAAGGAATGACATAAATTCTAAATTGGGAGAAGTTTAAAAACAAACGAGTCTCCACTTGAAAACAGCAACTGATTTTGTCATGTCTTTCCAAGTAGACTATATTATTATTGTTTGAACATTTTGATAAAGGATAAGGATCTCATAAAGTCCTCATCAAACCTTAATGCTTAACTCAGAAATGCCTTCCAATACTAGCTGTCTTGCTCTCACCCAAAGCTAGAGACATGGCTCCTTCATACCCCAGAAGGCTGGAAGAGCAGAAAATGTGTTCACGACAAATATTTATTGGTTGTCTATTAGATGCAGTGTGGTCCACAGACCAACAGCATCAGTATCACCTGAGAGCTCATTAGAGATGTGGAATCTCAGGCCACAGCCCAGACTTCCTGAGTCAGAATCTGCATCTCAGTGATTTGTATGCACATTAACAGATAAGGACTGTCCCAGAGGCCTTTTGAAGCACAGGATGTGACATTAAAGTTAAAACTTCAGTGATAACGATAAGGAGACAGTTGTTTGGCTTGTCAGGGATAGAGCAATCAAGCACAGGAAATACAGAGTAATGGCCAAGAGAGAGAGACGTGAGTGGGGAAGAACAGAAAGGCCAGTGTAGGTGGAACATGGCAGGAGAGGAGCAGAGGGTCAGAGAGGAGATAAAAACTATAAACAAAAGACTGATTCTACCATTCCCTGAAGCCACTGTTGGGAGCTTGAATTTACTGATAGACTTCAAGTGGGGAAAAATCATTATCTGATTCAGATTAGGGATATGTTTTTGAGAAAAAAATTCGCAGGTTTAGTCGATAAATTGGATGTGTGGTAGGACTCCAGGGAGTGAGGTATGAGGGAAAGAGAGAACTTAAGAATAATTTCTTGATTTTTGGAAGATTATAGTACTATTTGCTATGATGGGGAAGACTAAAGGAAAAGAGTACGGGTAGAGGCAATGGTGAGGGGTGGAATCAAAAATTAAATTTCAGATGCCCTGAAACATCCATGTGGAGAGAGGGACTTAGCAGTTAATACTCAAATCTGGAGATGAAGGCAAATCAGACCCAGAAATGTGGATTTAGAATCTCTTGACTCTTAGATGCCGTGTTGTCCTCAACTTCAAGGTGCAGGCAAACAGCTATTTGACAGAATATTTGAAACCTAGTTCTAGTGACATTGAGTCAATTTTTTATGTTATGTTTAGTGTTCTGTGGGAATACAGAAGCTTTCCATTTTCAGAGAGCTATGATGCCAATAATCTCATTGCTCAGGAATTACTCAGAAGTAAACAGAGATGGACTCTGAACATGCAATGTTCTTGGATCCTATCTATCCTTAATTTATGGATGACTCTCCGAAGAGTGATTATTCATTCTCCCAGACCAAAGCAAACTAGAATTAACTCGTTTAATTTTGACCTTGCTTATTTTTGCCTCTCTCACTAGCAAGTCTGCTCCTTGTGGGCAGGCCCTTGACCAGAGTTGTCTCAACTGAACTGTACCTTCTGCCTATGGAAGCAAGCCTGGCACATGGTGGATTCTTAAAATCCTTAAATAAAGGATGAGAGTCGAGGAAGGTTTCTAGAGACAAGTACAGCAAAACAGTAACAAGTAAAGGTCTGACATTCAGGAAAGAGTTAGAAAAATTGTTGGAGCTCAATAAATCTAAGACTCTGAGACATTTACCCCAGAATTTTCCCAGCACAGTTCATAACTCAACATGCCCTTACGTCATTTTTTATCCATGGCACAGTAAAATTATCCACACTCACGGTGACGACTCTGAGTCATCAAGAAGAGGTTGAAATATGTTCAGTCACTGGATTTAAAATGGCAAGGAATGTAAAATACAGCTTTAAAATAATTTTATCCAAAATGGTTAGGGTGAACATTTTGGACCTTAAGTTTTAGGATAACCTAATAACACATGTAAATGGATAACCTTGTTACCTATTAATACTATCTGTACAAATGAGGCAAAACAGCATCATTCTTTATAAATAATTACCTTCTGTAAACTGTAGTCAGTTTAGTTTAGAGATGAGTACATGGTCCTAATTACCTATAACTTCGTCTGAAAATTAACAAAATTCTTTTCTGGAAAAATTACAGACTCTCATTCCTTGCTAACAAGGGCATTTTCCTTCTGAACACAGTTAACCCTGCAAACAAAAGAACTCTGGAAGTATCTGCCAGAGAGTAAACAAACTTAAGACACCACCTA
>NW_011888994.1:508999-511768 GCF_000151845.1 Pteropus vampyrus | reverse complement strand
TGAACATTTTGGACCTTAAGTTTTAGGATAACCTAATAACACATGTAAATGGATAACCTTGTTACCTATTAATACTATCTGTACAAATGAGGCAAAACAGCATCATTCTTTATAAATAATTACCTTCTGTAAACTGTAGTCAGTTTAGTTTAGAGATGAGTACATGGTCCTAATTACCTATAACTTCGTCTGAAAATTAACAAAATTCTTTTCTGGAAAAATTACAGACTCTCATTCCTTGCTAACAAGGGCATTTTCCTTCTGAACACAGTTAACCCTGCAAACAAAAGAACTCTGGAAGTATCTGCCAGAGAGTAAACAAACTTAAGACACCACCTAGGTTTAGATAGGGGAAAGAATAGAAACCACACGAGCAATTGGAAAAATATACTGGAAAGCCTGTCGGTAAGGGGCTGAGGCTCAGGACCCCTCAGGAACATAAGTCATATTCTTGTAGGTGCCCCCAGAATGGGAGCAAATGCACGTGTGCTTTGCATACCATGGGTACTCAATAAACAGAGGAAGGAACAGATAAAGATATATTTATTTCCTTTCATTTGGAAGGGTGAGGATTATAGTTGCAGTCTCAGGCTGCTCTAGTCCTGTGAGGTTTTTCATATTTAAGGGATCAGAGAGAGTATTTTAAAATGCCTGTCTCTGAATAAACTGTGGAAAACTTTGCCTGGCATCATGAAAATGCTGGTGGTGAGTTTTGGATGATGGTCTAATGCCAGGTTAGCACAACTGAAATAAAGGTCCTCTTGAAATACAAAATTTGTTTACTAAGTTCTTTTCTTCAATAGCATTAATCTCGCATGCACACGCACACACACACACACACACACACACTCCTAAGGGCCAAGACCATGCCAACTACAGAAAATCTAGGCTGAATTTGGGGGCTGAAGGTGAGATTTGGGTTTGAGGAGTGGTTGTTTATTTCTGTCGATACGACTGCATGACAGTATTTTAAGATAATTTGGAAATAAAGATGTTTTCTGTTCAGTGACAACAAAATCTGTGTTTGTGTATCACAGGGCAATTGCACAACATTGAGTTGTATTTCCACAACATTCTTGCCAGGCTGGCATCAGGTACAAGCCCCAGCTAAAAACGTGCATAATATACAGAATGACTACTTCCCTAGCCAAAGTGCATAATATACAGAATGACTACTTCCCTAGCCAAAGTGACTCACTTAAATTAAAAATAAATAGAATGTAGAAAAGAACATAGGGGAAAAAGACCTGTCAACTCCCAATAAAAGAAGCCCACTGGAGCGTGAGCTGTAATCATCATAAAAGATAACGATAATCCCCTGTAAATCTTTACAGAGATCTTCTGTGCTAGCACCATGGTAAAAGCACCAATGGACTAGCTCACCTAATCTTCACAACCCTATGCAGGAGGTGGCATCAGGCCTCCACTGACAGCTGAAGAAACTGGGAGACCAGGTAGCGAGGCTCCTGTAACAGTTCAGTGAGAAAGAGTGGTAGCAGAGTGGGCGGTGAGGCGTAGAGAGATAGGGAGACTTGCCTAAGGTCCCAGGACAGGTGGGTTAAGGCACTGGCTGCTACTACTGGACTCCTGGGCTTGGTACATGGTGGGGCTCCATGGTTCATACATCAGATTGTTCAGTCCCTCCTCAAGGCTCTTCCTAGACTTCCAAAGTAAAGTGAAATGTGGAAGACGATTAGAAGGGCAAAGAAGAGCTTTTTAATTCTTGTAACAGCTGGGACAAAATGTCCATTTTTCTACACATCAGAATATAGTTCTTTATATATTAAAATACCACCAGATACACAGACACATCTTTATAGCTGCTCAGAGAATAAAAATTTGATAAGAGAGAGCCACCACACCCAGGAGGGAAAAAAAAGTCTGAAACTCTAAACTTTTGTGAAATTGGCTAAGGGCCAAATGTCAGCATTTTCACCTCTTTTCCCATATGGCAGAAGGCATTTCACACTGCTTTCCATAATTTCAATAAATCTGGTAAGTGATATGAGTACTCTGAATGCCAAGAGACATATAATATGTGTATAATATGTGTATCAAAATGGATGTCTAGGTTGGTTTGTGACAAGAACCAGATTTCAACAAAGGAGAACAAATCTGGCCTGGCTTTGGTTCAGCGAATGGGTGAGCATGATCCAGGATCACTTTCTGCTTATTTTCTTTTCCTTTACTTTTAAACAAGGTTTCTTCTATAATTGCTTATTCTCTAAAAACCCTTAGCCATCTTGATAATTTCTTCTTATTAACATCTCCTGCATCACTTACAGCCTTACTGGGCATTGTTGATGCCCAATTGATAGTATAGAACATTAGGACTCAGGAATTCATTCATCCACTCAATAAATATTTAACAAGCTCTAACTCTGTGCCAGGAATTGTTTTAGGCACTAGGGATACTGCAGTGAACAAAAGAAAGTCTCTCACATAGAAAGACTGACAATAAACAGATGAACAAATTCTTACGCAATATATCAAGTGATGAAAAATAATATAAAGAAAACTAAAGCAGAGTAGGATGAATAGGGAGTAATTGGGGTTGGCAAAGGCCTTGATGACAAATTGGTATTCAATCAGAGACTATAAGGAAATAAGGGAGCAAGTCGTAAGGGTAGAACATTCTAGTGAGAGAGCGTGGCAAGTGCAAAGGCCCTGGGGTATAGACTTGTTTATGTTCAAGGACAAGTAAGGGAGTGAGTGAGTACAGAGCATACTGAAAGATGGGAGAATAGTAAGAAAGAATGTCAGAGAGTT
>NW_011888994.1:503343-508949 GCF_000151845.1 Pteropus vampyrus | reverse complement strand
GCATGACAGTATTTTAAGATAATTTGGAAATAAAGATGTTTTCTGTTCAGTGACAACAAAATCTGTGTTTGTGTATCACAGGGCAATTGCACAACATTGAGTTGTATTTCCACAACATTCTTGCCAGGCTGGCATCAGGTACAAGCCCCAGCTAAAAACGTGCATAATATACAGAATGACTACTTCCCTAGCCAAAGTGCATAATATACAGAATGACTACTTCCCTAGCCAAAGTGACTCACTTAAATTAAAAATAAATAGAATGTAGAAAAGAACATAGGGGAAAAAGACCTGTCAACTCCCAATAAAAGAAGCCCACTGGAGCGTGAGCTGTAATCATCATAAAAGATAACGATAATCCCCTGTAAATCTTTACAGAGATCTTCTGTGCTAGCACCATGGTAAAAGCACCAATGGACTAGCTCACCTAATCTTCACAACCCTATGCAGGAGGTGGCATCAGGCCTCCACTGACAGCTGAAGAAACTGGGAGACCAGGTAGCGAGGCTCCTGTAACAGTTCAGTGAGAAAGAGTGGTAGCAGAGTGGGCGGTGAGGCGTAGAGAGATAGGGAGACTTGCCTAAGGTCCCAGGACAGGTGGGTTAAGGCACTGGCTGCTACTACTGGACTCCTGGGCTTGGTACATGGTGGGGCTCCATGGTTCATACATCAGATTGTTCAGTCCCTCCTCAAGGCTCTTCCTAGACTTCCAAAGTAAAGTGAAATGTGGAAGACGATTAGAAGGGCAAAGAAGAGCTTTTTAATTCTTGTAACAGCTGGGACAAAATGTCCATTTTTCTACACATCAGAATATAGTTCTTTATATATTAAAATACCACCAGATACACAGACACATCTTTATAGCTGCTCAGAGAATAAAAATTTGATAAGAGAGAGCCACCACACCCAGGAGGGAAAAAAAAGTCTGAAACTCTAAACTTTTGTGAAATTGGCTAAGGGCCAAATGTCAGCATTTTCACCTCTTTTCCCATATGGCAGAAGGCATTTCACACTGCTTTCCATAATTTCAATAAATCTGGTAAGTGATATGAGTACTCTGAATGCCAAGAGACATATAATATGTGTATAATATGTGTATCAAAATGGATGTCTAGGTTGGTTTGTGACAAGAACCAGATTTCAACAAAGGAGAACAAATCTGGCCTGGCTTTGGTTCAGCGAATGGGTGAGCATGATCCAGGATCACTTTCTGCTTATTTTCTTTTCCTTTACTTTTAAACAAGGTTTCTTCTATAATTGCTTATTCTCTAAAAACCCTTAGCCATCTTGATAATTTCTTCTTATTAACATCTCCTGCATCACTTACAGCCTTACTGGGCATTGTTGATGCCCAATTGATAGTATAGAACATTAGGACTCAGGAATTCATTCATCCACTCAATAAATATTTAACAAGCTCTAACTCTGTGCCAGGAATTGTTTTAGGCACTAGGGATACTGCAGTGAACAAAAGAAAGTCTCTCACATAGAAAGACTGACAATAAACAGATGAACAAATTCTTACGCAATATATCAAGTGATGAAAAATAATATAAAGAAAACTAAAGCAGAGTAGGATGAATAGGGAGTAATTGGGGTTGGCAAAGGCCTTGATGACAAATTGGTATTCAATCAGAGACTATAAGGAAATAAGGGAGCAAGTCGTAAGGGTAGAACATTCTAGTGAGAGAGCGTGGCAAGTGCAAAGGCCCTGGGGTATAGACTTGTTTATGTTCAAGGACAAGTAAGGGAGTGAGTGAGTACAGAGCATATTGAAAGATGGGAGAATAGTAAGAAAGAAGGTCAGAGAGTTAGCTGGGCCTTATGGGCCAAACTAAGGACTTTGGGTTTTGTTCTGAGTAAGATGGGAAGCTATTGGTGGTTTTGAACAGAAGAGTGATATGGTCTGACTAATATTTTCCAAATTTATTCTTGTTCCTGTTACAGAATCAACTGAGGAGGTGGAGTTTGGGCAAGGGTGGAGGCAAAAAGGCTTTTGCAAAAGTCAACCTAATGATGACAGTGACTGGGATATTTTGAAGGCAAAGACCAGAGTCTGCTGATAAGATGGTAAGTGTGAAAGAAGTTAAGATAATTTCACATTTTTTGGAACTTTGGTTACAACTACAAAGTTTGCAAATAAAATGTATTGTCTACAACAAAAAAAATTGTTATACCCCAGCTGACAATTCATTTTGTGTCATATTTTGGGCAAACACATTTCGAAAGATCGGCTGGGTGGTTGGAGTCTAGAACATGACGTCACAGGGCTCTACTGGTGCTGATCTCTCATCACAAGTTGTTCTGGAGCTTTCTTAGGAGATATGTCCCTTTTATGTGTCCAAAATCATTAAAAATAAAATGGGTGGCTCCTCTCTGGAGCTATTTTAAAGGGACAGCTCTATAGCAAATTGTCCTGTTGTAATACTATCTCTACAGAAAACTCAGAAAAAAAGGAAATCGCATTTTCAAGTAATATTTTAAAATTGCTGATTTGGGTGTCAACCTGGCCAAGTAAGCTCTATGGAGAAGCTACTTTAGTTTTTGCAGGGAATGGCACTATTTTTGATGTGTTTTAGGCCCAGCTAACTCTCTGACCTTCTTTCTTACTATTCTCCCATCTTTCAGTATGCTCTGTACTCACTCACTCCCTTACTTGTCCTTGAACATAAACAAGTCTATACCCCAGGGCCTTTGCACTTGCCACGCTCTCTCACTAGAATGTTCTACCCTTACGACTTGCTCCCTTATTTCCTTATAGTCTCTGATTGAATACCAATTTGTCATCAAGGGGAGGCAGAAGAAAGAAGAGGCGAAGACCTTTGACAGTGCTTTTCTACATCTTAGATGAGTCTGTAGCTTATAAGAAGTAGTCTAGAGCTCCTTAGAGGTGGGTCCTGTATAATAATTATTCAGATTAGACCAAACTTGGTTGTTCCAGCTGAGTGATTGTCCCTCTTGGTGATTTTCCCTCTTGGTGATTGCACACACCCCTCCTTTCTGGGCGATTACCAAATGTTCTGTGAGCAGATGGAGGCCACGGGAATGTAGAGTGAAGTGAGCAGCTCCTGGGACCACCTAGCCTCTCCTCACCACCACTGACCTCTGCTGCTGAGGACCAGAGGACAAAGCTGCAAAAGGTTTATTATCTTGATAGTTTCTAACCATCCTTACCTCCCAAAGGTAACTGTGAATAGAACCTGAGGAGCATCCAGAGGTCTCAGATGCTGGTTTTTTTCTTCTCTTCCCAAGTGAAGAGATCAGAATTACACAGGCAGGGTGGTAGAGGCAAGCTCTCCCCAAAGGATCTTATTATTTTGACCTCAATATCTTGATCCATTTTGTGCTTTGTCTCAGAAAGTGAAAAACAAAGACATGGGGTAGAAATGGTTGGAGTTTCAAAATGCCATGGACCAGGATGTGGGAATGGTGATACTCTAGGAAGCAACATGTGCTGCTGGTATTGACTCAGGGTTAGTTCCACTTGATGTGTTCTGCAACTACAATGGATTGAGGAAGAGATGACTGTGGTTGAGTAGTTGGAGAGAGCCAGCACGGGGGTGCATGGAGATAGTTTCCAATAGTGTGGCTGTGCCTGAGGACCTTGACAAGGCTACAAATATCTCAAGAGCCCCCATTGTCACCCAAACAGGTACTAAAGAGCTTCAAGGAAGTTCCGTAACCCTTTGCCCAGTATCTGAGGGGAAAAGCTCTAAGGACACCTAATCACCAGGTCATATACAAGTAATGTAACCCAAGTGTCTGCATTCTGGATAACTTCCAAGTCTTCTAATCTTCTGAGGTCATACTTTTAAAATACCAATACAGCTTGATCTTTCCCCAGCTAACATTACTATGGGCAATCCAGATTCACCCCCTACCCCCTTCCCTCTTTTCTCCAGTATTTCTAGAACAAGGTTGATGTCCCATTCAGTCTTGAGACAGTTCACTCCATGACCTAGTTCTCTACTCTCTCCTGGCTCCCAGGAATCATTTTAGATCCTATGGCAGCTGTCTTGCTTGGTAGTACTTCTGCCAAGTCTGGATACTGCTATTCTTTCTTCATCCCTCAAGACACCACTCAGAAAGCATTCTGAACAGCAGACATGTGCTAAATTTCTGTGAGTGAGGAAGGAAATTACAATGCAGAAAAATGTCTAAGGAAAAGAAGAGTTAAACATTTAGAAGAGATCTCCTGTGATCTATCCTATTTTTAAGCTTAACCTCCCTGTCCTAAAGCTTCTTTCTTCTGAGAAACTTCTTCTTCATTCTACTTTGTGGCCTGTCCTGGATCTCCTTGAAAAGCCAAAGTTTTGTTCCTTTAGTAAGGAAAACAATTAAGTTCTCTTGTTCAACTTAGATCGAGGCTCTAGCCCAGGAATACCAGAAGTGTTCATTGCCCATGACCATGAAAGCTCATTAAGTCATAGTAGATGCGGGATAAAGGTCTTGTTTTGCTAGACTCACAGTGTGAGCTCCGAACCACTCTACCCATACTGCTTTCTGACTTTCCCTTCACTCTCCAGGCTCAGCAGGGAAATGGAGAGACACGAAAGGAAAGCAGGGGAGGAAATTCTCTTCCCCCATCTCTCTCCATAAGGCGGAAGTCATCAATGAGAACCAAAATTTCATCCAAAAAAACATATCTATGCCTATACACATTCCTTAGTTGTCCGTCTCAGCCTTGATTCACGATGACTCCAGTCATGGTCAAACTGGAAACGCAGACTGGGTCTGGCTCTGCTGTCTCATATATGAGCTACTTAGAGTGTAGACAACTCCAACCGAGCCGTTAAAGTTGTCATATTGGCACATGACTGGGACTGCTAAAAGTGTCTTACTACTTTGTCCCCTGGACTCTCTCTGCTCAGTTTCCTTTGCTCTACTCTGAGTTGTAAATGTTTTACATACACTGACTGAGTAAATGTTTACAGTGAACCTTTACACAGAACCCAGAAAAACTCCCTAATCCATAAAAGTGTCTAGCCAAAACAAGCCCCCTGCGTCTAAGGGATGCCCAGGCCCCTGCCTGTGTGCTGAATGGCTCTTGTCAAAGGCCAGGAGGCCCAGCTACAGCCGACAAGCATCTGTGTTTGTGGTCTTTGTGAGGTTTTCACTGTGAGGACTTTCATCCAGGTTGAGTACAATCATCTTTCATGATTCCCATAAATCAGAAAACTGCATATGTCAAAGAGAGTTAGGTCGCTCTGGGGGCTCCTGTCTGGAGTTTAAGAAACAAACAAACAAAAAAGGCACATTATATGCAGTGAAAGACGCAGGGGGGAGGAATTTTATGAATTGTGTTTTGAAAAATTCAGCTCAACAGTCCTAATAGGGCTAATATTTAGGCTATAATGTTTGCCTGGATCAATTATGCAACTTATCTTCCTGTGAGTAGATGCATTTCTACCCCAGAGCCAATTTATTTTTATGGAGTTAAATTAGTCACTATTTATAAGCTGAAGAGGTTTCAAAAAGGCTATTTCAGGAGGGTGCCATTACTTTTTCCATTAGTATGTTTGCCTTTCGATCATTCTGGATTGCTTTTGTTTGATTGTGGTTTCTGGGTAAAATAGTGGGCACTATTTGTAAGCTTGGGCAAGATA
>NW_011888994.1:496024-502243 GCF_000151845.1 Pteropus vampyrus | reverse complement strand
CTTCTCTTCCCAGGTACTTTCTTTAACTGCAATTACTATGCTCTCCTAGTACCAGCTCTGATCTAGGATCCTACCTCTTGTTCTATGCACAGCATCTCCACTTCTTTCTGCATCCACCAGACAGGGACCAAACAAGTTGCCCGATTTGTCCCTTCAGAGTTACGTAAAAATTTACAGCATGCAAAATAAAGAGCCATGTTGTTCAGATACAGTGTTTTATTTCCTATAATGCATTCCAAAATGCTAATTGCTAATAATAAATCTATGAACACTGACTCAAACCAAGTTTGTCAGAAAGAAAATAGGTTCTAGTCTCAAATCTGCCACTAATTATATGTGTGACCATCAGCAAATGACAACCTCGAATAATAATTTTATTTTCTGTAAAATTGGGATGAGAATAGTAACTTATAGAGTGGCATTTATTTATTGGGCTCTTCCTGGGTCTCTGGACAATGGGGACCTCTAGATGAACAAGGTGAAATGCCTGCCTTCAGGAAAATCACCAAAAGAAAAGTTGCCATTCTTCCACTAAACTAAGTCAGTATTCAAGAACATTAGAATATTATATCCTGATGGTTTGAAAGCTACTTGTAGGGCTAAGAAAAATCTATTTTGTATTTTAAACAGAGAAAATTGAGAATTATTTGAAAAATCTTGCGCTATTTTCCAATTATAACTAAATAAAGCAGAATAAATGTAGCAAACTTTGAAACTCTGTAATATTGGAATTTGGGGCTGAATGTTCTTTGTAGGTTGTACTTAAAATAAAAATATTGATTAGTAGACAAGATTAAACAATCCCTAAACAGCATTGTCACTCAGTCAGACAAAGGAAGAAGAGCTAATAACGTTCTTGAAGCTCTAAATGTAGAGCCAGAGTTTCTACGGCACAGTGTTTTCCTTGCTTGAGGGAGGTAGACGGGGTCAAATATGTGGTGACAGAAAGAAAAATAACTATGGGAGGTGAACGCACGGTGTAAATATATATATGTCTTCCTGTTAAAGTGTACTAGTGTTTTCCTTGCATTTGCTGAGTGCCTAACAGTGTGCCAACTGTTGTAGGAAATAAAGAAAAGGGCTACCTACGGCTTTGCCCTGACTGAGAGAATCTTGGTAGGAAGTGAAGACATACACAGGAAATGATGTAGTTCAACATGGCGGCCCCAGAAAACCTAGGAAGTAATGAATGATCTTGCTATCAGGAAGGGACTTTGGCAAAGGTTGTAGCCAGAGAAATTAGCAATGGCCTATAGGAGGAGCTGGGCTCTAGGGTGGTAGGTTATGGATGTTTGTGCCAAGAGAAGGGCCAGTAGCAGAGGGATACTTTGAGGAAGGGAAAGGCTAATATATGGTGGCTGGCCGTATGAGGCCTACGCAACCTGGTATCTGGCTGCCTCTGATCTCTTCCCCACCACTCTCCTGTTGCTCAACACACTCCAGCCCCATTGACCTTTATACTATTTCTTGACCACTACAGACTTTGTCTCAGGGCTTTGCACCTGTTTCTATCTTTTCCTGGATTATTCATCCCAGTAGCCACATGGCTCACTCCCTCCTCCCTTCCTTCAGGTCCTCCTTTGAATGTCAGAAAAGCTTTTCCCTGACCATTTCCACCTCCAACTCAGCTCTCTCTATTCCTTTTTCCTGCTGTAGTTTTCCCCATAGCATTTATCACCATTTGACATGCTCTATATTTTATCTATTTCCTTTCATTGCCTATCTCCGCCTCCCAAAATGTGTGCCCTGCAAAAGAAGGGATTTGTGTCTGCTTTGCCCACTGCCAGTATCTTGCTTCTAGAACACTGTAGGGAATATAGTAGTTTTCCCATTAGTATCTGCGCAATAGATGAATGTTGCTCTCTATGGTTTTGAAAATAACCATCAGCCTTCTCCCCAAATGTTTTCAACTCAGCGTACCAATGGATTTTTTTTTCCCATGGCAACAAAGTTCTGATTATCATAAAGCCAACTGGAAAATATCATTTGCTTTACCAACATTTGCTCTATTACATCTATTCCATAAGCCAAGAAATAGACTTAGTTGCAAAATTTCTGCAGAAAAATCACTAAGACTGTCACCAGCCATCTAGAAGCCTCTTATTCATAAAGATTCCCTAAAGAATGTGTTTTGCCATTGTATAAATGGCCTGCATTCCTAGGCAATTTGGTAAATAATGCACTTTTTTGAACAAGGTAGAAACTACTAGCCTATTGAAGAAAATCCAACAAATTTGCATTATCATGGTCAACTGTCTAGCTTTCACTAAGTTCCTTGCAGACTAGGTCCTACATTTCTACAATGAATGCTTTTTCTCAAGGAAGTGAATTTTTCTCAGGGCTTTCCCAGCAAGCACAGATAGGGCTCTAGGGAGTTCTTATATCAGGATAAGCATCTGCTCTAAAAGGTCAAAGAGTCAGAGGTGCAGGCACAGAGGAGGTGACAGACCAGCTAGGGAGACGTCCGCTGACTGCCCGGCACATGCGGCCAGGATCAGACTGTGTTGGGGTAAAAACCACTAATTAGTCTCTCCACTTGAAAACAAAGATTCCCTGGGTCCTTGGCTTAAGCAACATCCAGCAAATTAAAAAGAAAGAAAGAAAAAAAAAAAGATGCATTATATTAAAGAGCATAGAGTTTGTTTTATAACACTAGAATCAAAAGAACCATGAAGTCCCTTTTCCCCTCCCTGGGGCCTGTTCCACCCCTTCCTTGACCATCCAAAATCAGCTGAGACTCAGAAGATTAGAAGAGCTTCAATCTCTCCCCATGGGGTGAAGCAGTTCTAGCACAAAGGCCTATTTCCTCCCCAGGAATTAATTCTCTCCTAGCTCTATTATAAATCTCCATTCCAAGAAGTAGTTTCAAAGGCAGTGTAAACCTTTCTAAGGGATTTATGTAAACCAGCTAGTGACCTGAAGTTTCTCAACAAAAACTCCCATCCCCAGGAGGTAGCAGGGCTCCACTGGGCTCACAGAACTTTCCAATCTCATCTGCTCAGCAACAAGAAAAGCAAGGAACCTTAAAGGGGCTTTATTAGCCAGTAAGAGCTGTTGGCCTCTTGTTGCTCTTTCTGGGTCCTGCCAAGAATGACATCATCTCGCTGGATTATTAGCAGGCCCTATCAGCAAACACTATCCCATCAGTCACATCAAAGCTGCCCCACATATGTTCATGCTGGTCAGGAAGCCAGTTTCCATCAGCTTCATGCCCTGCTTAAAAAATTCCTGAGATGGTCTCCTGAACGCAAAAAGTCATTGCTAGTATTATTTTTTAGACGTAGAGGGAAGATTCAGCAGGACACCATGATAACAGAGCATATGATTATAGAGATCTGAATATACCTCTAGTCAAGCTTTTCCTCCTAGAATTAAAACAAAACAAAACAAAACAAAAACCAGAATTTATAGTAATCACCAGAATTAACACAACCAACCTATAAGATGAGAGTCACAAAGCTTGTAAAGAGATGGATATTTCTTGTCTTCTCTTGGTTAAGTACACCAGCCTATGGAAGAAATGCCCCAGAGCAAGGGGGTTAGTGTGTGTGATTTTATGGGGTAGAAAATAACAGAAATGGTACACTGCTGGGAGACATTCTCTATCCAGTCCTGACACCCTGTGAATTAATCGAGGCTGATAAGTGTTCGTGCCTAGATGGGCATTTCAGTGAATATTAGCACAGTGAAGGAGGTTAGAAATCCTTCATCCCAACACCTTATTCTGGAATTCAATTTAACTAGAAAAGTGGAGTCTGAGGCCTAGAAAAGTTAAAATCCCTCTAGACAGCTACCTAGCTAACTAATAGTGGAGCTGAGCCTTGGACCAAAGGCCCAATCTAGCATGAGGAATTTACTACCAAGGTAGATAGTTCAACTGGTAAGGAAAAGAGGAGTGTAATTAGTTGTTTTAATAATACGATCACCAGGCTAAAAAGTACAGACCAGTGTTCCTGCCTCTAAGACATAGCAGAGCTCCTTCTGAATCTCATGAGAGCATCTCCCATCTCTCCAAGTGCAGAACCATGCGCAATGCTATAGTGTGGGGCTTTCCTGCAGGGGACATGTGTCCAGTTAAAGCTCTTCCAATCAGGACCTCGTCATCACTCTGGTATGCTTTTTCCTCCTTCCTCCCCACTAAGAGAATCTGCCTCCCTTTTCCAGCCAAGCTCATTTTAGAGAACATCAAGGGAGAAAACGTCTTCTATCCCTGCAGTCAGTCCATCTGTCAGTTCGTCTGCCAATCCGTTGCTGAGGGCCTGCTATGTGCTGGGGGCTCTGGGAACCCTGCGTGTTTGAGCAAGGACAAAAAGAAATAGCCTTAAAACTGGCATAAACTACATGAATTTTCTAAACAGTGAACAAAAATGCATCTTACAGCATCACTAACCATACCTATTGAAAAATAAAGTGGTTTTTGTAGGGTTGTGGTTTTCAAAACATTAATGAACTAAATTAATTTGAAACAGAATTAAACCTATATATCTTCTGAAACTTTTGAATTAGATAGAATACTGTGTTAGACTAGAAACTTCAAGATGTAGACATCAAGACGTGATTAAACATGCAAGGATTTATTAGGTGAAACGCCTGGGCAAGAAAATATGAAGAGAGCCGGAGTAAGCAGGAGTACTTGCCATCAGGCTGTCATATGGGTCTGACCCTGAAGACAGAAGAGGGGACAGGGCAGAGCAGGGCAGGGAGGGTGGGTGGAAGCATCCTACACTGCTCTGCAGTGTAAGAAAGGTTGAGCAAGGCTCTCAGGGAGCCCACAAGCCAAACATCAGCTGTCGCAGGAGTCCCACTACTCCTGGAAACAGAGTGTATTAACATCACCATCTATATTCAAGCATTGGCCAGAAGCTGCCTGTGGGAAGTGTGGCCTCAATGCGAATATGGGGATGGATTTGAGTTCAGCAGCTGGGGCCTGTGGTCAGTTAACCTCCCCACGGTGACCATGAGGCACATTCTTCTGGCTGCCACAGACATCAAATATCAAGGCCGTGTAGAAGAGTAGTGGACAGAATCTGCCCTGGAATCAGACTACCTGTTTTTGAGTTCTGGCTCTGATCCTACTAGCAATGTGACCTTGGGCAAGTTACTTAACCTTGCCATGATTCAATTTCCTTAGTTCTAAAATTTGGGTAATAGTGGTACAGACTTCATAATATTGTAGGGATTAAGTAATTAATCAGTTTAAAGTACTTGGAGCTATGCTAAATTCAGAGCATAAATGCTCCATAAATGTTAGCTTTTATTATCAAACTCCATTTTTGTTGTGGTCTGTTATGGGTTGAATTGTGCTCTCCTCTAAAAAAGATATATTGTAGCCTTAACCTCCAGTACCTCTAAATATGACCCTATTGGAGACAGAGTCTTTATAGAGGTAATTATAATGAGATTTATTTATTTATTTATTTTAAAGATAGGTTCTAATCCAATATGGCTGGTATCCTTCTAAAAAGAGGAAATTTGGACACAGAAACAGACACCTACAGAGGAAAGACAATGTGAAGATATTCAAGCCAAGGAAGAGGCCTGGAGCAGTTCCTTCCCTCACGACTCTCAGGAGGAAGCAACCTGGCTGGTACCTAGGTTTTGGACTTCTGGCCTCCAGAACTGAGACAGTACATGTTTAAGCCGCCCAAGCTGTGGCACTTTGTTACGATAGCCCTAGCAAACTAACACGTGATCCACTCTTAAATTCTGAAACTGGTCCTTTCTGAAAAAGTTCTGAGTGAGAGCACTTGCCAGAAGTGGGTGCACTGGCCCATGGCCCAAAGGGACTGCATGCGGCAGCTCTTCTAGCATTTTAGCTGGGGGCTGTTTCCAGTGTCAGACCCAGTCAGGCGGCACCTCCTTCTTCATCACTGCATATGGCCCCAAGTGCGGGTCTCCACTGCCCAGGGACAACGCCACGCCTCGCTGTTATTTTAGACCACGTACAGTGACGGGCTTAGAAACTGGCATTTGCCCATAATTGCTATGACCTGGCACCAGCGCTGCTAGAGAAGGAAATGCTGAGCTTTCTCGGGAGTGGATGCTCCATAGAATGAGCAGATTAAAAAATTCAAGATGAGGCTTGCTATGATTTCATGTGGGTTCACCTGAAAACATGTGGTCAGACAAAATGGGTTCATTAAGGTGATTTGGGGAGACTTTTAAAACTCAATCGGAATCTAATTTCTCCATCCGAAATACAACAAGATTTTATTTTAT
>NW_011888994.1:493899-495974 GCF_000151845.1 Pteropus vampyrus | reverse complement strand
CCCAAGCTGTGGCACTTTGTTACGATAGCCCTAGCAAACTAACACGTGATCCACTCTTAAATTCTGAAACTGGTCCTTTCTGAAAAAGTTCTGAGTGAGAGCACTTGCCAGAAGTGGGTGCACTGGCCCATGGCCCAAAGGGACTGCATGCGGCAGCTCTTCTAGCATTTTAGCTGGGGGCTGTTTCCAGTGTCAGACCCAGTCAGGCGGCACCTCCTTCTTCATCACTGCATATGGCCCCAAGTGCGGGTCCCCACTGCCCAGGGACAACGCCACGCCTCGCTGTTATTTTAGACCACGTACAGTGACGGGCTTAGAAACTGGCATTTGCCCATAATTGCTATGACCTGGCACCAGCGCTGCTAGAGAAGGAAATGCTGAGCTTTCTCGGGAGTGGATGCTCCATAGAATGAGCAGATTAAAAAATTCAAGATGAGGCTTGCTATGATTTCATGTGGGTTCACCTGAAAACATGTGGTCAGACAAAATGGGTTCATTAAGGTGATTTGGGGAGACTTTTAAAACTCAATCGGAATCTAATTTCTCCATCCGAAATACAACAAGATTTTATTTTATGTGAACAAATGTCTCAGCAAAGAGTTTTGGGGTTAGAAGGGGTACAAAATGAAAAGTAAGTAACATTTCTCTGATGTTGTGTGTGGTTGTCTGAGAGTCGGAGCCCATTTCAGTTCGACCACTTCAGTTCTTTCCATCATCTAAATGGGATCAATTTCTCATTGTGCCTCTCGTATTATTTAAAACAAGAATTCACTGCCATCGGGTTAGCTAGATCGGAGACACTCCCGGAGACTTCACAACTGAGGTCAGACCAAGAACCACCTTTAGTCTACAGCCATGCCACCCTGAACAAGCCCGATCCCATCTGATCTTGGAAGCTAAGCAGGGATGGTCCTGGTTAGTACTTGGATGGGAGACCACCTAGGAAGACCAGGTACTGTAGGCATAAAAAATAAAAAAATAAGAAATTGTAAACTGACAAGGTCCTTGCAATCTGTGAGGTCAACCAAGGGTTGCCTCACCCCCCAAAAAAATAAAATTGAAATTAAAGTAAATAAATAAGTAAAAAACCACCTCTAGGGACAATACCCGCTCCTTCCTTTAGCTGGGCATGTCCTAGAAGAGCCTATTAGGTCCAAGAAGCATGTGAGCAAAGGGGTAAGTGTGCCTGGGGTGGAAATAGCCTGATGTCATCTTACAAACAGCAGATCGTGCCCTGTCTCTTGAATTGATTGATAAGTACCTGCCACTCTAGATGGGTAATGGTAAGAAGCTAGTCCAAGAGAAGTGACTATTTTTTTGGAAACTTAATTTTCAAAGAGTTTGCATGAAGAACTGAATGCATGAGGTTGATGGATAAGCATTGGATATTTCCAGGATTAAAAAAAAAAAAAATGCCTACAGGAACAGTCTCTCTCAGTTAAGTAGATCTGGCCAAGGTGGGGGGTGGTGAAGCTTGTGAGAGCATAACTCTTTCTCCTCTCCCACCTTTCTGTCTCTCCTGGCTGGGATTCACATTGGTAAATTTATTGCTTATTTTCTTATCCGAAGCCAGAGAGTAGATGAATAAAATCAATCCGTGTGTCCTAACAAATTTAGGGCAGAGGGTGTGGACTAGGAGAGAGTAAATGATTGGTTCTCAACGCTGGCTGCACATTAGAATCACCTGGAGGGCATTTAAAAATATCTTTCCCAGTCGTAGCTCCACATATTAGGATTTAAAAGCGCTGGCCTGGGGCTCAGGCAATGGTAGCTTTTAAAAACTCCCCAGGCAACTCTAAAGTGCAGACCCGTTTGAAAACCAATGAAATAGATCTTCACCTCAGGCAGCTAAGTAGCAACCCAGAGAGATTGTTTCTCTGTCATTGAGTGCAGCCCTAGCCCAGTTGCCCTCACCAATGGAGAAGCTTCGAGAAATGAAGGAACCCAGCCCAGCTGAGGGAGACTCTGAGGATGTAAGGATGCCAGGCGAGTGTCCCTTAGTCAAATTGTATGGTATCACTGGAATCAGGAAGTCTGCAGAGATTGCATTAAAGGGCAGGAACTGGAGCAAAAGG
>NW_011888994.1:450374-492589 GCF_000151845.1 Pteropus vampyrus | reverse complement strand
TGCCAGGCGAGTGTCCCTTAGTCAAATTGTATGGTATCACTGGAATCAGGAAGTCTGCAGAGATTGCATTAAAGGGCAGGAACTGGAGCAAAAGGGAGAATATGGAACTTGTTGTGCAAGCAAAGAGAGGTCCAAGAGTTTTCGCCAAAAAGGAGGAAGATAGAAGTGCGTGTTAGAGAGCTTGAGTCTGAAGCTGTTAAGAGGCAAGAAGGTGTATAGTCCTCTCTGAGAGTCTGAGAGGAGAGACACTGCCCACAGCTGGTGGCACTATGGACCTTCTCTCCTGTCCCAGCATCACAGCGCACACAGAATTGTGCCGTGGGGAATCAGGTGTCACAAATCACAAGGGTACAGTAATGGTAATCTTCTTTCCCATCTTGAGAATAAAGAGAACATTATTTTACCTTTCACGTTTAGGTTTTGCATATGGTTCTATTATGACATCAGTGGCAAGTTGGTTTTTTTGGTGAGTTTTTTTTGTGTGTTTTTTTTTGGTTTTTTGGTGGCTTTTGGGGGGGGGTTGTTTTGTTTTTCTCTTCTGGAAATTGAAGAATGTGGCATGTGTCATTTCCCATGTCCCTTCTGGAGACTGCCCCAGCCAGCTGGGGCTTATGCTCCCCATGTTTTTGTGTCGAAAGAGTGGGCTCTGCTTGAAGAGTGGTCACTCTAGCTAAGAGAGAACAAGGACAGAAATAATCAGCCTGGGGCAGGCGTGGTCATTTGGTGTAGTAGAGTCTGAGTCTTGCTTCAGAGACACCCTTCCTTCTTCTGATGTGGGATCTTAGTGTACACACAAGCAATTAATGTCTCGGGTGTGAAAGGAGCCATTAGCTGACGTCTGTGGATTGCAACCTCTACCCCGAATTGCCTTTAAGCCCCATCATTGGAAAATAAAACCAGATTGGCTGTTAAATGCTCAAAAAGGATTCCCGAGGAAGTGCCTAATCCCACTGCCATTGTCAGACAGGCCATTAATCCCTTAAACCTCTATAGCCTTGTGAATGACTAGAGTAGGTGTCCTTCCATTGCTGGCGCGTGGTGTGGAAATGCTGGCACTGAGAGAGTGGCAGTAGTCTACCTGGGGTAGACTGGGAGAAGAAACTGCATTTTTCTCACCTGCTTACTTTTTGCTCCTGGGGATAGCTCCTTCTGCCTCATCTGGATTGAAAACTTCTTGAAGCGAGAAATGCTTTTACTGGCTGCCAGGTCAAGGCAATCTATCTCAGGCAGTCACCACAAAGAATTGAGTGAGTGCCTCCTGGCGGCCCTCCCTGTCACAGGGAGAGAAGCTGCCAGTCATCCCAGGCCCCTCCTCAGAGCCCGCCCATTCTGTAAGGTGTCAATGTCATCTGTTCTATCTGCAATGGGGCTGAAGGCTAGAATGGCTAGCGAGGCAAAACCGGGGCCTGCCTGCTGCTTCTGCATCAGAAGCTTCTCCAACCAGATCATGGATTCAAGAAGAAAGCATTCTCTGTAGCTGATTGGAAGAGACACTTGGGAATAATTAAAAACTATATTAGAGTGGGAGTGCAGGGTCAATACTTCCGGAACTAATTCTGAAGGAGACAGAATTGGCTTTGTTAAATTGTTGGGCTTCTTTCGGCTGCTCTTAATTACCGGTCAGAGTGGCCACGACTTCAGAGGGGTAAGAAAAACCACGTAAATGACAGCTCTGGAGAGGGTGTGGGCCAAGAGGATGCCACCAGGGGCAGAAAGACACTCTACTCTCTACTCCTACTTCCTTGCAGTCAGAGAGGTTCATGCCACATTCAGTCCCGCCACGTGGCTCTGATAGGCTTTGGAGTTTAGCCCAGAAAGATTTCCCTTCCCTTTGTCTAATTCACATCTTCTCCCCCTACAGATCTCAGCTCAAGCCTTAAGTTTTCAAAACACTTGCCCTGACCTCTCTAACTAGGTTCAATTCCCTTATTTATGCTCTTATTACACTAAGCACCTCTCCTTCGGAGCACAAACCACAAGTATAGTTTTCTTCTTCTGTTTATCTCCCTCAGTAAACTGGAAACCCCAGGAAGCCAGGATTGTGTCTGTTCTGCTAATGATTTTATTCCTATCACTTTATACAGTGTCTAGCACATAGCAGGTACTCAGTATTTAACCAACCTAATGCTTACAATAGATTTGTGTGCATGCCTACACTTTATGAATTCTTTGCACCTTAAAAATAACTGTAGGTTTGACAACTATGGTGCACATCGATGCTACTCCCTCTCACCCACACTTCTGCACACCCACCTACACACACACACACACACAAACACACAGGCTTGCAAGCACTGATCTCTCTCCTGTGGGTGAGTGTGGGTCATAAATAAAGCCATAGCCAATACCTTGGGACATCATGCCAGGAAATCAGCCCTCACCCACCTGGCCTCCTACTGCTATTCTAAGCCCCAGAGTCAGCTAATAACCCTTTTGGGCCACAAACAGAGTAAAAACGGAATGACCTCTGGGGAAGTAGAAAGGGATATGAAACCACAGGACTGTGGTTTGGGAATGCAAAGTATTAGAATAAATCCTTTAGGATCTAATATCATCCTTGGAAACACTATTCCAAAACCATATAGGCCTCTGACAAGTGTTGGCTCGACCCCCCCACTTATTAAAGCTGTCTGCTGGCCATTTGAGGAGGAACAAGCCCATTCTGTACATTCTGTGTCACTGAGTTAAAGGCATAGGCAAACAAATGCACTTGGAGATGGGCCACAGACTATTTCCAGACAGTGGAAGCTCATGGAATCGGCTCCATCCAGACCCTCCTGGGAGGGCTGGGGCTGCAGAAGTGCCATTAGTAGCTCAATGCATCATGTCTAATGACGGGGGACAGTGGTGAGCTGAATGGAGCTTATTGGGACTCAGGCAGCTGGGTATTTAAGAGTATGGACTCCAGTCATATAGACTAGAGTATGGACAGGTCCACAATTTACATAATAGACTAACTTGGGCGAATTACTTAATCTTACTACCCACCCCCATACCATTTTTCTCATGTGAAATAGGAATGATGATGGTCTTTATCTTGCAGAGCTGCCATAAGAAGTAGAAAGGGAAGTAATTCATGTAAAGCACTTTGCCTGGCACACAGAAAGTGCTCAGTAAATATTAGATACTAATATTATTAAGAATGAAGCACAGGTCAGAAAAGAACATCTATACAATTCTAAACACCCAAATTAGCCCCTTTCGAAGTGATTGCATAAATGAAGTACTGTGCTATTATGCACGTCCTTTCATTAAAACATCTTTTCTAAAATATGCTCGCCACCCACCCCTAGGCCCACTGGGCTTCCCTTGCTTTCTTCTAGGCTCCATGGTAAATGAGGTCTGGTTGCATGTTTTCAAAGCTGAGTTTTGCTTTGAAATTATGCATTTAAGAGAATTATTGGGAAGGAACATTTTGGGTAGTTTGGATACCATGAGTCAGGAGAAATTTGAGTTCATAGGATTATTGTCTTTTGTGCTTTTGAAAATTCTAGCAATTCATGAGAAATCTCTATAAAGGTATAGTCAGGTCTGGAGGGACTAAAGCATAGTTCCTCTAAATGATATGTCTTTTAAGACATTCCTTAAGTGATTTGCTTTGTTTGAGGCTCTTTTAAGAAACCACATGTAATTACACTCAAGTATTCAGAAGGTTAAGCCTCAAACTAGTGAATGCCAAGAAATTCAAAGTTCTGATTGCTGCCCCATCTCTAATTCAGCAAGCGGGCCTTTGTTCTTCCCTTAGAGCATGATGCCTTCAGAAAAGAATGTGGGCTGCAGTGTCCATGGCTTCTGGCTTCACTCTGTAACATTCCTTTCTATTATTTGGTCAGGTCTTTTGATATTAATCAATTCTGGTATTATTTATAAACAGTCCTGTCTAGAAAAAAAGGCACATACATATTTTAAGACAATCACTAAACACTAATGATGGGGTATTTTGAGATTTCTCAAAGTCTAAAGATGAGTCAGGTCTAAAAAAATTTCTAAAATCTAGTTCTCAAGGGTTTATTATTCCTTGTTTTGACTAACTCCCTTCTAACATGCGTATTCATGCCTATTGCATGCAAAAATATTGTTCTTATTCATTGTGGACTAGATCTCCACTGAATTCAATAGTCTTCTAATTGTTTACCACTATTGACACCCCAGAAGCTTTTTTTCCCTGTAGTTGCTTAAGTTATCACCAGTGTATAAGGAGAAAGCCGAAAGAAGGCAGGCCATGTCTAAAGGAAATCAGACTTTTCACTATTATGATTTGCTATTAAAGACAAAATGTGTAACTATTCTCCATGACCAGTCTCTATGCTGAGCTCTCTTGAGTTTTGGGAGTGCAGGGACGATCAGATGGTAATGTGGATGGAAAAGCAAAGGGGAGCTGGTGAGAAAAGAGCTTCTCATCCATTCGTTTAGCGAAGAGTTAGCAATATCTAGTCTGAACTAAGTACTGTTCTAATCACTGTGGTTACAGCCAAAAATACCTGCCTTCTCGGAGTTCATATTGCAGTGCTGGGAAACAGACAATGAATATATGGTGTGTATGGTGTTTCAGTGTGACGCGTATGCTGTGGAAGTGATATAAAGAAAAATACAATGAGGAAGAGGGATAGAGAATTCTTGGAGTGGGGGACAGATGGCTACAATTTATAAAAAGATGTTCTAGGAAACCCCATAGTATTTGAGCAAAGAT
Source organism: Pteropus vampyrus (assembly GCF_000151845.1). Lineage (NCBI taxonomy): Eukaryota > Metazoa > Chordata > Mammalia > Chiroptera > Pteropodidae > Pteropus > Pteropus vampyrus. The sequence goes on along the minus strand of NW_011888994.1, from coordinate 487,899 downwards.
CTGAAAGAAATGAACGACTGATCTATGTGGATATCTGGGGGAAAAAAAGCATTCATAACAGCCATGGAAACCCACAAAGAAGAGGCCAGCCACACAGGAACGAGGGAGAGGGCAGGGTGGCAGGAGCTAAGTTCAAAGCAGAAGGTGGGGCAGTTTAAATCAGGCTTCATGAGCCCTTTGTAAGGACTCAGGCTCTTAATCCAAGTGAGATGGAGCCACTGAAGCTTTGTGAGTTGAGGTGATAGGATCTGACTTTCATTTTAATAAGAACCCTCCCACCCCACCTCAGATGCTGTGTTAAGAATGAGTTGTACAGGGTTAAAGACGGAAGCAGGAAGACCATTTAGGGAGAATGTTAAAGACATGGATTAGAGGTTTGAGAAGCAGACAGATCTGGATTATTTAAAGGAAGAATTAATGAGACTAGCTAATGGGTTAGGTGTAGGTTGTGAAAGAAAAGACAGGAGGAGTCAAGAATAACTCTAAGATTTTTTGGCTTGAGCGCCAAAGAATTGAATTGTCATTTTTAAGATAGGAGAGAGAGAGAGAGAGAGAGAGAGAGTGTATGTGTGTGTGAGGATTTGAAGATTGATGTGTTACGTTAGGGATACTTATTAGACATCCAAATGGAGATGTTGAATAGGCAGTTGGAGAGACAAATCTAGAATTCCAGAGAAAAGTCCAGACTTGAGACATATTTTTTGTTTTTTATCAGCATTTGGATGATATTTTAGACCGTGAATTCGGCTGAGGTCACTCAGGCAGTGAATACAAGTTAAAAAAGAGAAGATGTCCAGGGACTGAGTGCTGTGGCATTCTAGTGTTTGGAGCATGCGCACGATGCGACTCCAGACAACTGGGTTATTCACAGATGTCTTCATCCTATGTGGTTCAGAAAACCCCTATTTGTCAAATCAAGCAATTTAACATTGCCTTTCTCCAAATAGTCTCAACCAGAGTGCTCCCATAATAAATTAGCATTTAACACTAAAGTACAGATAACTCTGAAGTTTTCCATCTTTTTTTGTGCTGAAGGAATCTTTAGTCATTGACTTTCGGAAGCGAATTTCAAAAGCTTCTTTGTCAGTGACTAGGCTAGTGCTACATATCTAAGCAAAGACAGATATCTACATGTCTTTTTCAACAGTGTGTGTGAAGGCAAAGGGACACTATCTCAAAGTCAAGAGTGTAAACTTCAATCTTATGTTTCACTAAACGATGGTTACCTATTGCTGCATAACAAATTGCACCCTAAATTTTGTTACTTAAAACAACCAATCATTATCTCACAGATTCTACAGGCCAGGAATCAAGGCATGATATACCTGGATTCTCTGGCTCAGGGTCTCACATGAGACTGCAATCGAGGTGTTGGTTGGAACTGTGGTCTCTTGTAATAGCTCAACTGAAGAATGACCCATAATTGGCCAGAAGTCAACCCTGTTCCTTGCCACACAGGTCTCTTCAGCTTAATTGCTTAGAGAAAGCATATGAGAAGATCCAGAAACAGTACCAGCAAGAGAGAGAGTGTGAACTAGATGGTAGTCACAGGTTTTTTTTAACCAGTCACAAAAATGACATCCCAACTTTTATTATATTCTATTAATTAGTAGCAAGTCAGTGGGCCCAATGTATATTCAAGAGAAAGAGACTAGACAATGGTGTGAATACCAGGAGGCAGGTGTTATTGGAGGCCTTCTCAGTGGTCCGTCTAAGTAGCATGGGTAATTTTTAACACCAGTGAATTTAGTTTTATACCATGGCTTTCAGTAGGGTAGAAGCATCTTTTAATTCGAAGGTACCATTTGGCTTTTGAAATTAGTTATGCTCTCCCAATGTTCTTTAAACTGCAGGTTGCAACTCCTTAGTGAGTCATGAAATAAATTTAGTAGTCATGACCACCATTTGTTTTCAATAAAACAGAATAAAGCAGGAACTATTGTAGTTTACTGCACGTAAAAAGGTTTAGAAGATGTACGAGGTTGTGATGTTTACTATATTTCTTTTTTAAGGGTCATGGTTAAAATTAGTGATTTTCATAAAACCATTAAACGTGAGTGGGCCATCAAAACATATTTGGGGAAAATAGCCACCCCCACATTATGCAAAGGACAGAAGGTCAGAAGAAAAGAAGCCCAATGCACTCAGGTGAGCTAAATAAAACGTGAGCTTGCCAGTTCATGCTCACAGACCCCGGTTCTCTCATGGGGCCTGTAAAGAATAACCAATAAGAGACCGTAAAACCCTGAACAGACATGACAGATATGACATCTTGCCTCTGCAGAGGCAAAGCAGACACACCACAAACTAATGAAAATACTCTGCACAATCCTACCCATCTTGAAAGGTCAAAAGCAAGAATTTTTTTGACCAAAAAAAACCAAAAAAAAACCCACCCATCTGTGAGTGCCTAAAAACAGTAGGTCTGCTCAAGACAAATGAAGCCATTTTTCAGCTAGAGCACCCCCTTCCCTCTTTAGGGAGATAGCCACCACAGACAGACACATTTCCCTGCCGCAGACAGAATGCAGTCAGTACTTTCCCCAAGGCCTTGACCTGCTTGGAGCCTAAGACCTGGTCACTCTGCGCCTGCCTCCTCCCCATGCCCAGGTCCTGGCCCATCTAGATGTCCAGGCAGCTCCGATGTTAGCAGTGATTACCAATAGGTAGAAAACAAAAGACTGTCCAGTTTAATCACTCCTTTCATTAGAAATGTCCCTTTTAAGATCAATGCTCAGATTCTGCTGTAAAGATAGCAAAGCGAAGTCTTTACCTCTCATCTATCCTTATCAGCCAGACAGCAAACAAGCCAAGTTTCGGTTACAGAGTCCAGATTTGAAAAATACATCGTATGCCTGATGTTTCACATTTTCCACAGTGCTGCACTGCAGATCTTCCTGGTTTCATGTGAGACTGCTTCAGATCACACGAAACCAAAGCCAGGAACTAGTGAGACATGCTGAAAGTCAGGGTGTCTTGGCAGTGTTGACTTTGAGGAGGAATGGAGGTTCAGTTAACAGCATGTGCAACCTATTAACATTGGGCTCTGAGGGAAAAGGCAAGGAGAAAGGAGAGGCAGAGGTGGAAAGGCTCACTTCGTGGTTTTAGTCAAAGCTTTAGGCTCTCCTAATTCCTAGAGATGAAAAGAGTCAAGCGTCTTGGAGGTTTTGCATAAAGCAAATTTGGAAGTGTTTCTGCATTTTCACTTAGCACTTAATAATATAGTATAAACAATTTCATTTAAAGTTGGATGATGAGCCAAAAGACTTACTGTTCTACCCATCTCATTTGTTATAGATATATATGATAATAGCATAGGAGCCTGAACATTTAATATTGTTTGCTGATATAGTAGGCTAATTAGTTAATTCCAAAATAGCTTTTATATTAACTGGGGATATTGTCTAGGTCTTAGACCAACTAGAAGTTGGGAAAAGAGATATTTCTACTTTTCTGAAAAATGAGTCACTTTCTTGAAATCTTTTTATGTGATAAAATCTGAGAAATATAGCATGAGTTTATTTTATTTTATTTTATTTTACTTTATTGCCGAGAACATGGAAGGGCCAAGTCATCCTTAGATTTATAATATCTGAAATAGTGTCATCATAAATTGCTATTCGTGGTCTCATCAGAAAAACGAGATGTGCGAACAGGAAAGGCTGTTACCCTGAAATTTGGGCCCCCTCTTAAAGTATTTATATTTAGATTAAGATTAAATTTATATTTAGATTAAGGGTATATTTAGATTAATATTAGATTTAGACTAGAGGTATAGATTTAGATTAAGAAGCAAGCTAAAAATAGCCTACTTATTTCTATCAGCAAGGAACACTTTGGCCTGCAATTAATAGCCAGCCAAACTAATACTGTTACTTTACTCACATAACAAGTAATTCTAAGGTAGGCAATGTCCAGAGCTGTTCACTATGTTAACAGGAACCCAGGCTCTTTTTACCATCTGCTCTATCAACCTTAGATTATCAGCTTATTGCTCCACTATTGCAAGATGATTGCAGCATCTCCACTCATCACATCTATATTCAAGGCATGAAACATAGGAAATGCTGACATAAGCAACATCTGTCCCTTTTATCAGAAATTCTAACAACTGAACAGAAGGTCTGCTTGTACCCAACTCTGTCTCATGGCAAAGCCTAGCTTTGAAGGAGGCTGAAAAAGCAAATATTTAGCTTTTTCATTCTTTAGAGTGGAGGCGAGGAGGAGAGAAGGGCCTTGGGAATGGATGTAGAGTCAGCAACTCAATGTCATAGTTACAAATCGAAAGTTACATAAATTATAAACCAAATACATGAAATTAAAAAAAAGAAATCAGGTGACATTTGTGATAATAATTATGTGCAGCAAATAAAACAGACATGCCTTTAATGAGATCTGGTTTAAACCATGACATTTCTTATAATCATTTCTTACTCAGTTCCCATCTATGCCTTCACTCATTCAAATAACAACTCAATCGTGTAATCATTCAATTCGGTCATTCAATATATATTTATTTGCGCCTTTTGCCAGGCACTGGTCTAGATGATCAATTAGCGATCAGCTCCTTCTTAACTCTTTAGGGACTTTTCATTTGTAATCTGGGCAGAGTCATGCCCATAATGTAGTTTTAAATGCCTTTCTTCACATATTGTTATTCCTCTGGTTCTCTCAGTCTTTCACAAAATCTGATAAATCCACATCGAGGTGGATTATGTCAAGGAAAGTGAGAAATGGGGCCTACCCTATGTTGCCTGCCCTTCCCTCCATTGATGAGAGAGCAAAATATCAACATTGAAATCACAGTCCATTTTTGGATGCCAAGATTCTCAACAAGGGCATGAGTGACCTTCAATAGAGCTGGAAAGGGCACACTTTATGGAGGAGCTGCTGTCTATAATGGGACAATTTGAGAGCTAAATGAGATAACTTCCCTTTCCCAAGCATACCAGAGGGTGGTGATCTTTAAGGGAAAGAAAAAGATTGATCCTTAGTATGACCTTTTAAAGACAAGGCCACCAATTCCTTCAAATTCCTCCCATTGAGAAGTGGAGTTAATGTTCCTTTCCCTCCACCCTAATGAATCTGGGTGGGCTTTGGCCTGCTTTGACCAATGGATTATGTTGGAAGTGATGTTATATGACCTCCGAGGTTAGGTCATGCAAGGTCATGAGACTTCCACCTGGCTTACTCCTGGAATGTGAGCCATGCAGAAAGGCCATGTGTAGGTGCTCCGGTTGACAGTCCCAGCTGCATCCACCCTTTCAGTCATCCTAGCTCAGACATCAGTCATTTGCTTGAAGAAATCTCCAGATGATTTCTGTCCCCAGTTATTCTAGTCTGTCCCAGATAAGGCCCCATATACTGTGCAACAGGCACAAGTCATCCATTCTGTCTTACCCAAATTCCTGTTCTACAGAATCTGTGAGTATCATCAAATGGCTGTTTCTTGATGCCACTGACTTTGGGGATGATTTGTCAAGTAGCAATAGATAACTGGAACAGTAGGCTTAGAAATATGATTTAACTACCTCCCCTCCTCTAGTTTCCCATCTTTCACATTCTCCGCTCTAGTAATTTATTCAAACCCCAGTAAACTATGCCCGCCTTAGCCATTGTCTCATGTAACAAACCTTCTAAGGGCAATATGATTGCAGCAATTTCCAGTGAAGTGTATACTGTGCTAAAAGCCTATTAATAAGGTTTTAAGTCAGCCTGCTGAAGAAAGAAATTAGTATATTGGTCACACCACACCTCCGAAAGCCCAGCATACCCATAACACCCTTCTAAGGGATTAGTTCAGCAAAAATCACCACAAACGAGCAACACTATTTTGACCATTAGTGATTAAATCAGGAACAAGTACTTGATTTAAGAAAAGCTAACATCAAACTTTAAATCGGCTGATAGTCTGCAAGTTAGTGGTGGCCAGCTGGTCCAATGATATTCTCTCTCTGGGAGCATTTGGACTCAAGAGACAATGAGAGAGAGAGAGAGAGAGAGAGAGAGAGAGAGAGAGAGAACATTCGGGAGTTGATAGAAGGTAAATATGTAAAGATGTACAGAGAAAACAATGAGCAGAAGTCCTGAGAGAGTGAGAACCATTTAAAAGAGACACCAGAGTAGACCAGAGTCATGAGTAAGTGGAGTCTGTACGATGAAGAAAAGGGAGCCCGGTCAGTTGCTAGGATGAGGAGCAGTGGGTTAAAGTAGGAAAATGGCTCTAAGCTTCAATGAGTGTTGATTTCAAAGGGGATTGCAAGATATACAGGTCACCAGAGTTACCAGAGTTGCATTTTATCCCAGTCTTTATTCAGGGACATACCTCTCAAATATAAAATTGTTCTTATGGGAAGTCAATTTCTATTTGATCAGTTGATGACAGGATGTTTTACGATGCCATTTCTAGGAATCAATTTTGGTGTAAAGCACAAACTGTACCTTTTTCCCACCCCTTTGCCCACTTAGTAAAGTCATGCTGTAGAACGACTTTAGTATGGGTTTGATAAGATGCTGTAGGGTCCCTAAGCCCCACTCGCCTCTTGTTGACACATCGCCAGACCTGAATTTTCATGGAGCTGCAAGTTCCCAGCCAGAAGCGACTGTATCCACATACAGTCCTGGCCTGGGAAAATTACTGGGTCCTCATCTATCCCTGTCTGGTTTCTATAAACCCAGCATCGAGCTGTCACGAGTGGCCTAGGAAGGGCCACAGAGGGCCCTGGACAACTCCTCAAACCTGCCTCACAGTAGTAGTCAGCAGTTAGCAGAACAGAGTGGGGAAAATGCCACACAACCTGTCAATCTAACATAGATGTGGAGACACAGCATTACCAGGAGAGTCTGCTATGGACAGACTTTGAGAGAAAGGTCACCTAGTTTTGAGACTGTATTTGCCCTGAACAGAGCTCAGACTGACACCTCAGAAAACAGACCAGTTCATCTCCAAATATTTCTCCTAAGCAGCATCCCAAGTAATCCATAAAATAACCTTGGTCTTCCACCAGCAGCTTTAGGATGGGTGCTCAGGTGGTCAAGGCAGGAGCGGAGAAGTCCATTTCCTGCCCTGAGGTCCACATCCCAGTGTTGGAGAGAACCTGGGCGTTCTCCAGAGGTCCCCACGGAAAGACACTTCACCCACTAGCTGCCTGCACCCCATGGTAACTAATGAAGACACTGATTTCACAAAACTAGTACTCTGCCAACTTCCTGCTTGCTGTGGACCTGGGCTTAAAATAAACAACAGGGCCTCCTTTTACAGACCCCTATTGTTTGGCAACCACACATCCCTCCTAAAAGTAACCAGTCCCCCAGTCTGAGGACAACAGCTGTGTGTCCGTGAACGTTCAGTTAACAGATAAAAATTATTTGCCTAGACATGCTGTTAAACAAACTGGAGGCTTCACATGAGCAAGAAAAAGAAGGCTGAGGGCAGAATCAGCACTGAGCAGATGCACAGATGTCCGAGACACAGGAAGTAACCCCTGCCTACCCCTGTGCCATGCTTCTGTGAAAAACACAATGTAATAATAACAAATAGGTGCCCCCGGAAATAAAGTAGGGCAGGCCCTAACAATACATGTGCAATATGTAGGATTAAGAGTGATTAGGAGGAACTAGGGAAAGGCCAGTTAATGTTTTGGGCAAACACGGTGAGCTGACAGGTGCGGGAAGTGTTGTGAACACACAGTGGTGGAGGCAGTTCTGATGGCTTCCATCAGCATCAGTTTTAGTAACGTGAGAAGTGCTTCTAGGACTAATTGACATCCTTATTATATCGTTTGTCACCAGTGCTCCCTTTATGAATGTCCTTGGAAGAAATGGAAACCTTCTCCTGGTTTGGATTTCGCTTTCACTGACCCTTTGCCCTGAGTCAGTCATGGCAAGGTGGTGTGTGTCTCAGGGGCACTTTTGCAGTTGTGACCTGAAAGGAAATGCTTAATCCTCGTGGAGCGGCGGAATAAGGAGAGTCAGGATATGAGTTTGTAACATTTCACCAGAGCATAAGCCTCCAATGTCAAGGGCTGTGGTGGGAGGCACTAGGGGCAGCTCTAAACAAAGGACTCTCCCAGGTACATTTATTCTCAGCCACCTCCTGCTGGGCCTTGAGAATAAAACTCCATCCCTATGCTCCTCTTCAGCTTTCCTTTTCTACAAGAGCTTATCTGGCATGGCCTTCCTCAGAGGACAGAAACCAACCTTACTTAGGTCAGAGAAAGTTGCGGGGCTTGCACTACAGAGGTTTCAACCCGTCAGGGAGCATGTTCTAAAGGAGAATTCTAGATGGGAGGAATCCATCGGACCAATGTTCTCCCACTTCTTTTTACCTAGCGGTTCCCTCCCAGGAGATTTCTGCTGTTAAAACATGGAGCTTTGTTACAGAGGGGAGACCCTTGGTGCCGTGTGAGCACTCAGAGTCAGACAACACGTCCCTTTGCTTTTTCTTCTCACTGCTCACTGGCAGGGGCTGTTTTCCTTAGCCTTTGCACTTACAGTGACAAACCGTGTGCTGTGCTCTATAGGCTCTGCCACGAGAATCAAGCCAAATTGTTGTTGAGACAACTCTCTACACTCAGACACACTGCCCTGCTGTTCTCACTTCTTAGGCCAGACGACCCTCTCACACCACCTTCCAGCCCAGCCTCTTTTCTAAGCACCATCTTTGTCCGCCCAATGCATATGATTTTATCAGGCTGTCTCTGACTCATTTTAAATTGCTATTTACATCTGCATTTACAATTAACAGCAAAGGGGAATTCTTTGGGAGTTGAGGTAGCAACCCAAAGCAGATGTTTACGACCTCAGAGAATAGATGCTTAGGGCAGTTGACCTAAGGGAATTACATTCTACATCTAAGAAGAATGAAGTAAGTGAAATGAAAGAGTCAGAGAAAATGAAATGGCTGAGAACAGAAGCATGAAAGTAGATCTTTTAGTATTAGATCCCTGTAAATCTCTGGCTGAAGAAAGAGGAAATGAATCACTTGGATTTGCCTACCTGACATTGCACATAACATGAGAAATTCTCAGTTTCCTGAGCATAGGGCCATTTGATTCTTATTCTGGCCCAGCTTCCCCCATGGAAACCCTGGCCCCAACAGCTTGTCACCAACTCACAGGCCCAGAAGAGGCTCCAAAACACAGCAATAGACCTAAATGAGGCAGGGCCTCTCTTGTCAGAGTAAACCTTGTAAAACAAACAAAACAAAACAAAACAAACACTCAAGATTTCCATGGTTAGGATACAACTCTGAAAGTGATTAAGATAAAATCCTGAATCCCCTCCTGGCACCCATGCCCCTAACAATGTTCTTATATCCCAGTTGAATTACTCAGTCCCGTTTCAGTTAAAAGGGCCATGGGCTCAATTTTAAGGCAACAAATAACTGATTTGCTTCTCCACCTCAGCTCGTACAGTCCCTGCTTGCTCCAGCCCTAGAGAAGATTGTCAGCAGCAGGGGTGAGTGAGCTTAAGGCCTAGGAAAATAGCTATTAACAATTGATATCTACTGCAATTGACTCTGCCAGATATCTTATACACATGATCTCTAATGCCTACCATGGCCTTGGAAGGTTGGTATGTCTATTTCAATTTTGCAGATAAAGAAACAGGTTTAAATAGAACCGGCACCTTGTTCAAAGTCACGCTGTAAGTAACAGGTCTAAGTTCTTATCATAGATTGAGATCCCCAGAAACAGACAGTGATACAAAGATGCATCTGAAAGTGCTTTATTAGGGTTGGTTCCTGGGAAAACTGATCAGGGAGTGAGGAAGTGGGACCAGGAAGGGAAGTAGGCCAAGTAAAGGTACAACATCAAGGAAAGTCTCAAAAGCGAGCTCTGAAGACAGTATCAGCCTCAGAGCTGATCCAACAGGGGCAAGAGAGCTGGGGTATTTACACCTATGAACCAGTCAGTTCATGGCTAAGGACAACCCCCAGGGGGATGTGAACTCCCAGGTCTGCTGTCAAATTGTTCCAACAGTCTGAGGGGAAACAAAGAGAAACAGGGGCTGGCTGCTAGGAAGAAAGCAGACTGAGATCCACATGCAGATGGAAAAGGGATCCAGTGATGGGGCAGAACTCGTGCTTCTCTGCTGGGACACATCCCTGCCATAGACGCAGTTGTGAAGCTGTGGGCCTTTTTTATCCAGGGGCTGTCAGGTTGGGCCGTGGCTGCAGCATTGCAGCTGGGCTGGGTGCCGGCTAGGCCTATCATTATCCTGTCATAGGGAGGGACAGGAGAGTTCATTTATTCCATGCCACGAAGTCACAAAGAGCCTCGGTTTTAAATTTTTGCTTGTAGTAGAAATAAAATGAGAGAATGAGATGATGTCATAATTCAACATTAAATTCTCAGGCCCAGACTGTCTCTAATGCACTATAAATTAATATTTTCTATATTTCCTATTATTATCCTGTAATTACCACATTTATATTATGTGACACTTTCTTTTGTAATGGGACGTTTTTAGTCTATTTTTAGAATTTAATCAATAAATTATGAATAGAAATAGCAATTATTTAAATCATGATGGTCTCGATATTCTCATCATAGTCATGATCATTAATATTTAAAGTTACATTATTTTGCTATAAATTTCTTATTATTTCACATCAGTCAAATGTTTTTAATCATATTTTTATTGTGTATAAATATCAACAAACAGTGACATTTCTTATTAAATCACCATTTTCTTAAACATAAATATAATATGCCACAATTTTTGTTAGTCTGTTTTGGCATCTTTACTCGTAAATGGGAAACCTTGATGGAAAAGGAAGGCTGAACCTCTCTCAAATCCTGAGAGAGCTTCAGAGAAAGCAGCAGTGACACACAGCAGTGGGACAGCTCTGGGCCTTCTCCCAGACAAAGAAGAAAAACCACCGAGATGTCTGTTTTACAAGCAGGAGGTCCCGCATCCACGTAAATGGCCACTAGCCATAATCTCTTCAGGAGCCATCCGAGAAGTGCAGGAAGGTAACATGTGCTTAGTAAATGCTGAGTGACTAAATGAAAGAATGAAGCATCGAAAAGACCCATGGATTGTGGGGAACAGTTCCAGAGCAGTCAAAGGGTCTTTGAATTTGGAGAGGCTGAGCCAGCAGCCTAAGCTGCTGTAGGTTAAAAGACAGCACAAATCCCATCCTGCAGCAGCCTGGAGAGCCTCCAGCCTAGGACCTCCCCAGCAGCGTGGCCCGGCTCCAGAGCTGTGCGGCTGACTTCACGCCCACCGCAGGGGGAGCTGCCTCTGACACCCAGGCTCTGCCGCCAACCTCAGAGGCTAGAGGGGCCGGCAGTTTGAAGAGAACGTAAGAGTGCATTAGGCATTATTTATGGCAATGGTATCTAAACTTTTACTCAGTATCTGTATTGTTTTTTTAAAAAAAACTATTTAAAATACATCCCTAATATCTGCAGAACAGAATTTTGACCTAGATCTTTCAGTTGTTGGCTGAGGAGGTGATGTGTGTGTTATTTTACCCAAACGGTTGTATTAGATTCACTTAATTTCAATTCCTGGTCCAACACAAGTCACTGGCCCCTGACTGTGAGCCAAACGCTGTAAGAGGTCTTGGGATCCAAAGATGAATAAGACCACCTTCTAGAAGCTTATGGTCCAGTGAGGGAAAGAGCCCAGACACACAAGGCAAGGGTGTAGGGGTCAGAGGAGTGAATTTAGGAGTTAATGGTATGTCACAGAGGACCCTCTGGCTAGAGCAAAGCTCAGTTCTGCCAGTTTTAAAGAGATTAAATATAACCATCATCCCAACCACCTAATGTGCTAAGGGAAGTGAAGATTTTCAAGTCTAAAGGCAAAACCTTCTAAGATGCAGTAGGAATGTGTATTTAGACATGAGGCAAGGAGCTCTGGGTGGGGTGGAGAACTTGCTGGGTGGAAGCAGAACTTTCTACCAGAGACTCATTGGAAGCAATTCCAAGCCATAGTCTCTGGTGGCTGGAACCTGATGTAAAGCTCAAGAGCTGGGAGGCAGAAACAGGGGCCAAAGTGCCTCCTTGTCTTTGGAATATGAGCTCTGCCCTCAGCCCCCTGACAAGAACCTTTGCAACAGAGTAAGTCAGCAACTATTTTCTCCTCTTGGTGAACTGATCTATTGCTTTCCTTTGTCCTTCCACCCCTTGCGCCCTGTTCTCACCATTCCCTTTCCCCCAAAGCTTGCAGTCCCCTGACTTCATGGTTCTGCTGCTGTCCTTTTGGCTCCTGTCTGCACCCCTTGCCACATGGTCTCAGCCTCCTCCACACACCCCTGCTGGACAAGAAAACCTCATTGACAAGCGTCAGAAGCAGCAGATGCAAAGATAGCAGAAGCCCCAGAAGGAAGGGAAAACTTCTCGTTTATTCTGGTGGTTCACTCTGTGAGTCTCATCACTTCCCCAGGGGGGCTCCGGCCCCGAGCGTTAGCAACTCAGCTGGGCAGGCTTAGTATTGCTCAGCCATGAAGCACTGATAAGCAGTTCCAGCTTAAAATGACTAGAAAATAAAGCTGTTCCTTCACTCATTTTATTTTTCAAAATCCTCTCTCATTTAGACAGTTCTCTCAATTCGTCTGAAATAATGACCTTTTCTTGTACTAGTAGCACATTTGCCTCCCAGAAAGTACAAACCATGGAGCAAAGAAATGCTGATTATTGCCCTTTTCTGACTATGACTAGAGCTGTGTTTCCAGGTAACGTCATAGATTAACGTTTCTTAAAGTGCAGTTTCTCCAGTCATCTCATCAGAATGATTTGGGGTGAGCTGTTCAGATTCCTGCCCCTGCCCCATGGGAGAGTAGGGGAATGAGGGCAATTCTGATTTAGTAAGTCCAGGATGGCACTTAGGAATTCATATTTTCACAAATGTTCCTGGTGATTCTGACATGTACTCAAATTTGGGACTCATTGCCCCAGAGAATACAATTAGCTTTTCTTTCCAATTCAGAAACTAGCTAGTTTTCTTAAAACTTGTAGACTCTCAGACTCCGAGAGTCTGTTTTTCCCTCCAAAGAGTCTCACATTGGCTTCAGCATGTCTTCCCCACTCTGCTGTGTACACACACACACACACACACTCCACCTCCCATCTCTGTTTGCAGCCAAGCGTGTGGCTCATTGCCCAGCTGCTGAGCAAATTCTGACTGCCCAACAGCTCTGCAGTCATCTCTTTAAAATTCATTATCTGAATGTGCAGAAATGACCATTTGGAGTCACTATCGTATTTCTCAGCGATGTGACACTCATCTGAGGGGGATCACGTGTGAAGAAACTTGCCCCTTTGACAGGGATGTTATTTCAGTGAGTTTCCTCTTTCAAAGGGTTCCCCCTTTATCTTGACGATCAAATTGTTCCTAGTTCCATAAAAGCAGGGCAGCTATTGTGATGGAAATTTATATACACTGTGTAAATGCTGAGCTTATTTGTTGTTTGAAAGAAGCTGCTAGAGACTAACTAGATCAGGTGTGTCCTGGTCCCTTATTCAGGCGGTGGACTCAAAGGCTGGTCTTCAAGCGGATCCCTCCTCCCTCTTCCTTATTCAGGTTACTGTATTCAGGTTACAAAGGCCACCGAGGAGGAAGCATGTGCCTTGGACCAGCTGAGCACAGAGCCGACTAGGTCTCCTCACCCTCTCAGAGTCCAGAGTTCCTGCTTGGCATTAAGTGCCTGGCTTGTCAATGCTTTGGGGTAATAATCTCACTCTTTATCTCCTGGGAGAACTCGCTGATCCTTTTTCAAGTACAACACTTTTTTGGATATTTATTTTTCCCACTCCATAGGTGGATTTTTGCTCCTATATGCCATATTTCATAAGAGATTAAGAACTACTTCTGGTACACTCAAGATTGAATACCTAAAGCCTAATCTGTGGGCAGCAATCCTTGAGTCATTCTAGATTGTGAAAGTTTCAAAGTAGCCACCATAGAAGATAAAAGAGAGCATTTCCAAATTTGGCAAGAACTTTAAGTCATAGTAGAAACATAAGTATTGACGCATGAAGCACAAGTATTTAAAATATCTTAAAGATACTCAATCACAAAAACAATCACAGCTTCAGGGGATTTTTAATTTATGTGTCCTTGTTGCCAAAGTTTACAATTATATATATAAATATATATAAAAGCCTAAGTTTAGGCCACACTGCCCAATATCGGTAAGGAGGGTAGAGACATCCATTTTTTCTCATAAAATGCGGATGGGAAAAAATCGTATATAATGAGCAATGGACTAGAAATTGAGAGATCAGAGTTCACATCTCAGCTCCATCACCACTGTATCTTTGCTCATGTAACTCAATCCCACATGTATTTTTTAATGAATGATAATAATGAAAGAAGGCAGATCAATAGACAAAGACACTACTACTAGAGAAGTTAACTGGTATGATTAAGGGAACCCAGGAATTCTTAACATAGCACAGACAAAATCTCATGCTTTCTGACCACTAATCAGTGCTCTTTTTCATTGTGCCCTCAGTCTTATCACCCATCACATGTGAACAGTAATGATTATTCTACCTATCTCATAAAAGCCTTAGAAAAATCAATTGAGTTAATATGTGGGTTGGATTGAATTATCTCTAATGTAAAGTGGCACTTAAAGTTCATTCCATATTGGTTCTTTCCAGTCTTCCTTAACACAACTAATGGCCCCACCATCCATTCTGCTTCACAAGAAAAAAGCCTTGATACTTCCCTTTCTCACACCCCGGAGTCCAATCCATCACTAAATTCTATTGTTTTCTTCTAACATGCATCTGTCAACTTTTCTTCTAAAAGTCTGTCTACTTTCACCATGTTTGATTCACTATCTTTGCCTTGCTACCACCATCTCTCCCTTGGACCACTGCAATAGCCTCCTAATTGATCTTCCTTCATCCATTCTTACCCCCTTAAATGAATTCTCAACATAGAAGCCAGATGGATTTTTAAAATTTCAATCATGATCATGACCATCTGTGCTTAAAATTTTTTGATGATTTCCATTGCTTAAAAAAAAAAAAAATCAAAATCCTTAACCCATTTATAATAGAGCATCAAAAAGAATAAAATATTTGGCAATGAATTTAACAAAAGAAGTATAAAACTTATATTCTGAAAACGACAAAACATTATTGAAAGAAATTAAAGACCTAAATAAACGGAAAGACAGCTCATATCCAGGGATCTGAAAATCTAATATTATTGAAATAGCAATACTCCCCTAATTGATCTACAAATTCAATGCTATCCTTAGCAAAATCACAGTTGGCTCCTGTGCAGAAACTGAGAAACTAATCTTAAAATTTGTATGGAAATCAAGGGACCCATAATGGCCAAAACAATCTTGAAAAAGAAGAACAAAGTAGGAGGACTCACGCTTTCTGATTTCAAAACTTACTACAAATCTACAGTAGTAAGTGTGTTAATGGCATAAAGATAAACATATACATGAATGGAAGTGTGTTAATGGCATAAAGATAAACATATATATGAATGGAATAGTCAAGAAATAACACCCTCACATTTACAGTCGATTGGTTTTTGACAAGAGTGCCAAGAAAATTCAATGGGAAAACAATAGTCTTTTCAACAAATAGTACTGGCAAAACTAAATATATACATGTAAAAGAATAATGTTAGCCCCCTTCCTCATAACGTACACAAAAATTAACTCTAGATGGATTATAGACCTAAATTTAAAAGCTAAAATTATAAAATTCGTAAAAGAAAATATTGAAGAAATCTTTGTGACCTTAGGTAAGGCAAAGTGACAACAGAAAAAAAAAAAAAGGATAAATTGGACTATATTAAAATTAAAGCACTTTTGTGCTTCAAAGGATACCATAATGAAAATTAAGAGAGCTGCAATGAATGGGAGAAAATATTTGCAAATTATATATTTGATAATGGGCTTGTGTCTAGAACACACAAAGAACTCTTATAATTCAATAATTAAAATAGAAGTAACCCAATTTGTACTCAGGCAGAATCTAAATCAGTCATCACATTATAGGATTCTTAAAATAAAAGTGTTCTAGGAATTGAGAGAAAGGAATAATGTATGCAGGCTGAGGGAACAGAGTTTGAGTTCTGTTTTGGGGGGATTATTAAAAATATGACCTCCAAGTTTTAGGACCTAGCGTGTCCAGTAAAATTAAAATCACCAAGTAAAGTTTAAAGAGAACAATCTGGAATTGTGGGCCTAGACATCCTGTTGGAGGAATAGTAAGAAGGCCATTGGGGCAGGGCAGAGCGAGAATGGGAGGGAGGTTAGGGGATAGGGTCAGAGAGGGAAGATGGCGGAAGACAGATTGATGGGGGCTTTTAGGCCAATGTACTGGCTTGGGTTTTACTCTGAGTTAGATGGGGAGTCGCCAGATGATTCCAAACAGAGTGACATTCTCTGGCTTTGGTAGGACATCAAGGGCAGAATCAAGGAGATGAGTTAGGAGATTACATGCAATAATTTAGGTGAGAGAGTGGTGGCTTGGATCAGGGAATAACAGGGGAAGTGGTCAGATTTCAGACATAGTTTGAAGGTAGAGCCAATGAGATTTGCTGATGATTGGAAGTGAGGTGTGAATGTTAGAGAAGATTCAAAGATCACTCCAAGTTATCAAGGGCATGGGGTTGCCATTTACTAAGATCTGGAATGCTCTGAGGGAACCAGTTGGAGCAGAGGAGATCACAAGTTTGATTTTGAACTTGTTAGATTCAAGATGCCAGTGTAGACACCCAGGAGGAGATGGAAAAGTAGGCAGTTTTCCAAGGAGTGTGACCAACACTTAAAATGCCTCCCAGGACAGAATCTTTCAGAGCTTGGGAGGTGAGAATTTACCGGAACCATTAGGCTCCCAGCAATTCCACCCACAATCCCACAGCAATTCCCAGAAATATACCAGAAGAGGCCATGTCAGAGCATCTTCACATCCACCCCCAGGCTGTTGGTTATGGCCCTCTTAGATTTATCTTTATTTGATCTTTCCAAACTACATGCAGACAAGTACTCATCCTAAGGCTATTCTGTATCCTTTAGGTGGTCATCTCATCAAAAATAGTAACAAGATTGTTATATACAGTAATTTGCTTAATAATTTAAGATGTTGGACTACTACTACGTTGAAAAGTAAAGTATTCAATTGTGGGAGTGTTATCAAAATTCAGTTCTAGAAAGCCCACTATCAACTCAGCCGGGTTTTATATATATATAAAATTATTATTATTTTATAATACCTTTGGACTTTTTAAATCACACAACGTTTTCACATATCTCATAAACCATACACCAAGCGCCAACCCTAATCCAAAGTTTGGTTGGCCTGACAAACTCAGATGCCAATTTTTTTCCAAGGGAAAGGAATGAACATTTGCAGATTATCTACTCTGAGCCACACTCTTTTATGATATCTTACTTAATCTTCCTTTTGAGAAGAAAACTCAGACCCAAAGAAGTTAAGTAACACTCCAAAGGTTACACAGCAGAGAAGTGGCAGAATCAGGAATGAAAAAATCAGTAGGTTTGGTTGCATCGTGCATCCCAGATCTGTCCGGCATTCCTCTGCTCCTCGAAATCCAGCCAGCCAGTTAGCTCTCCTGAGGTTGCCAAGGCAGGTCCCTTTGGAATTTGATGTGCACAGATCCAGAGGAAGCAAGTTTCTCTTGAACTCTTTGGGATATGCAACATATGGCAACAAAGAATGAGTAATAAATTTCCTTTATTTTTTTGGTCCTTCTTGGATTTTAAATATTTGGGATGTTTGGGTCCACACCTTTAAAGTTCACAGAGCAAGGCACGTGGAGCCTGGCAGAATCTTCAGCAGCAAAGACATGATCAGCTACAGATTTCCATTTCAAACAGACCCATGTGTGCTTGATGATAAGGCACAGCCTGGTGGGGGATCTAATTTCTTCCCCATCTTACAAAAGGGGAAAATGAGATTCAGAGAGGCTAGTGCACCCCAAATCCACATGACTAGTAATAACAGGGCCTTTGCTTTGTGCAGAGGCACAGGATTATTCCCACTGTTTCTACGAATAACAAACGGCAAGTGCTTCTACAGAACTGACTGTGAAGGAGACATATATTAACTACTTCAGCTCTCACAAAGGCCCCATGAGGAAGCACTTGTATTATCATCACCATTTTATAAATGAAGAGACTGAGGCACGGAGATATTAAGTAAAGTGTTCAAGGTCACACAGCTGGTAGGAGTCAGGTTCAGGATTTACATCCAGACAACCTGAGTCCAAAATCCGTATGCCAATAACCATTCAATCATGATCCTTTTTCTGACTCTTCCAACAGTGCCAGATTTGGACAAGATCATCTGACCTTGGTCCTGTGCTCTCTCCATGTCTCGTCTGGCCAAGGCAAAGTCTGGTTTCAGCCCAAGGGACAAGTATCTGATGAGAAGAAGAAAGGAGGGAGAAAAGATGCTGGGTAAATGCAATCTGCAGCAGGTGCACAGTCCTACAATGAGATAGAACTGGTTCCCCAGCCCTGATGATTCTGTGGGCAGCTAATGAGTTATACAGATACAGACCCAGCTGAGTGATGCCTGGAAGATATAGTCTTTCTGTCTCTCTGTCTCTGTCTCTCTCTCTGTTTCTGTCTGTCCGTCTGTCTGTCTGTCTCTCTCACACACATACACACTCATACTTACTCACACTCACCAGCAGCGTGTTAGAATGTCCTCTGTCACTCTCCTTTACAAATGGCCCTGCCAGTGAAGGGTGGGGCGGGGGGGAGGGGGGAGACAAAGATCTGTGGTTGGTTTGCAGCTGCCAAAAGGTCAGGTTTGTTGGCAAGCAATGAATAGAGGATACACTCTGTGGGATCCTGGCTTTGTCAAAAGCCAGGCAATATGGTTGGTGTTTTCTCCCAAGAGGTGTGAGTGTGAATGTGTGTGTGCATGTGTAGAGGTCACAGCAGGGACTCTGGCACCAGAGGAGTACATAACACTAAGGAAGTGAATCCACACATATCAAAGGTAAGAAACATGGGCACAGTGATTAGGAAAACACAGAGTAATTCTGAAGTAGGAGCAGAAATCATGTTTCTCTTTCATGTGGAGCCAGAAAGAACTTAAGCCTGTATCGACTGTGCCTGAGAAGGCCTCAATCACAGAGGACACAGGTAAGTTGCAGGAAGGTCTGTACTTTTAGCCTCAGAGCCATATCTACACCCAGATGATAATTGAAGGACCTCAGCTAGGACCTGCATCACATCGGGAGTTACCTCCTCCAGGGGTCTGCCTGTCTCCACACAAAGCCTGATGAATCCTTTTGGAAGACCCCAGGGCTTTTTTAAAGAGCCTCATTAGCCTCAACAGAAACCGGGAGACCCTCTACTCTCAACCATCTGCCTCAGCACAGAAATGTAGAGGTAGTGGGAAGTGGTCCAGGAATGGCTAGTGATGAGGAAAAAGGAAAAGAAAGAGACACACAATGAAGAGGAAATGAGCATAAAAACACCTCCCCAAAAAGGAATCCTGCACAGTGCTTTAGACCCAGGGGTCTGGTCATATATTGTCTGTTTTTAATGATTTTAGTAAAAGCAGGAGGCAGGGAGGGAGTTCTCAGAATGGAACATTAGAATCATTAGTGAGGAGAGAAGTTGCAAAGAGAGGCTATTCAGCTGTGTCTGTGATCTCTTCCCAACTCTTTCTCAATACCCACTTTAAAAAGAAGAAAACCATAAATCTTATACTCAGCCACTGTTACATGCCTGAGACTGTTACAGAGTTCATGAGGTTGTAATGGGTAAAATGAAATAAAACTGGAGCAGAATGAGAAGCTAGCAGATTCCTGTTGGACAAGAAAGAGAGGGATGAACAAGAAAGGACAGATATGATCAGGAGAGGGACAAGGGAGATAGGAGAAGTGAATCGCAGCCTTGCCAGCTGAGTTGAGGAGTCTGCAGGTAGTAGGAGGGAGGAAAGGACTCTGAAAGCAGCTGCTGCAGGTGTGAGAGCACATGAAGGAAGAAGAGACTAAAAGAGAAGTTATGCTCTGGTGATGAATTTAATATCCTTTTGGTAGATTGGGGGGACATGCATATTTTACATGTTTTGTTTGATTTGTTTCATTTTTTTAAAACCTAGTAGACATTTAAATTGCTTTTCAATAAATTCGCACATCGGATTGGAATCTTCAAATGAGACAGAAGACCATATTATTAGGGTTTCATTTTTTTTTAATCTCCATGACCTTAGAGATGGAGAAAGATATTTCATGAAAATGGGGAAAAAAGTGGGGGAGGGGGAATAACAACAACAAAAAAGCTGGGGTAGCAATACTTATACCAAACAGAAGACTTTAAAACAAAAGTTATAATAAAAGATAAAGAAGGACCCAGTAATTCCACTTCAGGGTATTTATCTGAAGAAACCCAAAATACTAATTTGAAAAGACATGTGAATCCATATGTTCATTGCAGCATTATTTACAATAGTCAAGATATGGAAGCAATCTAAGTATCTATCAATAGATGAATAGATAAAGAAGAAGTGGTGTATATATACAATGGAATATTACTCAGCCATAACAAAGAATGAAATTCTGCCATTTGCATCAACATGGATGGACCTAGAGGATATTATGCTAAGTGAGATAAGTCAAACAGAGAAAGACAAATACCATATGATTTCATTTACATGTGGAATCTAAAAAGAAAAATAAATGGAAAAACAAAACAGAAGCAAACTCATAGATACAGAGAACATTTTGATGGTCACCAGATGGGAGGGGTGTTGGGAGGATGGCTTAAAAAGGGGAAGAGATTAAGAAGTGCAAACTGGTAGTTACAAAATAGCCACAGGGATGTAAAGTATAGCATAGGGATCTAGTCAATAATATTGTAATAACTATGTATGATGTCAGATGACTACTAGATTTATTGGTGTGATCACTTTGTAAGTTATATAAATGTCTAATCACTATTTTGTACACCTAAAACTAATATAATAGTGTATGTCAATACTGAAAAAGAAAAAATTAGTGAAAAGAAAAAAATTAAAAATGGAACTACCATATGATCCAGCAATTTTAATTTTGGATACTTAGCCAAAGGACATGAAATCACTATCTCAAAAAGCTATCTGCACCCCCATGTCCATTGCAGCATTATTCACAACAGCCAAAATATGAAAACAACCTAAATGTCCATCAATGGATGAATGGATAAAGAAAAGGTGAGATAGATAGATAGATAGATAGATAGATAGATAGATAGATAGATATTTTTTTTACACACACACACACACTCACACAGAGGAATATTTTTTAGCCATAAAAAAAAGAACATCCTGCCATTTGTGACAGCATGAATGGATCTTGAGGACATTACGCTAAGTGAAATAAGTCAGAGAAAGACAAATAGTGTATGATCTCATTTTTATGTGGAATCTTAAAAAAATGAACTCAGATACAAAGAACAGATTAGTGGTTGTTAGAAACAGAGGGTGGATGATATGGGTGAAGGTGATCAAAAGGTACAAACGAGTAAGTTCTGGGGATATAGCGTATTGTATGATGACTACAGCTAATAGTACTCTATTGTATATTGAAAGTAGATCCGAAAAGTTCTCATCACAAGGAAAAAAATTGTATCTTTGTGAAGTGATGGGTGTTACCTAAACTTACTGTGGCCATCTTTTCACAATATATACACATATTAAATCATTATGTTGTATACCAAAAACTAATACAATGTTATGTAGCGATTATATCTCAATAAAACTGGAAAAACAAACAAACAAACAAACAAACAAACTCTGTGACCTTAGAGATGAAGGAGGAGGAGCCAAGGCCTTGTCTAGTTTCGCTCTATGTTCCCTGAGGTCTGGGCTCTTTTGGGGTGTCCAGATAGAGAGGGAGCCAGGGAAGACCAGAAGTCAGAGCATGAGTCCCTTCTCTATCTCAACCAGAATGACTCCATTTTTTAAAATCGATTTCATCAATAAAATAAGATTGAGTGAATGTTTTCTTTGGGAAAAAGAAGATTCCTCTGCTAAAATAAAATTTTTAAAATAACATTTTAGTCTAAGTCCCTCATCGACAAGTAAATCGAGCCCTGGGGTTTGTGACTTGCCCAAGGTCCCGCTGCTTAGTTCTTGAGCCAGCCTCGCAGTCCTGCTATCTCCATACACATTCCTGCCTCTGGACACGCACATATTTCCAACTCATCCCTGTCCTCTGCTCCCTATACGAGAGCAGGAAATTTCAGCTTTTTTGGGATGTATAAAAAAAAAAAAATCTAAAACCTAGAGAAAAACAATTCCATATATACAAGTGCCACCACACCAAATAGAATCCCAGCTCATGAGAAAGACAAAGAGCACAGCTATCCAGCACCTCGTCTTTACTCCTAGAGCAAGAGTATCGGTTTCTTTAATTCGCAATTCAGCCATGACCTTCTCAGATAATTCCCTGCTTAGTGACATCCTGGAGTAAATGGCATCTTTCCTCTTCTCCCTGGCTGAGCGCCCAGCTCCACCACCAGCTCTCCCAGCTCCTTGAAGGCAGCTTCACTCCCCTTCCTAGCATCTCAGGTCCAGCAGCTGGTATCAACCAAATTTCACAAAAGCTACTTTCCTTTTTAAACTCAAAGAGAGGGTCATGACTCTGAGAGGTGGCCTGACCAGCCCAAGGCTTATTAATCCACGAATTGGTTCTTGTTTCTTACCTGGTCCCTGCATTCCATGGAAAGGTATGCGCTGAGTCCATCCCTGTCCCCCAACTGTTGTTAATTATCTTCAAAGACTCACTCAGAGCAAATGATTCAGCACAACTCAGAAATCTGATTTCGTAAAAAGGTGAGACTCTTTCGAAACACGACTAGCATATGCTAAACAAAACTGCACCATTTAACATACCAATTATAAGTAAAAGAACAGCAACAACGAAACAGCTTTCTTCACACTGAAAAATTCTAAATAAGCAGACAACTCAAATCAAATTTAAAACATACTGATTTCATTTCAACCAACATCAATCAGTGGATTGAAATAATTATGTCCAATTTAAAATTTCACATTTGACCAATGCAAAAACGTTACCTTTGACCTTCTTCATCTTTGGGCACCTTGTCCCTTACCTTCCTCGCTAGCTCTATGGCCAGACTGGCTTTTTTCTCTTTAGGTTCTCTGTGGGCCATTCTAAGGTCCAGCTACATCCAGTCTTGAGGACTGAGGGTCCCCATGTGATTGTGACTCGCCTGCACTGAGCTCACAGTCCAGCAAGGGAAATAGAGCCTAACATATAAACAGAATAGAAACACAATCACAGTGTGCTGACATGTGCTGAGCTGTGGCAGCAAGAAAGAGAAAGTGGTTTATTCTGCCTCAGGGCGTCATGAAGATTCTCTGTCCCTGCTGCAGGGCTGGGTTTTCCATGAGGGGTAGGGATTCTCTGAGGATCGGGGGCAGAAAAAACGACATGTACAAAGGCATAGATTTATGGGAACACAGGAAGAAGTTCAGAGAAGGCCAAGAGATTCCGTGTTGCCAGAGCAACGCTGGGCAGATGATGGGAGGTCAAGGGAGGTGCAAAGGCAAAGCTGGATAGAAATAGGTGGTATTTGCCATGTTTAGAAGATTTGGTTTCATTCTGTAGATAATTTTTAAATATATGTATTTATTTTTTCTTCTTTCCAAATTACAAAAGTAATACATACTCATTATAAAAGTTATTATTTTCTAAATATCAGGAAGTATCATCCATAATCCTACTTTGAATGAGGATACTGTTAACATTTTTACTCATTTCATTCACACACACACATACACAGAGGACCAAGTGTGCAGACAGTCTTGTAACTTGCTATTCTCATTTAACCACATACTGTGAATATTTCCCATCTTCTATTATGGGATTTTAGATCATTTGTAATTTTTTCATGTCTTTATGAAGTTATGAAGAGCATGCATGTACAATTCTGTTTGTGTAGTTGCTCATCTACTACCATAATTTAAAATCACAATTGCTGAATCCAAGTAAATACACATTTTAAGGTCCTTCATATTTATTGCGAAATAGCTCTTGAGAAAGACTGTAACATTAACTTAAGATGGGGAAATAACTTAAATGAAGACATTTCCTCATTTCCTTACCATTATTGGGTCTTGTAATTTTTATAATTTGCCAGTTTGTTGACCAAAACTAATATACTATTAATATTTAACTTGCTTTCGATTATGACAAGGGTAAAGTTTGTTTTTATGTTTATTGACCTTTTGGTGTTTCTTCTTTTGTGAAATGCCTTGTCCCTGTTCTTGGACCATTTTTCTTTTTTTTGATTTATAAAAGCTCCTCCTACATTAATAAAAGCTCTTCATACATTAATGATGTAAAATTTTTGTCTGTTGCAAATTCTTTTTCCAATCTGTCAATTCTTTATTCTTTTGTTTATAGTAATTTTATACCTAAACAAGACTTTTGATTTCTACATAAGCAAAACCTTTTCTTTTATGCTTAAAAGGGTCATTCTTTCTCTCTGAGATCAGATACCTATTTACCTTCATATTCTTCTATCTAAATATTTAATGTATTATAAATTTATTTGATGTATAAGGTAAGATGAGAATATAATTTACCCCTGTAGTAAGCTGAATAATGGCCACCAAAAGATATAAGATTCTATATACTTAGAACCTGTAAATGTTACCTTATAAGTAAGAAGGATTTTGACAACTGTGATTAACTTAAGGATATTGACAAGGGGAGATTATTTTGGATGATCCCTAAATCTAATCACAAGTCTCCTTTTAAGAGACAGGGAAATTTAACACAGAAAGAAGAGGAGAAGGAGATGTGAAGACAGAGGCAGAGTTTGGAGCAATGCAGCCACAAGCCAAGGAAGGTCAGCAGCCACCAGAAACTGGGAGAGTCAAGGAGCAGGTTTCTCCTCAGAGCTTCCAGAGGGAGCTGGCCCTGCCAGCGTCTTGGTTTTGGCACAATGAAACTGATTTCTGACTTCTGACCTCCAAATCATTTAGAGCATAAAGTTCTGTTGTTCTAAATCACCAAGTTTCTAGCAATTTGTTACAGCAGCCACAGGAAACTAATACAACATCCTACCAAATAGTTTTCCCGAAACGATAAAAAGCCATCATTTTCTTATTTGTCTGAGATATCTCTATCACATATAAAGTATTTATGTGTTTGTTTCTGAGGTTTTTCTTCTTTTTATTCGTCAGTCTATCTTTGTGTCAGTAAACACTTTTTAATGATCATGTCTTTAATTTCATATCTGGCTATACAGGTATCTCTTTATTAATTTTTTAAAAAATATATTAATTATTCTTAACTAATTAGTCTTCCAGATAATAAAAAATTTTGAATAACTTTTTTCAAATACTCTAAAATTTTTCATTTAGGATTAAATGCATTAAATTTACAAATTAATTTAGAATTTATCTTTTTAAAATATTACTTGTTCCTATCCCCATTCATTATTATTAAAACTCTTGTTTTATGTCCCATAGTAACTCAGAATTTCCTTCATGTGATTCCCATATATTTCTTAGTTTTCTACTTAATTTGTCTGCCCTTCCTTCCTTCCTCCCTCCCTCCCTCACTCACTCACTTCGCTCTCCCTCCCTCCCTCTCTTTTTTCTCTCCGTCTCTCTCTCCTTCCCTCCTTTCCTCCCTATTCTCTTCCTTCCTTTTTTTCTTTCTTCTGTTGCTGCTTATACAATGTTTTTTGAGCAGAGGAGTGACATATGATTTCTTCTTTGGCATTTAATTTAAATTTCTAACTTTGTTTTGTTATTTTCTTAGGCTAATACTGAAACTCATTTTTAGGTTCTAGCAGATGCCGTGTGGGCGGTGGCAAGAGGCAATGCAAGTCACGGTGTATGTGTGAGTGGGGGCAGGACAACAACGCTTGTCATTTTTAATTAGCTCTCAGTAATCAAGGGATCATTATTTACATATTTTGAAATTGGGTACCACAGGGCCTTATGGTTTTTTAAAAAAAGAAAAGTATGTCTCCAAGAGCCACTTTATAGAAATTTTTCTCTAAAGATCTTCTTGAATTCTAATCAATTGTTGTCATCCCTTTGTTTTAGATATGGGAAGAAAACTCTCCTTTGCATCAATATGAGTTCTGAACACCAATCCTGCCTCGATAATGTTCTATATTTATTTGCACAGTGCTTTGGCTACCCACAACCCAAGCATGAGGAACGCTTTAGAAGGAGAAGCGTTAGCCTACTAGTTAGGCCTGAGGAACAAACCTCTTACCACATCTTCCACACCGAGGCAGTTACACGGGAATTTGGTGAAGACCTGCTCTGTAAAAAGATTGAGAGGAAGAAGATATGATTCCATTTTTGCCAGTGGGACAAATGAATAACCCAGGAGAGAAAAAAAAAACAATCTCCATTTCACTTTTACCATCTTAAACAAATAGGAAATGCTGGGTAGAAAGGCCGAAGATAATGGTTTCCAGCCTCGGGAATAAAATGAAGCAATGTTTTAATGGCACCTCATGTTGAACACCACATGAATGATCACTGAAGATTAATTAATGATGGAGATAATGACTATAATGTCATTTTTATTAAAATGCAAGAGCAATCTGAAAAAGAAAAAAAAGATGTTATGTATTTAGCTAGGCAGACTTTTTTATTTTCTTTAACTATTCAACACTCTGTCAAGGCAAAGAGAACATTCTGCCAGAATTTAAACTGGAAAAAAAAAGTCCTCAGGAAAGTTTATATAAAACCCAAGAAAAGTGATACATAATAAATTAAATATACTGAAATAAGCAAAGCATGAATATTTAACCACTTGACTACTTTAACTTAAAAGGGAACTATGAGACCAACGCTCTCTCATGCAGGATGGAAAGTTTAAGCCCTGACTGGCAGTACTAGAAACTGTCCTGAATCTTTCTTTATTCAAGAGATTGGCAAACAGAACATGGCACCAATGTGGCGTCAAGCTGCAAGCCAAGCCAAACCGACGGCCAAGAGCTGACCATGAATCCCAGAATCTACATGGCTGAGGAACTTGGACACAGAACATACTGCACATCTAGCTTCTTGCATCATTTGTCAGCATCGTCTAAGAAGCCTGCAGGCACCGAATGACAAGCCAAAATCATTTTCCTTGGGTCTTGGGAAGGGGCCAGGCCCATTTATAGAGACCAGTTCCCCTGAGTCAAACTCCAAAGCAGAAATGAGTGCAAACACATCTAACCCTTCAGTGGACTGAATGGGTGACAAACAAGCTAAAAGGTCAGAGACAGCAGCTGAGGGAGGGCCTCAGAGAGGCGAAATAGGACTCCCTTGCCACACGGAGGGACTCCTGGTCCAGCTTCAGCAAAGAGAGGCTCTCGTGTCCTCAGGAAGTTTATTCTCCCTCTCGGGGCCTCAGTTTCCATCTCTGTTTGAGACCCTCCCCTTTGTAATTTATAAACAATTATTTCCACACTCCTCCAATTCTGTGTCCTGTCAGAAGTCCAGGGCATGCTCCCCAAATTTCTGTGCACAAACATACAATTCTCTGCCCTTGTGAAGTTTACTATCTGGGATAGAGAACGTATACATCACAAAATGGCAGGGCCAAACTGAAGAGGGGAAATTTCCTGGCTGGGTGATTTTCTGAGGGAATACTTCATAGAGCAAAATTTTTAAAAAGTGGCAAAAAACATAAAGGAGTGGGAGGCAGCATTGCCAACCACAGAGAAGTGACACCATTATCTTATGGTATGGGAAGGAGGTTTTAAGACTTAATATTTATAAAATGTTCACTACCCACCTGGCCCTTTATTAAAAACTTTATTTTACATGCATGATTTCATTTAATCCTCACACAGTTCTATGAGACAGGTGTTATTATCATCACCCCCATTTTGTGGATGAGGAAAGAAACTCAGAGAGGCTAGGGAACTCGCTTGAAGGAAAAAGCTCATTAAGTGCAGAGCTGGCACCTGACCCAAGCCTCTGCTCCAAACCCATGCTCTTATCCCCCTACTATGCTGCTTTCTAGTTGCTGAGAGGGCCAGACAGGCAGTACGGCATTTAAAAATACTACATGATCTATGTAGACACAGACCAGTGGACAGGTTTGGCAAGCCACTGTTCTTTTTGGCCATGTTAGAGGTAACATGGACCTACCGTAGACACTGCCTAAAATGCAGAAAGTTAGTTGATTCTTGAGAATAACTACAGTTGCCCCTGGGACAACATGGGGGTCAGGGGTGCTAACTCAGGTGCAGTGCAAAATCCATGTATAACTTCGACTCCTCAAAAACTTCAGTTACCCCTTAGTATCTGGGTAGGACTGGTTTCAGGACCCTCTGCATATACCGAAATCTGCAGATGTGCGAGTCCCTTATATAAAATGGTGTAAAACAATTCATACAGTCGGTCCTTTGCCTCTGTGGACTTCGAACCTTGAATAGAAAATACAGTTTTTGATCCCTGGGTGGTGGAATGCTTGGATGCAAAACCCAGGGATACAGAAGATCGACCGTCTAGTTATAGGAAAAAATCCACCTATAAGTGGACTTGTGCTGTTCAAACCTGTGTTGTTCAAGGGCCAACCATGTTATAGTCTGGCCAGTAGTGCTAGAAGATGTAAGCTAAAGCTACAGATTCAAGCACCTAATAGTATAAGCAAGAATAGACTTTTCTCTCATGCTAGCAAACACAATAAAAATGCTTCATAGTTTTACAATTCTTTCCACCTAATAGTTTACTATTTCCCAAAATTCTTGTAAACCTGTGTTTTCATTCTTTTGAACTGCCTCAATGTCTCTTAGTAATGTGCAATGTAATAGAAACATCTCAAAAACCTTTCTTTTTTTCCAAATACTGTCACTAGAGTATTTCTTCTTCTATATTCATTTCTCATTCAAACAGAAGGAAGCATAGAGAATTTGAATGTGTTCTGGATGTGCAGTGAGGGACCAGGGGACAGAAACGGGGTGAGGATTCCAATTATCAAACCTATATCTTCTTTGAGATTCAAGTCATCCCTTTGCAATCAGGCAGAAAATTTTCAAGTTTTTTAGCAAGTGATTATCTGCACAAACATAATTTTATCAGCAAACCTAAAATGCTTTCACAGGCAATAACGCAAACACTCAGGGGAAATTCACACTGGCAGCCTTTTTTCCTGGTACACTCTGTAAATGCAAAGGTGTGGGGCGGTGGGGATAGATGAGAGGGAAGCTTTCTTAAAGCATTACTTACAGAAAAAGCACTGATTTTGTCAGAGCCTTATAAAACAGCTCAGGTCTAACGTAACATGAAATGCGACTTCAATCTTGCACCCATTAGCCTTAGGAAGCAGATTTTTTTCATTCCTAAGGTTTCATTCAAGCAGTGCCCTCTTGGTGGGGCCTACAGAACCAGTTCTACGAGGCCAGCCTTTCAATACCAGAATCGAGGCCTGCGTTGGAGCTCTCTAGGCCTCACACTGTCTTCCCTTCCACTCTGTCTATAACGTGCCTTTCTGAGGAAAGCACAAGGTTCTGGGTTAAAACGTGACCAGCCACGCTTCTACGTGCTGCTCAGGCTGGTCAGAGTGAGCCAGGCCCTTGCCTCTTTTGTTGCTATATGGTTTCCTGACTTGTACTTGGGCTCATTAAACTGAGATAATAGGCAGTTATTCAAGTTATGAAAGGTGAGGGAGGGAATCTTGCCTAATGTTTTTCTTCAGAAAATAATTTAATGATCTAGGGGGATTTTACTTTATATTATATATGCTATATAGTATATGATTGTACACATCATATTTTCATTTATACTGTTTACTTATATTTACTGTATTACTTGAATTTTTACAATTAGACTATATCCATGTATTCTTGTGTAATTTAAAATGCATTTTAAAAGGTCGAATGTCACATTTACAATACAATTTTAAAAATACTAAGGATATGCTCATTTTACAGAAATCTTAGGATACACTGATAAAAAGACTATTATGGGCCATCCATAATGATACTTTTTGGAAGTAACATCTGATGATATTTAGATGAATAAAATTTAGTCTTTTTTTCCTGGAGATAGATAGATAGATAGATAGATATAGATAGATATAGATATAGATATATATGGAGATATACACATACACACATATATAAAATTACATTATATCGACAAATGAACTACCTATACCTTTTCACTTTTTTTCCTGGATATATATATAGTTATACATGGATTTTGCACTGCACCTTTTCACTTAAAAATATATTATGAACACCTCTCCATTTGTGAATGAATATATATAATCATTTTTAAAGTGGCAGAGTTTTCGATTATTAACCTCCACTGTCAATTCCAAGTTTTTCTAGTATAAACAATACTGGGGATAATGCTAAAGATGCACATGCATTTTTGCAGGATAAACCTCCAGATAAAGAACTGCAGGATCAAAGTATATCTTTTCAAGGGCTTTCCATGCCTATTCCTAATCTGTTCCAGAAAAATTGTGCCAATTCATCCTCCCTCCAGCGAGGTATGAGAAGCCATTTCTCCATACTCCATCCAGCGCTGGTATTGTAATTCTTTTAATTCTTCACCAATTTGAGAGGCAGAAATAAAGTGGTGTCTTGTTTTTGTTTAATAGGCAAATATAAAATAACAATCATTGTTTTATTAAAGAAATTGTTAGAGAAACTAAACAGTTCTCATTTATTTTGGAAAATTTGTGTTTCTTCTTTGAGAACTAGCTATTTACATTCCTGTTTATTTTCCTGTTGGACTAGTTCTACTTTCTAATCGTAAACATTGGTCATGTAGTAACAATATCAGTTGTTTTTCATATGTTGTAAAAGTTTGAGTTGTAATTTTTCACAATTTAGTTTATAGTATTTTTGACCTGTTGAAGTTTTAATTTTACCTTAATCAAACCTGTCATTCTTTTTCTTTGTGGTTTCTACTATTGGTGACATCTGCTACACTGTTGACTGAGATTTCTTCTTTTATTGTATATCTCCTAGATGGAACAGGAACTAATACATACCCTAAGGCACTTCAGATGCCAGGCTGAGTTCTAGGTACGCTAAATAGCTTCGGTAGAAGAAGACATGAGATTTCTGCTAGAACAAAGACCTTGAATGTTAAGAGCCCCAGGAATACTCAGAGGTATCCAGAATCATATATAGTTTTACATGTATAAATTTACACTGAGGAAAAGTTTTACAAGATATCTCTGTTCTGTTACTGAAACATCTATGGGCAGAATGTATTTTCTAGAGATAGGAGCAGTAATATCTTCTCTTCCTACATGTTCTTCTAAACATGTGACTTTGACCCTCCCTCCATGGAAAAGTGGCATCTGTGTTCCCTTGAATCTGGGCACTACAGGGGAAGTGATGCTATGTGACTTTAGAGGCTAGGTTATCAAAAGGCAACACAGCTTCCTCCTGATTCTCTTGGGACTCTTGCCTTTGAATCCCTGGTCATCCAGATAAGAGTCTGAGGGCTCTGAAGCCGCCTTGGGAGAGAAAGCCCTGACTAGCACAGGTAGGGAGACCACATGAAGAGATCCCCCAAGTAAAACCCCATGAAGGTAGAGACACATAGCCAGTCTAGCTGCTTCAGCTCCACCCTCCCCATCCCCAGCTGCTCCAGCCCCAGCTCCTTCCAAACCTGAGAGTCTATTAAGAGATATAAAAAAGTAACTATCAGTGCCCCTTCCATAACTTCTTGCCCTTCCCACTTAAGAGCACATCAACCTTACAGTAGGAGCTTTCTCTGACCCCCGAAGCCCACCCTACATGCCTGCTCAGCAGGCCCAAAGTACAAAAGAATTCATCCCCTCCCCTCACTGAGAGCAGCCCTCGGCCAGTGGCTACTACTACACATAGTGTATAAACACCCAGCTACCTCACCCTCAGGTGAAAGAACTCTGCCCTGCATTCTAAACTGGTCCTCAGATTCCGCAGAGGAAACTCATTCCTGCTCCCTGCAGTGATAACTTCTTCAAAAAGACTCCTTTATTTTCCACCTTCCTCTTTCTGTCTCACTTCCCTACTCCCCTGATGTTTTGTTTTGTTATTTCTTTGTTTCACGTAGGGATCACCTCCCAACTGAACTATATGCACTTAAAATCCTTGTTTCAGGGTCTGCTTCTGAGGGACCCCAAACTAATTTTTAACATGAACAGGAAATTATCATGCAGTATGATAGGGAAAATACTTGATATTGAGATAACGTATAAGAAGAAAACCTGGCGCAGCCTTGGTAAGAAGCTGAGGAGGTAAGAAATAGATTATGAAGGACCTTGTTTACCAGGATGAGAAATATAGAGAAATGTGCCTATTTTCAGCAGAAATTTTAATCATTAGCGTTTCCAGGCTTCACTAGGATTTAGGTATAATATGTGGGACTTGGATAGTTTAAGCATTTTCTTATATATTTTTCTTTAAAATTAATCCTATCCATCTTTTCTCGGTGTGGAGATTACATATCTGCTTTGCATCCCCCATAGTGCCTTGCACAAAGCACTGGTCATGGTAAATACTTACTTCATCTTGGTGTCTTAACTTGCTCATCCCTTTCCTCCCTCTCTCTCTTTCTCTTCTTCCCCCACCCCTACTCAGAATTTCTTTGCAGTCAACCCACATATATGAATCACAGTAGCATCTCCGAAAGGGGAAAACCCCTCCACCAACCAGCTGGTCCAGCCTCATTCCATTGACATTGCTGAGTGGGTCGGTCCCCATCACACAACCGTAATACCACCTAGGGCATGGCAAGCGCTCCTCACTCATCTCTCCAAACTCTTTCAAGTCCTCATCTTTCCCGTCACCTTCCATCTTGTTTTTCTTTCCCTTGAGAATCTGATCATTAGCCTTCAAGTCCCATTTACTGCCAAGTGCATGTACTTTAGCCTTAAAAGTGAAAATAAGTAGTGACCCAACTTATGAGATACAGAAACATGCGTTGCTCCTGTGCTTAGAGAAGAAGATTAGTTCAAGATATAGAGGAATTACAGAGTTTAGAGCATGAATAACAGAAATCCTTCAGACCAAAGTTGGACAAACTTTCCCAGTAAAGGATCAGATAGTAAATATTTTGGGCTTTGGGGGCCATAAGGGCTCTGTTGCAGCTGCTCGACTCTGCCTTTGTAATGGGAAAGCACTCATAGCCAATACCTACATAAGTGGTCAGGGCTGTGTGCCAGTATGACTTGACTTATAATAACAGGTGGTGGGCTAATTTGACCCACAGACTATTGTTGACCAAACCCCCATCTAGACTACATCCCTTGTACAAGTGACACTAAACCTGGGAGGCGAGGTGTTCCAGTTCACTCTGATAACTAATGGCAGTGCTGGGCTGTGGACCTGGCTCCTAACCCTCTAGTCCTTAAGACTTGAGTCCTGCTTTTCCCCCTCTGACTTGTATATCTAGCCAACACTCACCCTCAGCCAGTTTGTCCCATTTGATAGTCTGATAGACCCTAACAGTCAGGAACCAAAGACAGATATCAAACTTTGAAGGTTGTGGACACTTTCCCAGGTGTCCTGTCATTTCTAAGAAAATCTATGTCTGCTTTTGAAGTGGCCAGCCTCCAACTCCAGTGGATCGTGTGTGTGTCCCAAAGTATAGAAACATGCTCACTTTCAGATAAGCAAGAATTATTGACAAATGGTCAGATGGATCTTGCCCAAATTAAAAAAAAAATCTTTCTAGATTGCCCATATTGAACTGAAGTATCTAAATTTTCAGGAAGAAGGCTTTTAAATAATGAAAATATACAGAGGCTGAAAATGAAGAGCCACGTCAAGAAAACAATGAAACTTAGCCGAATCACTGGTAGGACATTCCAAATTGCTTAGTGTGCTATTAATGACTGTGAAAGTCAAGAGGGACAACCAACTAGTTCCCACAGAGGGTTGTTTTGTCGCACATCTCAACCAAAATAGGCCCTGTGACTTGAACAGTTGTAAAAGTGTTTGCAGTTATGGAGAACTGACCTATTCTTTTAAACCGCTTGAAGCGCTTGAAGCTGTTTCTTCAGAACGCAACAGAGTGCAGAACATTCTTAAAGGCTTGAGCAAAGGCACTGCTGGTCCTTCTCTGACCGGGAAACCATGACAGCCAATGGCCCAGTTCGGTAGGACAGCAGAGAATAACAAATAAAATTCTTCTATTCCCTTCTAGTTTCAAGGGTTTGCTTCAACTGTTAGACCATTTCCAACACTTGTGAACAGTAGCTATAGACGTGCGGCTAAGGACAAGTTTTACCTGTGCACACTGGTGACTTCTTTTGTTTCCCACTGGCCATTTCAGCTACTCTCCCTAGACAGGTCTTGATCAATTTCAGTAGTGTCATCTTTAGAATGGCTCAACAGCATTCAAAAGTATTAATTAATAAATAAAATGACATAGACCTATACTTGGAGGGAGCATATTTATTCTAATGATGACTTGGGGACTCTACTAAGTTACTGTCCTTATAATTAATTTTGGCAGCTACTACAGTGAAAATAAAAGAATCTCTTTCCCTGACTCTTTGCTCCAACCACTTTCTGAAATTTGATCCTCAGCACCAAAAAAATCCCACCAAAAAGGAAGTCAAAGACACTAGTAATTGATCAAAGGTAACAAGACTCATTCTTGAAAGTGAGGGATTTAAACTAATGAATCTCCCCCTCCCAAATCTGAGTCACCTACCCAGATTTGAGCCAGTGACAGCTAGACATTTAAAATTTATATTTACAGTCTATGGCCATGCCACCCTGAACAAGCCCGATCCCGTCTGATCTCAGAAGCTAAGCAGGGTTGGGCCTGGCTAGTACTTGGATGGGAGACCACCTAGGAAGACCAGGTGCTATAGGCATAAAAAATAATAAAAAACAAGGGATTGTAAGCTGACAAGGTCCTTGCAATCTGTGAGGTCAACCAAGGGTTGCCTCGCATAAATAAGTAAATAAGTAAATAAATAAGTAAATAAATAAATAAAATTTATATTTACATTCATATTTATTTAATAAAAAAGCTAAATTTCCTGATGTTGTTACAGCATCAAGAGATACCTCCACCCCACCTAGCTCCATGTATTAGTTTCTGAAATATTCCCAAAATTTAATGAGCAATCAACATAAGTCTGGTGAATAAATGAACAAAAGGGTAAACAGAGGAATATGGGAACAAAGAAGAAACAACTCTATTCATTATGTCTGAACCAAGAAAGCAGTAATCTTTAATATATTCTTGAAAAATCTCCATGAAACAGGAGGAATTTTTTTTCTTCAAACCATAAAAACTGTTGACTATAACATCTTACATAATATAGTGGTGGAGGAAAACTATTTCCCGAGAGAATGTTATGCCAGGCATTTTTGATTAGATTATTTTATTTCATTCTCATCACTTCCCTGGGAGATAATTGTTATCTCTATTTTATAGATGACAAAATTGAAAAGAAGTTAAATGTTTTGACCAAGGTCATAAACTAGTAAGTGATAAACTCAGGATTTAAAATCAGCTCTATCTGACCAAAATTTGTGCTCTCTGTAGCATGACCTGGCCTTTCTACTCTGATGAAGAGAGGGAAAGAGACACCTCCTACACTTTGAGCTTACCACAATACTTGTGTTAAGAGGGAAGGAAAAGATCAAATTTATTATTTTGAAAACAAGTATTAGTCCCATTTCAAATGTTTTTTAGATAGTAAAAGTCAGAGGATTATGGTTCCACTAGAAGTCTCAGGTGACACTAACAAATGACTTTAAAACACTCAAGTGTTTTAAAATTCTTTAACGCTCTTCAAAACTCTCAAGTTTCCAACTTACTTTTTTTTTTTATCCAGTACCTCACATTGATTTAGACACTTAGGAGAGATCTGATGTGGACAACAGACTTTGAAAATTTAAAAATAGGTGAGTGCGATGATTAATGGATGTGTTTCTAACCGAAGTCTCAGAAGGAGAACATTGTTAATGCCACTGTAAATAGTAATGAAATGTAAAATACTTACTAGAACACAGTGATCAATAATGCAGCTTTTATGAGCAGGGAACTATAAATAATATTTTTATTGGTAGTGAGAAATTTCTTTTCCTTTATTATTTAAACTCAGTTAAGAATGACTGGGACACTTTGGAATGCTGGTCTTGAATATCTATTTGTGTTACACTGTGTAGGGAATAAAATGGTCTTGCTGTTATTGTTTTTATGCAACTTCCTGGAACTCACACATTGATTTGTATGTATAACTAGCCACAGAGTCCTTTTTTTCTTTTTTGCCTTTATGGGACGCTGATCATGCCTGCGGTTTAATGGACTACATGTTATGTATCGTTTTGAATCCACTGGTAGGGTACATGGACAAACATGAGCCTTGTATTGAAGCCTCTAAACTTTGTGCAGAGATAAAAAGATGCTAATTTATAAATAGCGATAGTGAGAAATAACCACTAGATCATTTAAGCAAAGACACTTTAACATAAATAAAAACTAGTTCAGCAAAATGCTTTGCCTATGCAAGACTCCCAACTTACCTTGATCTGGCTAACAGTTGTGCATTGTATAGACACTGTCTTGCTAGTATGAAAGAACAATCATCTAAGTTTTTCTCCATGTAATAAAATAATGCCATAGTCACAGTTTTATAGTGATGATTAAGTAATGTAATGGATATAAAATGCTAAGGACTTCTGATAAGTAGCCACCGAAATGGTTGTAGTTGCTGTTGTTCCTACTTTTTCTAGTACTATAATTATCACCTCACAGCCTTCGTTCAGTCACTTAACCCATCACTCAATATGGTGCATGCAGTGATATGGGTTCTTTGGGAGGACATCACAGGGCAAGATAGAATTGCTGCTCTAGAAGGGGCTACAGTCCTTAGACTTAGGAAAACACAAACACTGCAGCTCTTTCTTTTTTATATTTGGGATGATCGAAACTTTCCAATTTCATTTTCTAGTTACCGAGTCCTGAAAAACTAAGAGAGCAGTTGTTAAACCTCAAGAAATACGCTTTAGGAAGTTAGTGTCCTCAATTAGCTCTGGGGAGGGGAAATGGAAGGTCATATAGACTCAGAGAATGGGGCAGCTATTGGCAAGTGGCCATGGTAACCACCTGCAAGTAGATGAGTGAATCAGGAAGAGGGGCTATAGATAAAGAAAGATGAAATGAGATGTAGAGACAAGGAAAAGAGATACAATCTTCCGGTGATTTTCCAGTTCCTAAGAGGCCCTGCCGTCTCTCCTTCAAGTGTGTTTCTATAGGATATTTTTTTTCATTCTGTAATAAACTCCCTATTCACTTGAGCTTCCTTGAAAGGATTTCCATTCCCAGAGACCAAAAAACTCCCTGGCTAAAACATCCTCTAGCTACTCTGGCAGTTTATCCTGAACTAATCATCTCCCTGCCCTGGTCTTTCAGAGGCATCAATCACTTTCGACCTTAGGGAGTGCCTAACTGGTGGAAGTTGTGTTGGTCATCGATGAGAACTGGGAAAGGGGCAGACACAGAAACTCGTGAGAAATAAACAGTGAGTAACACTAAAGAGAAGATCAAAGTTCAGTCCTGTCCTAAACAAGAAGGTGGGGCACCATGACTGGCTTTGAAAC
>NW_011888994.1:446049-448564 GCF_000151845.1 Pteropus vampyrus | reverse complement strand
CATATAGATCATCTCATCTAATCACTCACACATTAGTCTGCTGATGCACATTATACATGCACACTCCCAGTGTAAAGCCAGTAGGATGATATTAAGAGCGCAGACTTTGCTTTGGGAAGGAATGAAGCTTGTCACACAACCTGGTATGTCTATGGGAATAGGCTGCAGGAAAAATGTGAGCCACAGATACTCCTAGAAAAAGAGATGTTTTGATTCCACCTGCAATAGCCTGTCATATTACCAAATTTTCATGTACTAGGCAACAAAGTCTTATCATAAACACAGCTGTACTGATTATTTATAGTTTCCATGTCCACTAATGCTACCTCTTATAGTGCAAGTAACTGGGTAATGGTTGAGTATTGATTATATCCTAACAATTCAGTTAACTGACTTGGTTGGGAAATAGAGTGCTTGGTTAAGTGAGTTTCCTATTTCTAAATAATTCAGGAGGTTAGAACTTGTCTCTGAAATTCTTTTTCATACGTATGTAGATATATTGATTGCCTTAAATTAATAAACATTTATTAAGTACAAAATATAAAGGCAGCAGCATTGGCACAAGCTTGGGTTTCCATCAGAGCTTTACAACTTGTTGGTTGCGTGATCTTGGGAAAGTTATTTAACTCCTGAGCCTTGGTTTCCTCATCTGTAGATTGGGGATGATAAACCCCATTTCCTCGGATTATTGTGGGGATTATATTAGATCATGGCTAAAGAATGCTTGGCACGGGTCCTGCTGTAAAGTTTATGCTCACTAAGCAGCACCTATTATTGCTATTATTGTTATTATGAAACTGAAACTGCCTCATTGCAGAGGAGGCTCTCACAGTATGACAGATCCAGAACAGACTCAGAGCAACCCACAACAGAAGCCACTCGGAAAAGGTGGGGTTGGAAAATATAGCCAATGATTGGCCTGTGGATTTACACAAGAGAAAATGGGCAAGTAACGACTAGATCCTAGGCACCTCGGCTGGTGATTGAGATTACACTGCTTGAGTCAGTGCCCTGAAGCCCGTGTGGTTAGCTGTTGACAGAGAAGAGAATTCCTTGTCCCTATAAGAAGCAAATCCCCAAGAGGTTCACTTTAAGAGCTATTTTTTGGGGGGCTGGCTGCTATAATCCAGCGGTTGGAGCTAAGATTGTTTTTCTGTGTGATTATAACCTGGTAAGATGAATCATGGCCCGGAGTCTAGCTAAGGAGATTTAGACTATTGTCATTTACGGAATTCCAGCTAATGATCTCTCACACAGCAGGACGTGGTTTTAGGCAGATTGGGAGACATTTGCTCTCAGGAAATCCGCCCCCCTCTTTGTCCTCTCCAGTCCACCCTCCAGAGCCCCTCTCTGGTTTCCCACACACAGTGTTTGTTCCTCTCGGCATTGCTTCTCATGAGGCTGGGAACAAAGAGATTGGGTCTTCCAAGGTTACCAAACTTATCTCTTCTCCTTTGCTGTACAAACAACTTGTGTGAAGGCCACCCAGATTTTTGCAATTAAAGAGAAATTTGCAGGAAAGGATATGGCCAAGGCTGCTTTATATTCTGCCAAGCTGAGGCTCAAGTTGCCTCTGTGGGAGGCTCCCCTGCCATTGCTAACTAAGCTGCCTGCCTGTCCAGGGGGCAGGGCGCGTGTGGGATTAGGAGCTGTAGTCCCAAATCACTTTTCCCGTCTTTGTACAATGTTCTGAATTCAGTCAGAATCTGCTCATGGATCACAAGTTGAAAGTGATTTCACATTAGCAACAGAGAGTCAAACTTGAGCTCTAGTTGTGGTTCTTAGAATATGACCTGGCCTAGAACCATCAGCATTACCTGAGAAATTGTTAGAAGTGCAAATTCTCGGGCTCCACCCATTTCCAGCTACTGATTCAGAAACTCTGAGGATTGGGCCCAGTGTTTTAGAAAGCCCCGAAGGTGATTCTGATACATGTTACAGTTTGAGAACCACTGGCATCTAGAACCCCTTGGCAGTGGAATAAAGGAAATCATTCTAGAGTCCTATGAAAACCAAAGTGCAGCTAAACAGCTATTTCTGTCCCATTTCCCACCTACCACTCCCTCATAATAATATAAGGAGGGGCATGTGGAGGTAGGCAACGGGGATCAGGCAGAGCAAATAGACAAGAGGGACACACCTGAGCCTATGTGAGTGGTGATTAGTGTCTATTTTCACTTGCTCATTATTAATTAATGTTTTCTATGCCATATAAAGCTTTCTGTTTATCCTTCAGAAAGAGCCATCATTATACACAGGGTTCTTAAACCGGCAAGCTGGAGGAATGTTATAGGACAGGCAGGGAAGCAGAAAGATAAACAGCAATGCCACCAGTCCTGAAGGTCGATACCAGGACCCAGCAAATCCCAATGATATGGCTCGGAGGAGAAAAGAAGACTGGCTGAAAAGGAAAGACCAGCAGAAAAAGAGAAAATAGGTGGAGAAGTGGACATAGACAAACTCACTCCAACATTTGCAAGGCCAGGGACAAAAAGGACAAACGAAGATTCATATA
>NW_011888994.1:439868-445999 GCF_000151845.1 Pteropus vampyrus | reverse complement strand
AT
Source organism: Pteropus vampyrus (assembly GCF_000151845.1). Taxonomy (NCBI): domain Eukaryota; kingdom Metazoa; phylum Chordata; class Mammalia; order Chiroptera; family Pteropodidae; genus Pteropus; species Pteropus vampyrus. The sequence goes on along the minus strand of NW_011888994.1, from coordinate 445,997 downwards.
CAGAGAAGGACAGATAACGAGGTATGAGACTTATGGAGAAGGGCACTATTACTTCCATGTAGAACATAAATAAGGAGAACATCATACTAAAGGGCAGAAACAAAGGAAAAATTGGGGGCAAACTAGTGAGATTGTGGAATAGACATTGTTTGGATCACAGAGCCTTCACAGAAATATTCGGAGCACAGTGCCTCCAATGACTGCCACCAGAGGAAGCGGGACTTGGTTATCCCAAGATACATGTTTCTGTGGCCATATTTACTCTGGGAACTAAGGATTGAATATCTGAATATAGCTGTTAACACTTCGAAGAAAGAGAATAGGAAATGGGTTGCTATCAGGAAACAGGGGGCTAACTAGTGGACTGTGGCTATTACGTGGGCATGGTGGGAGAGTGTGGAGAAACGGCAGTGAAGGGGGGTGGAAATTAACACGAGCAGATGCTGCACATCCCCCTGCAGTCTTCCCCTAAAGCACCTGTGCACTCACGAGGCTGGGGGACAGGACTGCAAGGGTGTCTTCTCCCACTGGTCAGTGAGCTAATCACAAGGTTATTGAGAAGTGTCGCTATGGTTGTCTCTGCCTGGAACCCACAGGGTTCGCCAGTCCAGGACAGGTTTTGAGGTTGGTCTCTAGGTTCCCATACAAGATTCCCATACTACATATCACACAAGCATTTAGGCCACGTGGCCCTGTCACGTGGCCTAGAATTGGGGTTCGACTCTCAGTTAACTCTGTTTCCACGCATGGTCCAGGGCAAGGATCCCAAGTCTGTGCCATTCTTGGAATGGGGTGGAGACTTCCTCGTCTCCCTCCATGAGAATCTTTTTGGTTCTCAGCTTTGTCCTGAGAAGCCAGTCCTGGCTCCCTCTGACTCATGAAGTAAGACAACTGTCATTCCCACGTCAGTTGTAAAACCTTATCCTCTAAGCCGTACATCTGCTCTGTATGTCACCACAGACCATGTAGCCTCAGCTTTCTTTCCCCATATGGCTTTCTCTTTATCTCTGGTCCTTGGAGCTTCTCTTTCTTTTGGGTTCAAGCAGATATTTTAAATTATTTAATTTTTAAAGCATTTTTAGAGATGCTTTAGACTGGGGTGGGGAATTTCCCATGTAAGCTCAGTGTACCACCAGGCTGAAAGTCCTTCTCAGCTAATGAGTGACAGCGCTGAGTTTCAAACCTAGGTATTCTGAATCTAAAACCAGGAGTACTTTTAAAAACATATTTCTTCCAGAGCATCTCAATAAAGTTGAAAAACTTAGCCAAAGTGAATTTTAACAAAGGAAGGATAAAGTTAAAGTTGTGGAATTATTACCTTGCAACACTATTATAGATTAAAACCACATATTTGAGGAGGTTTTAGAAACTGTACAGAATGAAACTCTGCAGTGGGTTTAGGATATTCTAGAAACGGATCCTGACCTTGTGAACTTGACATTAAAGGCAACTTGCCACTCATAATACTCGCATGTGTGAACAAGGGTCTAACCCAGCCTGGTCATTCCTACACCCTTTTTGGCTGATGCTATTTCTCACATATAGATCATCTCATCTAATCACTCACACATTAGTCTGCTGATGCACATTATACATGCACACTCCCAGTGTAAAGCCAGTAGGATGATATTAAGAGCGCAGACTTTGCTTTGGGAAGGAATGAAGCTTGTCACACAACCTGGTATGTCTATGGGAATAGGCTGCAGGAAAAATGTGAGCCACAGATACTCCTAGAAAAAGAGATGTTTTGATTCCACCTGCAATAGCCTGTCATATTACCAAATTTTCATGTACTAGGCAACAAAGTCTTATCATAAACACAGCTGTACTGATTATTTATAGTTTCCATGTCCACTAATGCTACCTCTTATAGTGCAAGTAACTGGGTAATGGTTGAGTATTGATTATATCCTAACAATTCAGTTAACTGACTTGGTTGGGAAATAGAGTGCTTGGTTAAGTGAGTTTCCTATTTCTAAATAATTCAGGAGGTTAGAACTTGTCTCTGAAATTCTTTTTCATACGTATGTAGATATATTGATTGCCTTAAATTAATAAACATTTATTAAGTACAAAATATAAAGGCAGCAGCATTGGCACAAGCTTGGGTTTCCATCAGAGCTTTACAACTTGTTGGTTGCGTGATCTTGGGAAAGTTATTTAACTCCTGAGCCTTGGTTTCCTCATCTGTAGATTGGGGATGATAAACCCCATTTCCTCGGATTATTGTGGGGATTATATTAGATCATGGCTAAAGAATGCTTGGCACGGGTCCTGCTGTAAAGTTTATGCTCACTAAGCAGCACCTATTATTGCTATTATTGTTATTATGAAACTGAAACTGCCTCATTGCAGAGGAGGCTCTCACAGTATGACAGATCCAGAACAGACTCAGAGCAACCCACAACAGAAGCCACTCGGAAAAGGTGGGGTTGGAAAATATAGCCAATGATTGGCCTGTGGATTTACACAAGAGAAAATGGGCAAGTAACGACTAGATCCTAGGCACCTCGGCTGGTGATTGAGATTACACTGCTTGAGTCAGTGCCCTGAAGCCCGTGTGGTTAGCTGTTGACAGAGAAGAGAATTCCTTGTCCCTATAAGAAGCAAATCCCCAAGAGGTTCACTTTAAGAGCTATTTTTTGGGGGGCTGGCTGCTATAATCCAGCGGTTGGAGCTAAGATTGTTTTTCTGTGTGATTATAACCTGGTAAAATGAATCATGGCCCGGAGTCTAGCTAAGGAGATTTAGACTATTGTCATTTACGGAATTCCAGCTAATGATCTCTCACACAGCAGGACGTGGTTTTAGGCAGATTGGGAGACATTTGCTCTCAGGAAATCCGCCCCCCTCTTTGTCCTCTCCAGTCCACCCTCCAGAGCCCCTCTCTGGTTTCCCACACACAGTGTTTGTTCCTCTCGGCATTGCTTCTCATGAGGCTGGGAACAAAGAGATTGGGTCTTCCAAGGTTACCAAACTTATCTCTTCTCCTTTGCTGTACAAACAACTTGTGTGAAGGCCACCCAGATTTTTGCAATTAAAGAGAAATTTGCAGGAAAGGATATGGCCAAGGCTGCTTTATATTCTGCCAAGCTGAGGCTCAAGTTGCCTCTGTGGGAGGCTCCCCTGCCATTGCTAACTAAGCTGCCTGCCTGTCCAGGGGGCAGGGCGCGTGTGGGATTAGGAGCTGTAGTCCCAAATCACTTTTCCCGTCTTTGTACAATGTTCTGAATTCAGTCAGAATCTGCTCGTGGATCACAAGTTGAAAGTGATTTCACATTAGCAACAGAGAGTCAAACTTGAGCTCTAGTTGTGGTTCTTAGAATATGACCTGGCCTAGAACCATCAGCATTACCTGAGAAATTGTTAGAAGTGCAAATTCTCGGGCTCCACCCATTTCCAGCTACTGATTCAGAAACTCTGAGGATTGGGCCCAGTAAGTGTTTTAGAAAGCCCCGAAGGTGATTCTGATACATGTTACAGTTTGAGAACCACTGGCATCTAGAACCCCTTGGCAGTGGAATAAAGGAAATCATTCTAGAGTCCTATGAAAACCAAAGTGCAGCTAAACAGCTATTTCTGTCCCATTTCCCACCTACCACTCCCTCATAATAATATAAGGAGGGGCATGTGGAGGTAGGCAACGGGGATCAGGCAGAGCAAATAGACAAGAGGGACACACCTGAGCCTATGTGAGTGGTGATTAGTGTCTATTTTCACTTGCTCATTATTAATTAATGTTTTCTATGCCATATAAAGCTTTCTGTTTATCCTTCAGAAAGAGCCATCATTATACACAGGGTTCTTAAACCGGCAAGCTGGAGGAATGATATAGGACAGGCAGGGAAGCAGAAAGATAAACAGCAATGCCACCAGTCCTGAAGGTCGATACCAGGACCCAGCAAATCCCAATGATATGGCTCGGAGGAGAAAAGAAGACTGGCTGAAAAGGAAAGACCAGCAGAAAAAGAGAAAATAGGTGGAGAAGTGGACATAGACAAACTCACTCCAACATTTGCAAGGCCAGGGACAAAAAGGACAAACGAAGATTCATATACTGTATGTCTAAATGCTTAAAAGTTATAAATCGACTGGATATCAAGTGAACAGAGTAAAAGATGTAATATCTTTTTACCCTGACAAATACATCTTCATAGAAAACTAGAAGTCCAGAGTTGGTAAATTTAGTATTCTTAGATTCCTCGGAATTACAGAATGCATTATGCAAGGAGAGTGGTCACTTGCCTTGGCCTTGGTCAGGACCGGCTCCCTTTCTCTTCCCATCCTGGCTCAGTGTCCACACCACCAGGGGTTTTGTTCATATGCACAGATGCACCTCCTGGGAGTACAGGCTCCATCCACACCCATGGCTACCTCTCAGACCTAAGAGGAGGACCTTAACACCAGAGGCTGGACCCAGGGAAGATGCCCATAAAGGCTCAGGACCTTCAAGGCAGGGAATTCTGCTTGATTACTTGGAGCAGGTCTTGAAGAGGAGCAGGCTCCAGGTGGGCATGAACCTTTAGCCTGTGAGTTCTTCAGCCCATGGTCAGGGGGGAAGGAAAACAAGAGCAGATCCCCTGAAGCACGGGTCCGGGACAAGACCCATTTTGCTCAGGTCTAGGGATGGTATAAGGTGGAAAAGAGAAGGAAGTGTCAAGGAAGTAAGAATGGGGAGGAAATAGCAGGTGGTAGAGACTTCAGAAGAAATCCTTCACCAACTGGATTTTACTGTTACCCACACCATGGGGGACCTGATATTCTTCTGGGTACCAAGCTATGATTCTTCTTTTAGATTGGCTGAACCACCCACGCCATGGAGAAAAGTGAGTGCCCATGCCTAATTCATGTTTATTTCTCTACCTACATTACTAGGTACATAGAAAGTACTAGCGACACTTTCTTTTCCTGTGATAATAGCTGTAAGGTGCATCATAATTTCCTATGCTGCACACTGATGATACAGGAAGGGAGGGAGGGAGTTAGCTAATTAGTTAATTAGTTAGTTCTGATCACAGAACAAAAGTTTCTCTGGGTGAAACAGAAGAATATTTCATCAAATAAACAACTAAAAAGCAAGTTTATCCAGAAAATTGGTAAATTGATACAGCATTTTGGGCTTTATGATGTGGGTTGGTTTTTACTTGGCTTAGCTTCTGATGTTGCAAAAATTTCATTTGTGAAGATTTTCAAGGCCAACCGTTTAGATAGATGTAGACTATTTGAGTTGTGTTGTTTGCTGTTTAGCATACATGAAATATAATGCATCTTCTCTGGGAACGTTTCATTTCCTGGGGCTGGGAATGCAATGGGGTTAGGTGACCTGCTCTATTTTGAGCCATATGTTCCATAGATAGTACTGAGGTACGGGACAATCTAGATCACAACATTCTCGTGCTTTCAAAATCATTCTATAAAGTACTGCTTCTTGGAGGAAAAAAAATACTTTCTAAAGATAAAATCAACCAAAGGAATCACAAAGGAAAAATGCATAGAAAAGCATCATGCAAAGAAGTTAAAAGGCAAACAGCAAACTGGGAAATAGACGTCACAAATATAGCAAAGGAAACAATTAACATACAAAAACCTACACACACATATTTTAATAATCATCAATGTTCCAATTTTAAAAGTGTACAAAGACAGAAACAACATTCGTAAAAGAAAAATTATGATAACTAAAACATATTTCAAGATATTCGAAGGAAAGAAAGATAGTAATGAGATATGTTAATTGATGTAACTTTTCTGGATGTAGCATTACAAACGTGTCAAGAGCCTTAAAGAATGTCCATGGTCTTGAGCCTGGCAATTTTTCCTATGAACATATTAGACATGTGGGAACATATTGATATAAATAGGTGATCTGTGCAGCATCTGTAGCAGAATTAAGCAAAACTCTGTCTCTTCTCACATCAGAGTTCACCTGTGCTTTAGAACTTACACTCAGAAGCCTCTGGAGAGTTCATACTCTCCATATTTCTTCCTATCTCATTTATCAGCAATCTCTCTCTATTAGATACATTACATCGGCATACAAATATGTTCATTATCTCCCAAAATTTTTAATCCTTTTTGATCTCGCATCTCCATCTGGCTACGACTCCATTCCTCTGCTTCCCTTCATAG
>NW_011888994.1:430550-439818 GCF_000151845.1 Pteropus vampyrus | reverse complement strand
TGAGCCATATGTTCCATAGATAGTACTGAGGTACGGGACAATCTAGATCACAACATTCTCGTGCTTTCAAAATCATTCTATAAAGTACTGCTTCTTGGAGGAAAAAAAATACTTTCTAAAGATAAAATCAACCAAAGGAATCACAAAGGAAAAATGCATAGAAAAGCATCATGCAAAGAAGTTAAAAGGCAAACAGCAAACTGGGAAATAGATGTCACAAATATAGCAAAGGAAACAATTAACATACAAAAACCTACACACACATATTTTAATAATCATCAATGTTCCAATTTTAAAAGTGTACAAAGACAGAAACAACATTCGTAAAAGAAAAATTATGATAACTAAAACATATTTCAAGATATTCGAAGGAAAGAAAGATAGTAATGAGATATGTTAATTGATGTAACTTTTCTGGATGTAGCATTACAAACGTGTCAAGAGCCTTAAAGAATGTCCATGGTCTTGAGCCTGGCAATTTTTCCTATGAACATATTAGACATGTGGGAACATATTGATATAAATAGGTGATCTGTGCAGCATCTGTAGCAGAATTAAGCAAAACTCTGTCTCTTCTCACATCAGAGTTCACCTGTGCTTTAGAACTTACACTCAGAAGCCTCTGGAGAGTTCATACTCTCCATATTTCTTCCTATCTCATTTATCAGCAATCTCTCTCTATTAGATACATTACATCGGCATACAAATATGTTCATTATCTCCCAAAATTTTTAATCCTTTTTGATCTCGCATCTCCATCTGGCTACGACTCCATTCCTCTGCTTCCCTTCATAGGGAAACTCAAAGGAATTACTTCCACACATGCCCTTCACTTCCTCACCTCTCATTCTCTCACCGACGTGTCTCCTGTCAATGTCAGAGACGACCTCCATTTTGCCAAGTGCAATGAAGACTTTACTACCCTATCCTTAAACTCTCAATAGTATCTCTTCTATATAGCCACTGCCTCCTGTACCTTTTCTTGGCTTCTAGGACACCACATTCCTGTTTTCCCTCTTACCTCAGTGTCCACTCCTTATGAAACTATGTTCCTGAATCTTTCTTCTCCACCCACCTTTTAAAGAATAGGGTTTCTTAGGGTTCAGTTCAGAACATCTTCTCCATCCTTATTTATTTCCTTAGGTGTTCCCATCTAATCTCATGACTTCTGATGCCATCTTATAACAATGACCCCAAAATTTATGTTTTCTGGCTTGAAACTCTCCCCTAAAGTCTAGACTCATATAGCTGACTACTTCGTTGATATTGACACGTATATCCCAGGCATCTCAAACTTTACACATCTAAAACAGACCTCTTAATACCATCTCCCTCCCCACAAAATTCTAGATCACCCTCTGCCAACCCCATCCCTTAACATCAGAAGTCATGCAGTGTTGTTTCCATCTCATTCTATTTATAAAGGCCAGATTATTTTCAAGAGAAAGAGACTGCTTGTTTTTTTGTGATAGGAAGGGTTGCAAAGTTCTGGAAGAGGATTGCATGTGGCCATTTTGAAAATACAATCTGTCAAGTATGTGAAAGAAAAACACAACTAGGAGAAAGTGACTGTGATCACTGAAAAAGCCAAATATATACCTTCAAGGTCAATGGGACAGGGGCTAAGAGTAGGGTTAAACTGAGGGGCAAATAGGTCTGGGAAAACCCCAATCCTGCACATGAGCCAGCTCATGCTGGGGATCTTGCCACAATGTCACCTGATGGGGACTGCAGGACCACATAAACAGGCATCGATTCAGTCATCTATTCAGGAGGCTATTTACCTCAGTTACAAATAGGAGCAGTTAACTTCAGTGTCCCACAACACATGTGTGCAGCTTCCCAGAGCGTGACGCACCTGGCCATGGCTGCCTCTGATCCTTCCCCCGTGTTTCACAAATAGCAAGGACCTTGGTTTAATTAAATTGGACTAGAGAAAATGTAAACTTTCAATCTTCCTCTTTAGTGCGGGACTGAAATATTTGGACGAGTATCTAAAAAAATCCTGAGATAAAAATCTATCTCAACATCTAGTATAAGACATGCATAGACTTCCCTCTGTGGCTAAGAAGGAAGGACGGAAGGAAGGGAAGGAAGAAGAAAGGAATATCACTGGACACATAAGAAAGTCGTTGAAAACAAAGCACTATTCTTAAGATTCAGAGCAAATACAGCCCTGACCCCCAAGAAACAGAGAAAGCACTTACAAAAAAATATGAGCCCCATGGGCAATCAGAGGTCTGAGAAGACATAATCTCAGATTATTAAGGATTACTTTCAGAATTTAAAAAATTAGCAAATTCAAGATGCAATGGAAACAATAGAGTATACAGCAAGCTAGACACTAATAAACGAGAGATATGAGAAATTTGTTCACTATTTACAAGGAAAGGATAAAGAAAATTTCACAATGAGCCAATCTATATGAGATATAAAGGTCAATGCAGGAAGACATTTCTTTTTTTTTCCCCCAGGAGAGAACAGCAATGATGTCCCTGCAGAAAGACTTGATATTTTTTATAAGAAGGATACAAATTATTTGGGAAAAAAGAGGTCTACACATAGGCATACTCTGGTGACTTTGTAAACACTCAAATTAAACTTTGACTTTAAAGATGGTTTCAGGTGGGTAGTAGACTTATTGGGGTGATCACGTCATAAAGTACATAAACATCTAATCTTTGTGTTGTATGCCTGAAACTAATATATTATATGTCAACTGCAACTAAAAAATAAATTTAAAAAACAAAATTTTAAAAATTAATAAAGACTATAAAAATCTACGCATGTTGGTGTATAAAATGAATTACATTCAAAGTGGAAATAAATTAGATTATCAGAGTTTCCCGTAATACCAAATCACAAAAGGTAAGAGAGTCAAATAATGGCTCTCTAAATCTTGACAAATAATTAGAACAAATCCGGTAACTTGATAATGTGGCCAGTTACAAAACAAATAATAGAAAGCAAAAATCTTTTTCTGTTCTAACAATATGTTAAAGTAAACTCAAAGAAAATTCTGAAAAATGTTGGTAAGTGAGAGGTAAATCGGGGACCCCAGAGCCTAACATAAAACCACAGAGAATCCTTGGGGAGATATGAGGTTGTTGAGTCTTGACTGTGGATTGGGTAGAAGAGGGCTGGGAATGACCAACAGGGGGCAGGATTGGTTACAGCTTTCTAGTGTTTGCTCTTTCTGAGACCCCACCGTGCTTCGGGCAGGTCAATGTTGACCTTTTTATCCCAGTGGGACAATAAGAGTCAGCTCTGCCCAGTGCCATCTATTCCAGTAGGAGGCGATGGGGTGGCTTCATGGCAATGTCATAGGCTAACTGAGGTGAAACTGAGGAGAGCAAGTGCAGATGTGCTGCCAGCCCCTAAGAATGTTCACCTCACCCAGGTCCCCATGTAACACTGCGTGTCCCTGTCTGTACAGAAGACCAGTCATGTTCTCAGAGAAACAAAGATGAACACACTCATCATTTTCTCACAAATAAAACTCTAGGACCTGTGTCATCTAGCATTTTCTCTCTCCACCTTAGGATGTCTGCTTGACTGCATCTGCAGTGGACAATATGTACCGGGAGGAGCATATTGAGAGATGTTTGGTGTTCACCCATAATGTACTGTTTCACTTAACTAAGTGGAAGTAAGAGTCTGTCCTCCAGGGTGCTCACAATACCTACCATCACACCACACACACACCATCATGCTATACCTACATCACAAACATACCACACCACACATGCAACACACACATAACCACACACTGCACACACACATCACCATCATCACCACCCTTACCCTATACCATGCTACATACATGCCACACACACCACACTGCAAAACACACTACACATCCCACACCACACACACACACACACACCCTCCATACCACAGGACACACATGCACCATGCACGAAACACCACCATCACCACGCGCACTCATGCGCGCACACACATGCACACATTTCTCATTCGAAGATTCTATTTGTCTGCAACATAAACCAATGACTTCCAACATTTTTAGGCTAGTGTATGATCCTGGGACCAGTGAACATTCACTGGTTAACTAGATGAAGAAAGGGTTTTAGCTGAATATATGAGAGAAACTATGTTGCCAAGAAGTCACTGTTGCCTCTACCTACATTGCTTAGGAAGCAAAAGGCTGCCCCTTCCGACTGTGAAATGGTTCAGCGCCTTCCTGAATCACTACTCCCCCACACACATACACCATACACGCTTTTAGATTCACTCCCTCTCACATCCTGCTGTAAAACATTTCTGAAGGCTGAGCCATCCCTCCCTCATAATGTGTCCATCAAGTCAGTTTGCTTAATAGCAACACTTCGCTAGATTTTTCTCCAGGATGTCTCCCTCCCACTGGCCCAGAGGAGACTGAAGAAGATGGATGTGTTTAACTTGGAGTGGAAAGGAGCAAAGTAGACAATCTTCTCACTCTGGCATTTACCCATGAACTTTTCTCATGTCCACAAGAATCATGGAGAGTTCTGTCTGTGTTCCAAGTCCCTGTCAAAAGGTCTCCAAGGCAACTGTGTGGATGGTTCCACTGCCTCTGTGAGGATTTGGGTCCCCATTAGAAGGGTCTAAGAAGACAACTGAAGGAAACTGAGCCTCAGAGTTGGCTAGGTCATCCAAGAAATAGCATAGATGCCGAAGCTGGCAGAGAAGTGTCTCCCTTTGACCTTTGACCCACCACACCCAGGTCTTAACCAGAATTAATCTGACCTCTGAGTTGCCCTTAAAACTATCTCAAGAAGAAAGGAAAGGGATGAAGGGCAGATGTTCTAAGAACTGGCACAGTATCTAGTCAAAGATTCCTTTAGGCTTTATTTCTTGGGAATGTCATCCAAGAACATAGCATCCAAGAGGAATATTGAGAACCCCAAATTGTGCTTTAGCTTTCATTCACTTGGCTAGGCTCCAGGAGGATTTTCCTAAGCCCCATGTTGGAATGATGAGGACATTTTTCTGTAGGAAAGTATCATACATTAGGGTCAGGCTCTAAGAATACTCACAAAGGCCTATGTGATTCATGATATTCCTCAGCTTAGGGACTGACTCTTGGAATAAAACTGGTCAGCCACACAGGCCATCACAGAGTGAGAGCAGGACCACCAAGTGGGGAAGTGCACTGTGGCTTGAGTCCTAATCCCAACCTTTCTCATATTTGTAGTGAAACCTTGGGCAAATTACTCAGTCTGCCTCAGCTTCATCCCTAAAATGGGGATAATAATAGTATCTACCATCTTCTGCAGATCAAATGAGATAATACAAATAAATGGTTAGCACAGTCCTTAAATCACTGTAAATACTGAAATAAATGCTAGCTTTTAATAATCTACAAGTACTGATTGAGCGCGGCCAGGCTCTGTGCTGGAGGCAAGGACACAGCACAAGTGAAGATGACAAATACAAACTCCCTTCCTATGCTCTGCTGCCTCCCAGGCCTTGCGCACAGGGACATCTGGATGACCTGCGTCCAGCGGAGTAGACCAGAACATTTAAGGGGTGAGGACCTTCTCCCTGGAAAGCTCCTGGATAGCTCCCCATCCCATACTTATTCCCCATCCCTTTGTTTCTTTTTCATGGCTTCAGGAGGCATCTGCCCATCTATCTCCCTATTGCTTCAACTAGGCCCACCTCTGATTGCCAAGTTGAACAGAGTTCTCCGCCTTCCCTCACCTCCCTGTCTCTGGCAGACAGTTTGCAAAAGATGCTTTTCTGCTTGGTAACAATGAAAAGGGCACACTTCTAGGTTCTTGAAAGCTTCCTTCTCACTCCCCTCACCTCTGTCAAACTGCAGAGGTAAGACACTGATGTATGTCAAGTGACAATGGTCTTGCCTTATGTGAAAGAGCAAATCACAAGTTCATGAAGATAGTTATTGCCCACAACCACATATCTGAATGAGTCAAGGACATTTCTGGCACTCACCTGAGAAATTTAAATTCAGTAAATCTGCAATGAGGCCCAGAAAGATATATTTTCCAAAATTCTCATAATCAGACACACTGCAGTAGAATCAAAGGGACACAGAGCTCCCGGGGATCACTGGCCCCTTTAGTCCAAGAGCGTCACTAGACATCTGGGCGGAGTGCAGAGTCTTAGGGTGGGGGGGACCATAGCCATGACGGCTCTTTCCCATTCATTCCCCGTCACTGCCACCAGAGAGAGGGGACAGCAGAAAAGTTGGCGGGATCATCTTAAGTGGGAGTAGGGGTGGGTAAGAGGGACAAAAGAGGAAGACATCCCACTGCTAATGGGGCGGGGGTTGGGGGTGGAGAATTCCTTTGGTCACAGGGCTAAGCCAGCCATTCTCAAGATCCCAAGTGACTTCAGACCTCTCAGGAGTGCCTGTGAATCAATTTACGTAAGCTGTAGATGGCTAGTGTGTTGGAAACTGCCTTAAAATACTTTCGGTCAAAACCTCTGGCTTTTTTTTTTTTTTTAAGTCATGAGACTCACACTCTCTTGGCAGATGCCAAGAGAGACAAGTTACTGCTAACGAATGAGTTCTGTGCCCTGGCCTCTCTACTTGAACCTGCAGCTGGCCCTCTGAGCCGAGGATGTTGCCATGTCTTGGGATGGCCCCCAGGCTGCTTCTCCCAGCAGGTGTGCCAGAGAGGCAGCAGGAGTCTGGACGAGAGAGAGCTTTGTAAAGAGCCCCCTCTTAGACCTCGAAGTTGATCCAAGCTACATTATTATGAAAAGTTATTAACTGATATTCAGTTACAGGATCATGGACGGAACAAAGAATGAGGCCCAGTGCAGCCGAAAACCATATGGTCTTGGAGGCTGCACACACCTGCGAGAGAACAGGCAGGCCTGGTTAGAAATCGTCATCAATTCTAGGAAAGCCATAAAGTTCAGACTTGCTTCATGGCACTTTCTAATTAGCTGCATAGTGAGTTTTCTCCACTTCCTTATAAAGGCCTGTGTCCCCTCTTCACCCCTGTCTGTCTCCCACGGCCCAAGGCATCTGGGAGAAAGTTCTCACCAGACTCCCGGCCGACCCTCGGTCAGACTGTGGAAGACACTGTAAACAGGAAAATAACATTTACCTCTGGGTCCAAAGCAAAAATAGAGGGGAGACTCTTTGGAAGTTATCATCAGAAATAATCCCAAAGGGAAAAATTATAGTTAGCACTTTCATATAACAGCAAGACACTGGGAACCATTCATATTGACTAAATGTAGGAAAACGGTTAAGTCTATTATATAATATTCACCCAATGGAATGGATAAGCAAAGGATAGAAAGATAAATGTAAATGCTACATGATGCATGGAAAAAGGCTTATGATGTAATGTTCAGTTTTAAAAAAAGTAGGTGCAAAAATGTATCTCTGCTATAATTATGCCAGTAAAGTTACATATTCATATGGTTGAGTAGAATAAGATGATGAAAAACTGAACACAGCTTGGCTGATTGAGGTGGTCGGATTGCGGATGGTTTTTCCTGCCTTTTCCCTAGAATTTTGTTAATGCTTTTGTAAGGTTTGCATAATGCACACTTAAAAATAAAATGAAAATGAAAATGAAGTAACGAATGTTTTAAAAAGTGGGGGAGGTAGCAGAAGAGAAAAACAGACAGTGCGATATCAGAGCCAAACCTAGGCCAAATTTTCCCAGAACGCAGCCACTAAAGTGACTTCTGTAAAGAATTCATTTTCACCACTATTCATTCCCCTAAGAAAGAAGAAGAAAATGAATAGTGTCTTGGATGAGAGCAGAGGTGTCCATAGGCTTCTTCTTTGACAGGAGAGACACTGAAGTCGTGGACTGGCAGTCACCGGGGTGAGGCTCTGCCTGGGTTTCCGCCATGGAAGCTACATGATGTGATTTGCCAGGAAGATAAAGGTCCGCCAAGCACAAAGCAAGGCCCGCAGTGCCTGGGCGGATGAATGTACCCCAACAGCTGTGCACAGAAGGGCTAGGGGAGATTTGTGAGAAGAATTTCTAAAAGTAGCCCTCAGCTTTTCCCAGCCTGGGTCCCCCCTGTGCTGGGGCTGGCTCCCCGGTGCTTCACCAGAAGGCTTGGCCACTAGCCACCTGGCTACCACAATGACAAAAGGGGTTGTGCCTGGGCCCCAGCCCACACTGTGCTTTGCAAAAGGAATTACTTTATAGGAACTCAGATTATTTTTCTTGGTCAGTTAAAATATGCATTTCTACTGTCTTCGGATTCATCTACATCCAGTCAGGGTCAGTCATTTCTCCTACTAAACCTGAGGATTGAACTAACATCCTATATTTAAAATTCAAGAGACTCAGCACAGCAGGGAAACTCATCTCAGCTGGGTTTCCATTCTTTATCACCCTGGGGGTGAGAGTTGGACTCGGGAGGAAGTGATTGTGCATTCAGAGGAGGAGGACGGCGTGTGTGGGAAGGGTCAGGGGAAAGAGTCTCTCTGTGTGCTTCGTTGGATGAGACAAGCTTACAAAATATCTCATCTTCCAGTCCCAGAAGGGAGGCGGCTGCACCACATGATATTTCCAGTTAAAGGAAACACATAAATGTTCAAGAAACAGCCTGGAACAATCAGGGTTATAATATCTGGCTGCAGCAAACGGAAGGGAGGGAGCAGAAGGGTAATGAGGCAGTTGGTGAACGCAGCTCAGAGCCTGGAGTCACGAGTCGCTGATAAACACAACATAAATGTTTTAAGGGCTACGCTGCATGGCACACAGCTTTGATACCTGAGAAGCACTGCTTTGCCTTTCGGAAGAATCAACTCACGGCTTGTAAAATACACCTGTGGTTCTCGCACGGATTTTTTTCAGGTGAATGCGCTTGCCGCCTCCTTGCTGCCCTGCACTTTGTAACTGCCATTTGCATGTCTCCTTTTGAGGAAAAGGCCTCTTGGTGCTTCCGGACTGAGTTAGACAGTGAAAATAGTTTTACCAGTGGCCACATCCCATCTACTCAAGGATGATATTGAACCTGGGGGCAGGTAACATTCCCTGGACAAATGAGTCTGAAGAGATAAAAGTCTTTCTTATGCCCTGCAAGAGTCTCTGTTTTCAAGCATCTTCCATATTTTTTAAAAGCCTCTCCCTTGCTCTCTTGTCATGGCATTTATCTTTGTGTTTCAGCAGACAGATGGAAGATATGATCTGCATGGGGATTTCCACTGGAAGTGGATCCAAAAAGAAGAAATTCTGCATTCTCAGAATATATTATTCACTCCTGCATTTTGGTCAAATCTTCCCAAACTCTTGCAACGTACAGCCGAGCAGCATGA